>NC_137457.1:76546093-76549895 GCF_964235325.1 Thermobia domestica | reverse complement strand
TAACAATAGATTGTTATATTAGTAGAGCGTACGTGGAAGTACTGAGAACAAAGTGTTATTACGGTCTTTATGGAATCTTTGCGTATTTCGCAACACTCAAGATGAGTATATTTTCTCTTCTTACATATTATTATTATTATTATTATTATTATTATTATTATTATTATTATTATTATTATTATTATTATTATCTAATTATAATAAGCTTCTACTTCCTGAATTCTTGCAACGGTGTGAACACTTCATAACAAAAATTGTTATATATGCAGAGCGTATGTGGAAGTATTGAGAACAAAGTGGTAATGCGATCTTTATGGAGTCTTTGCATATTTCGCAACACTCAACATAAGTATATTTTTCTTCTTTCCTATTATTATTATTATTATTATTATTATTATTATTATTATTATTATTATTATTATTATTATTATTATTATTATCCAATTCTAATAGGCTTGTACTTCCTGCATTCTGGCAACGGTGTTAACACTTCATAACAATAGATTGTTATATTAGTTGAGCGTACGTGGAAATACTGAGAACAAAGTGTTATTACCGTCTTTATGGAATCTTTGCGTATTTCGCAACACTCAAAATGAGTATATTTTCCCTTCTTACATATTATTATTATTACTATTATTATTATTATTATTATTATTATTATTATTATTATTATTATTATTATTATCTAATTATAATAGGCTTCTACTTCCTGAATTCTTGCAACGGTGTGAACACTTCATAACAAAAGATTGTTATATATGCAGATCGTACGTGGAAGTACTGAGAACAAAGAGTTATTGCGATCTTTATGGAATCTTTGCATATTTCCAAACACTCAACATAAGTATATTTTTCTTCTTTCCTATTATTATTATTATTATTATTATTATTATTATTATTATTATTATTATTATTATTATTATTATTATTATTATCTAATTATAATAGGCTTCTACTTCCTGAATTCTTGCAACGGTGTTAACACTTCATAACAATAGATTGTTATATTAGTTGAGCGTACGTGGAAATACTGAGAACAAAGTGTTATTACCGTCTTTATGGAATCTTTGCGTATTTCGCAACACTCAAAATGAGTATATTTTCCCTTCTTACATATTATTATTATTATTATTATTATTATTATTATTATTATTATTATTATCTAATTATAATATGCTTCTACATCCTGAATTCTTGCAACGGTGTGGACACTTCATAACAAAAGATTGTTATATATGCAGAGCGTACGTGGAAGTACTGAGAAGAAAGTGTTATTGCGATCTTTATGGAATCTTTGCATATTTCGCAACACTCAACATAAGTATATTTTTCTTCTTTCCTATTATTATTATTATTATTATTATTATTATTATTATTATTATTATTATTATTATTATTATCCAATTCTAATAGGCTTGTACTTCCTGCATTCTGGCAACGGTGTGAACACTTCATAACAATAGATTGTTATATTAGTTGAGCGTACGTGGAAATACTGAGAACAAAGTGTTATTACCGTCTTTATGGAATCTTTGCGTATTTCGCAACACTCAAAATGAGTATATTTTCCCTTCTTACATATTATTATTATTACTATTATTATTATTATTATTATTATTATTATTATTATTATTATTATTATTATCTAATTATAATAGGCTTCTACTTCCTGAATTCTTGCAACGGTGTGGACACTTCATAACAAAAGATTGTTATATATGCAGAGCGTACGTGGAAGTACTGAGAACAAAGTGTTATTGCGATCTTTATGGAATCTTTGCATATTTCGCAACACTCAACATAAGTATATTTTTCTTCTTTCCTATTATTATTATTATTATTATTATTATTATTATTATTATTATTATTATTATGATTATTATTATTAATATTATATTTTTATTATTATTATCCAATTCTAATAGGCTTGTACTTCCTGCATTCTGGCAACGGTGGGAACACTTCATAACAATAGATTGTTATATTAGTAGAGCGTACGTGGAAGTACTGAGAACAAAGTGTTATTACGGTCTTTATGGAATCTTTGCGTATTTCGCAACACTCAAGATGAGTATATTTTCTCTTCTTACATATTATTATTATTATTATTATTATTATTATTATTATTATTATTATTATTATTATTATTATTATTATTATTATCTAATTATAATAGGCTTCTACTTCCTGAATTCTTGCAACGGTGTGAACACTTCATAACAAAAGATTGTTATATATGCAGAGCGTATGTGGAAGTATTGAGAACAAAGTGGTATTGCGATCTTTATGGAATCTTTGCATATTTCGCAACACTCAACATAAGTATATTTTTCTTCTTTCCTATTATTATTATTATTATTATTATTATTATTATTATTATTATTATTATTATTATTATTATTATTATTATTATTATTATCCAATTCTAATAGGCTTGTACTTCCTGCATTCTGGCAACGGTGTGAACACTTCATAACAATAGATTGTTATATTAGTAGAGCGTACGTGGAAGTACTGAGAACAAAGTGTTATTACGGTCTTTATGGAATCTTTGCGTATTTCGCAACACTCAAGATGAGTATATTTTCTCTTCTTACATATTATTATTATTATTATTATTATTATTATTATTATTATTATTATTATTATTATTATTATTATCTAATTATAATAAGCTTCTACTTCCTGAATTCTTGCAACGGTGTGAACACTTCATAACAAAAATTGTTATATATGCAGAGCGTATGTGGAAGTATTGAGAACAAAGTGGTAATGCGATCTTTATGGAGTCTTTGCATATTTCGCAACACTCAACATAAGTATATTTTTCTTCTTTCCTATTATTATTATTATTATTATTATTATTATTATTATTATTATTATTATTATTATTATTATTATTATTATTATCCAATTCTAATAGGCTTGTACTTCCTGCATTCTGGCAACGGTGTTAACACTTCATAACAATAGATTGTTATATTAGTTGAGCGTACGTGGAAATACTGAGAACAAAGTGTTATTACCGTCTTTATGGAATCTTTGCGTATTTCGCAACACTCAAAATGAGTATATTTTCCCTTCTTACATATTATTATTATTACTATTATTATTATTATTATTATTATTATTATTATTATTATTATTATTATTATTATTATCTAATTATAATAGGCTTCTACTTCCTGAATTCTTGCAACGGTGTGAACACTTCATAACAAAAGATTGTTATATATGCAGATCGTACGTGGAAGTACTGAGAACAAAGAGTTATTGCGATCTTTATGGAATCTTTGCATATTTCCAAACACTCAACATAAGTATATTTTTCTTCTTTCCTATTATTATTATTATTATTATTATTATTATTATTATTATTATTATTATTATTATTATTATTATTATTATTATCTAATTATAATAGGCTTCTACTTCCTGAATTCTTGCAACGGTGTTAACACTTCATAACAATAGATTGTTATATTAGTTGAGCGTACGTGGAAATACTGAGAACAAAGTGTTATTACCGTCTTTATGGAATCTTTGCGTATTTCGCAACACTCAAAATGAGTATATTTTCCCTTCTTACATATTATTATTATTATTATTATTATTATTATTATTATTATTATTATTATCTAATTATAATATGCTTCTACATCCTGAATTCTTGCAACGGTGTGGACACTTCATAACAAAAGATTGTTATATATGCAGAGCGTACGTGGAAGTACTGAGAAGAAAGTGTTATTGCGATCTTTATGGAATCTTTGCATATTTCGCAACACTCAACATAAGT
>NC_137457.1:76533593-76543593 GCF_964235325.1 Thermobia domestica | reverse complement strand
TTGCAACGGTGTGAACACTTCATAACAAAAGATTGTTATATATGCAGAGCGTACGTGGAAGTACTGAGAACAAAGTGTTATTGCGATCTTTATGGAATCTTTGCATATTTCGCAACACTCAACATAAGTATATTTTTCTTCTTTCCTATTATTATTATTATTATTATTATTATTATTATTATTATTATTATTATTATTATTATTATCCAATTCTAATAGGCTTGTACTTCCTGCATTCTGGCAACGGTGTGAACACTTCATAACAATAGATTGTTATATATGCAGAGCGTACGTGGATATACTGAGAACAAAGTGTTATTACGTTCTTTATGGAATCTTTGCGTATTTCGCAACACTCAAGATGAGTATATTTTCTCTTCTTACATATTATTATTATTATTATTATTATTATTATCCAATTCTAATAGGCTTCTGCTTCCTGAATTCTTGCAACGGTGTGAACACTTCATAACAAAAGATTGTTATATATGCAGAGCGTACGTGGAAGTACTGAGAACAAAGTGGTATTGCGATCTTTATGGAATCTTTGCATATTTCGCAACACTCAACATAAGTATATTTTTCTTCTTTCCTATTGTTATTATTATTATTATTATTATTATTATTATTATTATTATTTTTATTATTATTATTATTTTTATTATTATTATCTAATTATAATAGGCTTCTACTTCCTGAATTCTTGCAACGGTGTGAACACTTCATAACAAAAGATTGTTATATATGCAGAGCATACGTGGAAGTACTGAGAACAAAGTGGTATTGCGATCTTTATGGAATCTTTGCATATTTCGCTACACTCAACATAAGTATATTTTTCTTCTTTCCTATTATTATTATTATTATTATTATTATTATTATTATTATTATTATTATTATTATTATTATTATCCAATTCTAATAGGCTTCTACTTCCTGAATTCTTGCAACGGTGTGAACACTTCATAACAAAAGATTGTTATATATGCAGAGCATACGCGGAAGTACTGAGAACAAAGTGGTATTGCGTTCTTTATGGAATCTTTGCATATT
Organism: Thermobia domestica; assembly: GCF_964235325.1. Taxonomy (NCBI): domain Eukaryota; kingdom Metazoa; phylum Arthropoda; class Insecta; order Zygentoma; family Lepismatidae; genus Thermobia; species Thermobia domestica. The sequence goes on along the minus strand of NC_137457.1, from coordinate 76,542,540 downwards.
TCGCAACACTCAACATAAGTATATTTTTCTTCTTTCCTATTATTATTATTATTATTATTATTATTATTATTATTATTATTATTATTATTATTATTATTATTATTATTATAATTATTATTATTATTATTATCCAATTCTAATAGGCTGGTACTTCCTGAATTCTGGCAACGGTGTGAACACTTCATAACAATAGATTGTTATATTAGTAGAGCGTACGTGGAAGTACTGAGAACAAGGTGTTATTACGGTCTTTATGGAATCTTTGCGTATTTCGCAACACTCAAGATGAGTATATTTTCTCTTCTTACATATTATTATTATGATTATTATTATTATTATTATTATTATTATTATTATTATTATTATTATTATTATTACCTAATTATAATAGGCTTCTACTTCCTGAATTCTTGCAACGGTGTGAACACTTCATAACAAAAGATTGTTATATATGCAGAGCGTATGTGGAAGTATTGAGAACAAAGTGGTATTGCGATCTTTATGGAATCTTTGCATATTTCGCAACACTCAACATAAGTATATTTTTCTTCTTTCCTATTATTATTATTATTATTATTATTATTATTATTATTATTATTATTATTATTATTATTATTATTATTATTATTATTATCCAATTCTAATAGGCTTGAACTTCCTGCATTCTGGCAACGGTGTGAACACTTCATAACAATAGATTGTTATATTAGTTGAGCGTACGTGGAAGTACTGAGAACAAAGTGTTATAACGGTCTTTATGGAATCTTTGCGTATTTCGCAACACTCAAGATGAGTATATTTTCTCTTTTTACATATTATTATTATTATTATTATTATTATTATTATTATTATCCAATTCTAATAGGCTTCTGCTTCCTGAATTCTTGCAACGGTGTGAACACTTCATAACAAAAGATTGTTGTATATGCAGAGCGTACGTGGAAGTACTGAGAACAAAGTGGTATTGCGATCTTTATGGAATCTTTGCATATTTCGCAACACTCAACATAAGTATATTTTTCTTCTTTCCTATTATTATTATTATTATTATTATTATTATTATTATTATTATTATTATTATTATTATTATGATTATTATTATTATTATTATTATTATTATTATTATTATTATCCAATTCTAATAGGCTTGTACTTCCTGCATTCTGGCAACGGTGTGAACACTTCATAACAATAGATTGTTATATTAGTAGAGCGTACGTGGAAGTACTGAGAACAAAGTGTTATTACGGTCTTTATGGAATCTTTGCGTATTTCGCAACACTCAAGGTGAGTATATTTTCTCTTCTTACATATTATTATTATTATTATTATTATTATTATTATTATTATTATTATTATTATTATCTAATTATAATAGGCTTCTACTTCCTGAATTCTTGCAACGGTGTGAACACTTCATAACAAAAGATTGTTATATATGCAGAGCGTATGTGGAAGTATTGAGAACAAAGTGGTATTGCGATCTTTATGGAATCTTTGCATATTTCGCAACACTCAACATAAGTACATTTTTCTTCTTTCCTATTATTATTATTATTATTATTATTATTATTATTATTATTATTATTATCCAATTCTAATAGGCTTGTACTTCCTGCATTCTGGCAACGGTGTGAACACTTCATAACAATAGATTGTTATATTAGTAGAGCGTACGTGGAAGTACTGAGAACAAAGTGTTATTACGTTCTTTATGGAATCTTTGCGTATTTCGCAACACTCAAGATGAGTATATTTTCTCTTCTTACATATTATTATTATTATTATTATTATTATTATTATTATTATTATTATTATTATTATTATTATTATTATTATTATCTAATTATAATAAGCTTCTACTTCCTGAATTCTTGAAACGGTGTGAACACTTCATAACAAAAGATTGTTATATATGCAGAGCGTATGTGGAAGTATTGAGAGCAAAGTGGTATTGCGATCTTTATGGAATCTTTGCATATTTCGCAACACTCAACATAAGTATATTTTTCTTCTTTCCTATTATTATTATTATTATTATTATTATTATTATTATTATTATTATTATCCAATTCTAATAGGCTTGTACTTCCTGCATTCTGGCAACGGTGTTAACACTTCATAACAATAGATTGTTATATTAGTTGAGCGTACGTGGAAATACTGAGAACAAAGTGTTATTACCGTCTTTATGGAATCTTTGCGTATTTCGCAACACTCAAAATGAGTATATTTTCTCTTCTTACATATTATTATTATTATTATTATTATTATTATTATTATTATTATTATTATTATTATTATTATTATTATTATTATTATCTAATTATAATAGGCTTCTACTTCCTGAATTCTTGCAACGGTGTGAACACTTCATAACAAAAGATTGTTATATATGCAGATCGTACGTGGAAGTACTGAGAACAAAGAGTTATTGCGACCTTTATGGAATCTTTGCATATTTCCAAACACTCAACATAAGTATATTTTTCTTCTTTCCTATTATTATTATTATTATTATCTAATTATAATAGGCTTCTACTTCCTGAATTCTTGCAACGGTGTGGACACTTCATAACAAAAGATTGTTATATATGCAGAGCGTACGTGGAAGTACTGAGAAGAAAGTGTTATTGCGATTTTTATGGAATCTTTGCATATTTCGCAACACTCAACATAAGTATATTTTTCTTCTTTCCTATTATTATTATTATTATTATTATTATTATTATTATTATTATTATTATTATTATCTAATTCTAATAGGCTTCTACTTCCAGAATTCTTGCAACGGTGTGAACACTTCATAACAAAAGATTGTTATATATGCAGAGCGTACGTGGAAGTACTGAGAACAAAGTGTTATTGCGATCTTTATGGAATCTTTGCATATTTCGCAACACTCAACATAAGTATATTTTTCTTCTTTCCTATTATTATTATTATTATTATTATTATTATTATTATTATTATTATTATTATTATTATTATTATTATTATTATTATTATCCAATTCTAATAGGCTTGTACTTCCTGCATTCTGGCAACGGTGTGAACACTTCATAACAATAGATTGTTATATATGCAGAGCGTACGTGGATATACTGAGAACAAAGTGTTATTGCGATCTTTATGGAATCTTTGATTATTTCGCAACACTCAACATAAGTATATTTTTCTTCTTTCCTATTATTATTATTATTATTATTATTATTATTATTATTATTATTATTATTATTATTTAATTATAATAGGCTTCTACTTCCTCAATTTTTGCAACGGTGTGGACACTTCATAACAAAAGATTGTTATATATGCAGAGCGTACGTGGAAGTACTGAGAACAAAGTGGTATTGCGATCTTTATGGAAACTTTGCATATTTCGCAACACTCAACATAAGTATATTTTCTTCTTTCCTATTATTATTATTATTATTATTATTATTATTATTATTATTATTATTATTATTATTTAATTATAATAGGCTTCTACTTCCTCAATTCTTGCAACGGTGTGGACACTTCATAACAAAAGATTGTTATATATGCAGAGCGTACGTGGAAGTACTGAGAACAAAGTGGTATTGCGATCTTTATGGAATCTTTGCATATTTTGCAACACTCAACATAAGTATATTTTTCTTCTTTCATATTATTATTATGATTATGATGATGATTATTATTATTATTATTATTATTATCATTATTATTATTATTATTATTATTATCTTATTATAATAGGCTTCTACTTCCTGAATTCTTCCAACGGTTTGCACACTTCATAACAAAAGATTGTGTCATATGCAGAGCGTACGTGGAAGTACTGAGAACAAAGTGGTATTGCGATCTTTATGGAATCTTTGCATATTTCGCAACACTCAACATAAGTATATTTTTCTTCTTTCCTATTATTATTATTATTATTATTATTATTATTATTATTATTATTATTATTATTATTATTATTGTTATTATTATTATTATTATTATCTAATTATAATAGGCTTCTACTTCCTGAATTCTTGCAACGGTGTGGACACTTCATAACAAAAGATTGTTATATATGCAGATCGTACGTGGAAGTACTGAGAACAAAGAGGTATTGCGATCTTTATGGAATCTTTGCATATTTCGCAACACTCAACATAAGTATATTTTTCTTCTTTCCTATTGTTATTATTATTATTATTATTATTATTATTATTATTATTATTATTATTATTATTATTATTATTTTTATTATTATTATCTAATTATAATAGGCTTCTACTTCCTGAATTCTTGCAACGGTGTGAACACTTCATAACAAAAGATTGTTATATATGCAGAGCATACGTGGAAGTACTGAGAACAAAGTGGTATTGCGATCTTTATGGAATCTTTGCATATTTCGCTACACTCAACATAAGTATATTTTTCTTCTTTCCTATTATTATTATTATTATTATTATTATTATTATTATTATTATTATTATTATTATTATTATTATTATTATCCAATTCTAATAGGCTTCTACTTCCTGAATTCTTGCAACGGTGTGAACACTTCATAACAATAGATTGTTATATTAGTTGAGCGTACGTGGAAGTACTGAGAACAAAGTGTTATAACGGTCTTTATGGAATCTTTGCGTATTTCGCAACACTCAAGATGAGTATATTTTCTCTTCTTACATATTATTATTATTATTATTATTATTATTATCCAATTCTAATAGGCTTCTGCTTCCTGAATTCTTGCAACGGTGTGAACACTTCATAACAAAAGATTGTTATATATGCAGAGCGTACGTGGAAGTACTGAGAACAAAGTGGCATTGCGATCTTTATGGAATCTTTGCATATTTCGCAACACTCAACATAAGTATATTTTTCTTCTTTCCTATTATTATTATTGTTATTATTATTATTATTATTATTATTATTATTATTTTTATTATTATTATCTAATTATAATAGGCTTCTACTTCCTGAATTCTTGCAACAGTGTGAACACTTCATAACAAAAGATTGTTATATATATGAAGAGCATACGTGGAAGTAGTGAGAACAAAGTGGTATTGCGTTCTTTATGGAATCTTTGCATATTTCGCAACACTCAACATAAGTATATTTTTCTTCTTTCCTATTATTATTATTATTATTATTATTATTATTATAATTATTATTATTATTATTATCCATTTCTAATAGGCTGGTACTTTTTGCATTCTGGCAACGGTGTGAACACTTCATAACAATAGATTGTTATATTAGTAGAGCGTACGTGGAAGTACTGAGAACAAGGTGTTATTACGGTCTTTATGGAATCTTTGCGTATTTCGCAACACTCAAGATGAGTATATTTTCTCTTCTTACATATTATTATTATTATTATTATTATTATTATTATTATTATTATTATTATTATTATTATCCAATTCTAATAGGCTTCTGCTTCCTGAATTCTTGCAACGGTGTGAACACTTCATAACAAAAGATTGTTATATATGCAGAGCGTACGTGGAAGTACTGAGAACAAAGAGTTATTGCGATCTTTATGGAATCTTTGCATATTTCCAAACACTCAACATAAGTATATTTTTCTTCTTTCCTATTATTATTATTATTATTATCTAATTATAATAGGCTTCTACTTCCTGAATTCTTGCAACGGCGTGGACACTTCATAACAAAAGATTGTTATATATGCAGAGCGTACGTGGAAGTACTGAGAAGAAAGTGTTATTGCGATCTTTATGGAATCTTTGCATATTTCGCAACACTCAACATAAGTATATTTTTCTTCTTTCCTATTATTATTATTATTATTATTATTATTATTATTATTATTATTATTGTTATCTAATTCTAATAGGCTTCTACTTCCAGAATTTTTGCAACGGTGTGAACACTTCATAACAAAAGATTGTTATATATGCAGAGCGTACGTGGAAGTACTGAGAACAAAGTGTTATTGCGATCTTTATGGAATCTTTGCATATTTCGCAACACTCAACATAAGTATATTTTTCTTCTTTCCTATTATTATTATTATTATTATTATTATCCAATTCTAATAGGCTTGTACTTCCTGCATTCTGGCAACGGTGTGAACACTTCATAACAATAGATTGTTATATATGCAGAGCGTACGTGGATATACTGAGAACAAAGTGTTATTACGTTCTTTATGGAATCTTTGCGTATTTCGCAACACTCAAGATGAGTATATTTTCTCTTCTTACATATTATTATTATTATTATTATTATTATTATTATTATTATTATTATTATTATTATCCAATTCTAATAGGCTTCTGCTTCCTGAATTCTTGCAACGGTGTGAACACTTCATAACAAAAGATTGTTATATATGCAGAGCGTACGTGGAAGTACTGAGAACAAAGTGGTATTGCGATCTTTATGGAATCTTTGCATATTTCGCAACACTCAACATAAGTATATTTTTCTTCTTTTCTATTGTTATTATTATTATTATTATTATTATTATTATTATTATTTTTATTATTATTATTATTTTTATTATTATTATCTAATTATAATAGGCTTCTACTTCCTGAATTCTTGCAACGGTGTGAACACTTCATAACAAAAGATTGTTATATATGCAGAGCATACGTGGAAGTACTGAGAACAAAGTGGTATTGCGATCTTTATGGAATCTTTGCATATTTCGCTACACTCAACATAAGTATATTTTTCTTCTTTCCTATTATTATTATTATTATTATTATTATTATTATTATTATTATTATTATTATTATTATCCAATTCTAATAGGCTTCTACTTCCTGAATTCTTGCAACGGTGTGAACACTTCATAACAAAAGATTGTTATATATGCAGAGCATACGCGGAAGTACTGAGAACAAAGTGGTATTGCGTTCTTTATGGAATCTTTGCATAGTTCGCAACACTCAACATAAGTATATTTTTCTTCTTTCCTATTATTATTATTATTATTATTATTATTATTATTATTATTATTATAATTATTATTATTATTATTATCCAATTCTAATAGGCTGGTACTTCCTGAATTCTGGCAACGGTGTGAACACTTCATAACAATAGATTGTTATATTAGTAGAGCGTACGTGGAAGTACTGAGAACAAAGTGTTATTGCGATCTTTATGGAATCTTTGCATATTTCGCAACACTCAACATAAGTATATTTTTCTTCTTTCCTATTATTATTATTATTATTATTATTATTATTATTATTATTATTATTATTATTATTATCCAATTCTAATAGGCTTGTACTTCCTGCATTCTGGCAACGGTGTTAACACTTCATAACAATAGATTGTTATATTAGTTGAGCGTACGTGGAAATACTGAGAACAAAGTGTTATTACCGTCTTTATGGAATCTTTGCGTATTTCGCAACACTCAAAATGAGTATATTTTCTCTTCTTACATATTATTATTATTATTATTATTATTATTATTATTATTATTATTATTATTATTATTATTATTATTATTATTATTATCTATTTATAATAGGCTTCTACTTCCTGAATTCTTGCAACGGTGTGAACACTTCATAACAAAAGATTGTTATATATGCAGATCGTACGTGGAAGTACTGAGAACAAAGAGTTATTGCGATCTTTATGGAATCTTTGCATATTTCCAAACACTCAACATAAGTATATTTTTCTTCTTTCCTATTATTATTATTATTATTATCTAATTATAATAGGCTTCTACTTCCTGAATTCTTGCAACGGTGTGGACACTTCATAACAAAAGATTGTTATATATGCAGAGCGTACGTGGAAGTACTGAGAAGAAAGTGTTATTGCGATCTTTATGGAATCTTTGCATATTTCGCAACACTCAACATAAGTATATTTTTCTTCTTTCCTATTATTATTATTATTATTATTATTATTATTATTATTATTATTATTATTATCTAATTCTAATAGGCTTCTACTTCCAGAATTCTTGCAACGGTGTGAACACTTCATAACAAAAGATTGTTATATATGCAGAGCGTACGTGGAAGTACTGAGAACAAAGTGGTATTGCGATCTTTATGGAATCTTTGCATATTTCGCAACACTCAACATAAGTATATTTTTCTTCTTTCCTATTATTATTATTATTATTATTATTATTATTATTATTATTATTATTATTATTATTATTATGATTATTATTATTAATATTATATTTTTATTATTATTATCCAATTCTAATAGGCTTGTACTTCCTGCATTCTGGCAACGGTGTGAACACTTCATAACAATAGATTGTTATATTAGTAGAGCGTACGTGGAAGTACTGAGAACAAAGTGTTATTACGGTCTTTATGGAATCTTTGCGTATTTCGCAACACTCAAGATGAGTATATTTTCTCTTCTTACATATTATTATTATTATTATTATTATTATTATTATTATTATTATTATTATTATTATTATTATTATTTTTATTATTATTATCTAATTATAATAGGCTTCTACTTCCTGAATTCTTGCAACAGTGTGAACACTTCATAACAAAAGATTGTTATATATATGAAGAGCATACGTGGAAGTAGTGAGAACAAAGTGGTATTGCGTTCTTTATGGAATCTTTGCATATTTCGCAACACTCAACATAAGTATATTTTTCTTCTTTCCTATTATTATTATTATTATTATTATTATTATTATAATTATTATTATTATTATTATCCATTTCTAATAGGCTGGTACTTTTTGCATTCTGGCAACGGTGTGAACACTTCATAACAATAGATTGTTATATTAGTAGAGCGTACGTGGAAGTACTGAGAACAAGGTGTTATTACGGTCTTTATGGAATCTTTGCGTATTTCGCAACACTCAAGATGAGTATATTTTCTCTTCTTACATATTATTATTATTATTATTATTATTATTATTATTATTATTATTATTATTATTATTATCCAATTCTAATAG
>NC_137457.1:76516093-76523593 GCF_964235325.1 Thermobia domestica | reverse complement strand
TATTATTATTATTATTATTATTATTATTATTATTATTATTATTACCTAATTATAATAGGCTTCTACTTCCTGAATTCTTGCAACGGTGTGAACACTTCATAACAAAAGATTGTTATATATGCAGAGCGTATGTGGAAGTATTGAGAACAAAGTGGTATTGCGATCTTTATGGAATCTTTGCATATTTCGCAACACTCAACATAAGTATATTTTTCTTCTTTCCTATTATTATTATTATTATTATTATTATTATTATTATTATTATTATTATTATTATTATTATTATTATCCAATTCTAATAGGCTTGAACTTCCTGCATTCTGGCAACGGTGTGAACACTTCATAACAATAGATTGTTATATTAGTTGAGCGTACGTGGAAGTACTGAGAACAAAGTGTTATAACGGTCTTTATGGAATCTTTGCGTATTTCGCAACACTCAAGATGAGTATATTTTCTCTTTTTACATATTATTATTATTATTATTATTATTATTATTATTATTATTATTATTATTATTATTATTATCCAATTCTAATAGGCTTCTGCTTCCTGAATTCTTGCAACGGTGTGAACACTTCATAACAAAAGATTGTTGTATATGCAGAGCGTACGTGGAAGTACTGAGAACAAAGTGGTATTGCGATCTTTATGAAATCTTTCCATATTTCGCAACACTCAACATAAGTATATTTTTCTTCTTTCCTATTATTATTATTATTATTATTATTATTATTATTATTATTATTATGATTATTATTATTATTATTATTATTATTATTATTATCCAATTCTAATAGGCTTGTACTTCCTGCATTCTGGCAACGGTGTGAACACTTCATAACAATAGATTGTTATATTAGTAGAGCGTACGTGGAAGTACTGAGAACAAAGTGTTACTACGGTCTTTATGGAATCTTTGCGTATTTCGCAACACTCAAGGTGAGTATATTTTCTCTTCTTACATATTATTATTATTATTATTATTATTATTATTATTATTATTATTATTATCTAATTATAATAGGCTTCTACTTCCTGAATTCTTGCAACGGTGTGAACACTTCATAACAAAAGATTGTTATATATGCAGAGCGTATGTGGAAGTATTGAGAACAAAGTGGTATTGCGATCTTTATGGAATCTTTTCATATTTCGCAACACTCAACATAAGTACATTTTTCTTCTTTCCTATTATTATTATTATTATTATTATTATTATTATTATTATTATTATCCAATTCTAATAGGCTTGTACTTCCTGCATTCTGGCAACGGTGTGAACACTTCATAACAATAGATTGTTATATTAGTAGAGCGTACGTGGAAGTACTGAGAACAAAGTGTTATTACGTTCTTTATGGAATCTTTGCGTATTTCGCAACACTCAAGATGAGTATATTTTCTCTTCTTACATATTATTATTATTATTATTATTATTATTATTATTATTATTATTATTATTATTATTATTATTATTTAATTATAATAAGCTTCTACTTCCTGAATTCTTGAAACGGTGTGAACACTTCATAACAAAAGATTGTTATATATGCAGAGCGTATGTGGAAGTATTGAGAGCAAAGTGGTATTGCGATCTTTATGGAATCTTTGCATATTTCGCAACACTCAACATAAGTATATTTTTCTTCTTTCCTATTATTATTATTATTATTATTATTATTATTATTATTATTATCCAATTCTAATAGGCTTGTACTTCCTGCATTCTGGCAACGGTGTTAACACTTCATAACAATAGATTGTTATATTAGTTGAGCGTACGTGGAAATACTGAGAACAAAGTGTTATTACCGTCTTTATGGAATCTTTGCGTATTTCGCAACACTCAAAATGAGTATATTTTCTCTTCTTACATATTATTATTATTATTATTATTATTATTATTATTATTATTATTATCCAATTCTAATAGGCTTCTGCTTCCTGAATTCTTGCAACGGTGTGAACACTTCATAACAAAAGATTGTTGTATATGCAGAGCGTACGTGGAAGTACTGAGAACAAAGTGGTATTGCGATCTTTATGGAATCTTTGCATATTTCGCAACACTCAACATAAGTATATTTTTCTTCTTTCCTATTATTATTATTATTATTATTATTATTATTATTATTATTATTATGATTATTATTATTATTATTATTATTATTATTATTATCCAATTCTAATAGGCTTGTACTTCCTGCATTCTGGCAACGGTGTGAACACTTCATAACAATAGATTGTTATATTAGTAGAGCGTACGTGGAAGTACTGAGAACAAAGTGTTATTACGGTCTTTATGGAATCTTTGCGTATTTCGCAACACTCAAGGTGAGTATATTTTCTCTTCTTACATATTATTATTATTATTATTATTATTATTATTATTATTATTATTATTATCTAATTATAATAGGCTTCTACTTCCTGAATTCTTGCAACGGTGTGAACACTTCATAACAAAAGATTGTTATATATGCAGAGCGTATGTGGAAGTATTGAGAACAAAGTGGTATTGCGATCTTTATGGAATCTTTGCATATTTCGCAACACTCAACATAAGTACATTTTTCTTCTTTCCTATTATTATTATTATTATTATTATTATTATTATTATTATTATTATTATTATTATTATTATTATCCAATTCTAATAGGCTTGTACTTCCTGCATTCTGGCAACGGTGTGAACACTTCATAACAATAGATTGTTATATTAGTAGAGCGTACGTGGAAGTACTGAGAACAAAGTGTTATTACGTTCTTTATGGAATCTTTGCGTATTTCGCAACACTCAAGATGAGTATATTTTCTCTTCTTACATATTATTAGTATTATTATTATTATTATTATTATTACTATTATTATTATTATTATTATTATCTAATTATAATAAGCTTCTACTTCCTGAATTCTTGAAACGGTGTGAACACTTCATAACAAAAGATTGTTATATATGCAGAGCGTATGTGGAAGTATTGAGAGCAAAGTGGTATTGCGATCTTTATGGAATCTTTGCATATTTCGCAACACTCAACATAAGTATATTTTTCTTCTTTCCTATTATTATTATTATTATTATTATTATTATTATCCAATTCTAATAGGCTTGTACTTCCTGCATTCTGGCAACGGTGTTAACACTTCATAACAATAGATTGTTATATTAGTTGAGCGTACGTGGAAATACTGAGAACAAAGTGTTATTACCGTCTTTATGGAATCTTTGCGTATTTCGCAACACTCAAAATGAGTATATTTTCTCTTCTTACATATTATTATTATTATTATTATTATTATTATTATTATTATTATTATTATTATTATTATTATTATTATTATCTAATTATAATAGGCTTCTACTTCCTGAATTCTTGCAACGGTGTGAACACTTCATAACAAAAGATTGTTATATATGCAGATCGTACGTGGAAGTACCGAGAACAAAGAGTTATTGCGACCTTTATGGAATCTTTGCATATTTCCAAACACTCAACATAAGTATATTTTTCTTCTTTCCTATTATTATTATTATTATTATCTAATTATAATAGGCTTCTACTTCCTGAATTCTTGCAACGGTGTGGACACTTCATAACAAAAGATTGTTATATATGCAGAGCGTACGTGGAAGTACTGAGAAGAAAGTGTTATTGCGATCTTTATGGAATCTTTGCATATTTCGCAACACTCAACATAAGTATATTTTTCTTCTTTCCTATTATTATTATTATTATTATTATTATTATTATTATTATTATTATTATCTAATTCTAATAGGCTTCTACTTCCAGAATTCTTGCAACGGTGTGAACACTTCATAACAAAAGATTGTTATATATGCAGAGCGTACGTGGAAGTACTGAGAACAAAGTGTTATTGCGATCTTTATGGAATCTTTGCATATTTCGCAACACTCAACATAAGTATATTTTTCTTCTTTCCTATTATTATTATTATTATTATTATTATTATTATTATTATTATTATTATTATTATTATTATTATTATTATCCAATTCTAATAGGCTTGTACTTCCTGCATTCTGGCAACGGTGTGAACACTTCATAACAATAGATTGTTATATATGCAGAGCGTACGTGGATATACTGAGAACAAAGTGTTATTGCGATCTTTATGGAATCTTTGATTATTTCGCAACACTCAACATAAGTATATTTTTCTTCTTTCCTATTATTATTATTATTATTATTATTATTATTATTATTATTATTATTATTATTATTATTATTATTTAATTATAATAGGCTTCTACTTCCTCAATTTTTGCAACGGTGTGGACACTTCATAACAAAAGATTGTTATATATGCAGAGCGTACGTGGAAGTACTGAGAACAAAGTGGTATTGCGATCTTTATGGAAACTTTGCATATTTCGCAACACTCAACATAAGTATATTTTCTTCTTTCCTATTATTATTATTATTATTATTATTATTATTATTATTATTATTATTATTATCTAATTATAATAGGCTTCTACTTCCTGAATTCTTGCAACGGTGTGGACACTTCATAACAAAAGATTGTTATATATGCAGAGCGTACGTGGAAGTACTGAGAACAAAGTGGTATTGCGATCTTTATGGAATCTTTGCATATTTCGCAACACTCAACATAAGTATATTTTTCTTCTTTCCTATTGTTATTATTATTATTATTATTATTATTATTATTATTATTATTATTATTATTATTATTATTATTATTATTATTTTTATTATTATTATCTAATTATAATAGGCTTCTACTTCCTGAATTCTTGCAACGGTGTGAACACTTCATAACAAAAGATTGTTATATATGCAGAGCATACGTGGAAGTACTGAGAACAAAGTGGTATTGCGATCTTTATGGAATCTTTGCATATTTCGCTACACTCAACATAAGTATATTTTTCTTCTTTCCTATTATTATTATTATTATTATTATTATTATTATTATTATTATTATTATTATTATTATTATTATTATTATTATTATCCAATTCTAATAGGCTTCTACTTCCTGAATTCTTGCAACGGTGTGAACACTTCATAACAATAGATTGTTATATTAGTTGAGCGTACGTGGAAGTACTGAGAACAAAGTGTTATAACGGTCTTTATGGAATCTTTGCGTATTTCGCAACACTCAAGATGAGTATATTTTCTCTTCTTACATATTATTATTATTATTATTATTATTATTATCCAATTCTAATAGGCTTCTGCTTCCTGAATTCTTGCAACGGTGTGAACACTTCATAACAAAAGATTGTTATATATATGAAGAGCATACGTGGAAGTAGTGAGAACAAAGTGGTATTGCGATCTTTATGGAATCTTTGCATATTTCGCAACACTCAACATAAGTATATTTTTCTTCTTTCCTATTATTATTATTATTATTATTATTATTATTATTTTTATTATTATTATCTAATTATAATAGGCTTCTACTTCCTGAATTCTTGCAACAGTGTGAACACTTCATAACAAAAGATTGTTATATATATGAAGAGCATACGTGGAAGTAGTGAGAACAAAGTGGTATTGCGTTCTTTATGGAATCTTTGCATATTTCGCAACACTCAACATAAGTATATTTTTCTTCTTTCCTATTATTATTATTATTATTATTATTATTATTATTATTATTATTATTATTATGATTATTATTATTATTATTATTATTATTATTATTATCCAATTCTAATAGGCTTGTACTTCCTGCATTCTGGCAACGGTGTGAACACTTCATAACAATAGATTGTTATATTAGTAGAGCGTACGTGGAAGTACTGAGAACAAAGTGTTACTACGGTCTTTATGGAATCTTTGCGTATTTCGCAACACTCAAGGTGAGTATATTTTCTCTTCTTACATATTATTATTATTATTATTATTATTATTATTATTATTATTATTATTATTATCTAATTATAATAGGCTTCTACTTCCTGAATTCTTGCAACGGTGTGAACACTTCATAACAAAAGATTGTTATATATGCAGAGCGTATGTGGAAGTATTGAGAACAAAGTGGTATTGCGATCTTTATGGAATCTTTGCATATTTCGCAACACTCAACATAAGTACATTTTTCTTCTTTCCTATTATTATTATTATTATTATTATTATTATTATTATTATTATCCAATTCTAATAGGCTTGTACTTCCTGCATTCTGGCAACGGTGTGAACACTTCATAACAATAGATTGTTATATTAGTAGAGCGTACGTGGAAGTACTGAGAACAAAGTGTTATTACGTTCTTTATGGAATCTTTGCGTATTTCGCAACACTCAAGATGAGTATATTTTCTCTTCTTACATATTATTATTATTATTATTATTATTATTATTATTATTATTATTATTATTATTATTATTATTATTATTTAATTATAATAAGCTTCTACTTCCTGAATTCTTGAAACGGTGTGAACACTTCATAACAAAAGATTGTTATATATGCAGAGCGTATGTGGAAGTATTGAGAGCAAAGTGGTATTGCGATCTTTATGGAATCTTTGCATATTTCGCAACACTCAACATAAGTATATTTTTCTTCTTTCCTATTATTATTATTATTATTATTATTATTATTATTATTATTATCCAATTCTAATAGGCTTGTACTTCCTGCATTCTGGCAACGGTGTTAACACTTCATAACAATAGATTGTTATATTAGTTGAGCGTACGTGGAAATACTGAGAACAAAGTGTTATTACCGTCTTTATGGAATCTTTGCGTATTTCGCAACACTCAAAATGAGTATATTTTCTCTTCTTACATATTATTATTATTATTATTATTATTATTATTATTATTATTATTATTATTATCCAATTCTAATAGGCTTCTGCTTCCTGAATTCTTGCAACGGTGTGAACACTTCATAACAAAAGATTGTTGTATATGCAGAGCGTACGTGGAAGTACTGAGAACAAAGTGGTATTGCGATCTTTATGGAATCTTTGCATATTTCGCAACACTCAACATAAGTATATTTTTCTTCTTTCCTATTATTATTATTATTATTATTATTATTATTATTATTATTATGATTATTATTATTATTATTATTATTATTATTATTATTATCCAATTCTAATAGGCTTGTACTTCCTGCATTCTGGCAACGGTGTGAACACTTCATAACAATAGATTGTTATATTAGTAGAGCGTACGTGGAAGTACTGAGAACAAAGTGTTATTACGGTCTTTATGGAATCTTTGCGTATTTCGCAACACTCAAGGTGAGTATATTTTCTCTTCTTACATATTATTATTATTATTATTATTATTATTATCTAATTATAATAGGCTTCTACTTCCTGAATTCTTGCAACGGTGTGAACACTTCATAACAAAAGATTGTTATATATGCAGAGCGTATGTGGAAGTATTGAGAACAAAGTGGTATTGCGATCTTTATGGAATCTTTGCATATTTCGCAACACTCAACATAAGTACATTTTTCTTC
>NC_137457.1:76508593-76511093 GCF_964235325.1 Thermobia domestica | reverse complement strand
TTATTTTTATTATTATTATCTAATTATAATAGGCTTCTACTTCCTGAATTCTTGCAACGGTGTGAACACTTCATAACAAAAGATTGTTATATATGCAGAGCATACGTGGAAGTACTGAGAACAAAGTGGTATTGCGATCTTTATGGAATCTTTGCATATTTCGCTACACTCAACATAAGTATATTTTTCTTCTTTCCTATTATTATTATTATTATTATTATTATTATTATTATTATTATTATTATTATCCAATTCTAATAGGCTTCTACTTCCTGAATTCTTGCAACGGTGTGAACACTTCATAACAAAAGATTGTTATATATGCAGAGCATACGCGGAAGTACTGAGAACAAAGTGGTATTGCGTTCTTTATGGAATCTTTGCATATTTCGCAACACTCAACATAAGTATATTTTTCTTCTTTCCTATTATTATTATTATTATTATTATTATTATTATTATTATTATTATTATTATTATTATTATTATTATTATCCAATTCTAATAGGCTGGTACTTCCTGAATTCTGGCAACGGTGTGAACACTTCATAACAATAGATTGTTATATTAGTAGAGCGTACGTGGAAGTACTGAGAACAAGGTGTTATTACGGTCTTTATGGAATCTTTGCGTATTTCGCAACACTCAAGATGAGTATATTTTCTCTTCTTACATATTATTATTATTATGATTATGATTATTATTATTATTATTATTATTATTATTATTATTATTATTATTATTATTACCTAATTATAATAGGCTTCTACTTCCTGAATTCTTGCAACGGTGTGAACACTTCATAACAAAAGATTGTTATATATGCAGAGCGTATGTGGAAGTATTGAGAACAAAGTGGTATTGCGATCTTTATGGAATCTTTGCATATTTCGCAACACTCAACATAAGTATATTTTTCTTCTTTCCTATTATTATTATTATTATTATTATTATTATTATTATTATTATTATTATTATTATTATTATTATTATCCAATTCTAATAGGCTTGTACTTCCTGCATTCTGGCAACGGTGTTAACACTTCATAACAATAGATTGTTATATTAGTTGAGCGTACGTGGAAATACTGAGAACAAAGTGTTATTACCGTCTTTATGGAATCTTTGCGTATTTCGCAACACTCAAAATGAGTATATTTTCTCTTCTTACATATTATTATTATTATTATTATTATTATTATTATTATTATTATTATTATTATTATTATCTATTTATAATAGGCTTCTACTTCCTGAATTCTTGCAACGGTGTGAACACTTCATAACAAAAGATTGTTATATATGCAGATCGTACGTGGAAGTACTGAGAACAAAGAGTTATTGCGATCTTTATGGAATCTTTGCATATTTCCAAACACTCAACATAAGTATATTTTTCTTCTTTCCTATTATTATTATTATTATTATCTAATTATAATAGGCTTCTACTTCCTGAATTCTTGCAACGGTGTGGACACTTCATAACAAAAGATTGTTATATATGCAGAGCGTACGTGGAAGTACTGAGAAGAAAGTGTTATTGCGATCTTTATGGAATCTTTGCATATTTCGCAACACTCAACATAAGTATATTTTTCTTCTTTCCTATTATTATTATTATTATTATTATTATTATTATTATTATCTAATTCTAATAGGCTTCTACTTCCAGAATTCTTGCAACGGTGTGAACACTTCATAACAAAAGATTGTTATATATGCAGAGCGTACGTGGAAGTACTGAGAACAAAGTGGTATTGCGATCTTTATGGAATCTTTGCATATTTCGCAACACTCAACATAAGTATATTTTTCTTTTTTCCTATTATTATTATTATTATTATTATTATTATTATTATTATTATTATTATTATTATTATTATTATTATGATTATTATTATTAATATTATATTTTTATTATTATTATCCAATTCTAATAGGCTTGTACTTCCTGCATTCTGGCAACGGTGTGAACACTTCATAACAATAGATTGTTATATTAGTAGAGCGTACGTGGAAGTACTGAGAACAAAGTGTTATTACGGTCTTTATGGAATCTTTGCGTATTTCGCAACACTCAAGATGAGTATATTTTCTCTTCTTACATATTATTATTATTATTATTATTATTATTATTATTATTATTATTATTATTATTATTATTATTATTATTATTATTATTATCTAATTATAATAGGCTTCTACTTCCTGAATTCTTGCAACGGTGTGAACACTTCATAACAAAAGATTGTTATATATGCAGAGCGTATGTGGAAGTATTGAGAACAAAGTGGTATTGCGATCTTTATGGAATCTTTGCATATTTCGCAACACTCAACATAAGTATATTTTTCTTCTTTCCTATTATTATTATTATTATTATTATTATTATTATTATTATTATTATTATTATTATTATTATTATTATTATTATCCAATTCTAATAGGCTTGTACTTCCTGCATTCTGGCAACGGTGTGAACACTTCATAACAATAGATT
>NC_137457.1:76483593-76503593 GCF_964235325.1 Thermobia domestica | reverse complement strand
ACACTCAACATAAGTATATTTTTCTTCTTTCCTATTATTATTATTATTATTATTATTATTATTATTATTATTATTATTATTATCTAATTATAATAGGCTTCTACTTCCTGAATTCTTGCAACGGTGTGAACACTTCATAACAAAAGATTGTTATATATGCAGAGCGTACGTGGAAGCACTGAGAACAAAGTGTTATTGCGATCTTTATGGAATCTTTGCATATTTCGCAACACTCAACATAAGTATATTTTTCTTCTTTCCTATTATTATTATTATTATTATTATTATTATTATTATTATTATTATTATTATTATTATCTAATTATAATAGGCTTCTACTTCCTGAATTCTTGCAACGGTGTGACCACTTCATAACAAAAGATTGTTATATATGCAGAGCGTACGTGGAAGTACTGAGAACAAAGTGTTATTGCGATCTTTATGGAATCTTTGCATATTTCGCAACACTCAACATAAGTATATTTCTCTTCTTTCCTATTATTATTATTATTATTATTATTATTATTATTATTATTATTATTATCTAATTATAATAGGCTTCTACTTCCTGAATTCTTGCAACGGTGTGAACACTTCATAACAAAAGATTGTTATATATGCAGAGCGTACGTGGAAGTACTGAGAACAAAGTGTTATTGCGATCTTTATGGAATCTTTTCATATTTCGCAACACTCAACATAAGTATATTTTTCTTCTTTCCTATTATTATTATTATTATTATTATTATTATTATTATTATTATCTAATTATAATAGGCTTCTACTTCCTGAATTCTTGCAACGGTGTGAACACTTCATAACAAAAGATTGTTATATATGCAGAGCGTACGTGGAAGCACTGAGAACAAAGTGTTATTGCGATCTTTATGGAATCTTTGCATATTTCGCAACACTCAACATAAGTATATTTTTCTTCTTTCCTATTATTATTATTATTATTATTATTATTATTATTATTATTATTATTATTATTATCTAATTATAATAGGCTTCTACTTCCTGAATTCTTGCAACGGTGTGAACACTTCATAACAAAAGATTGTTATATATGCAGAGCGTACGTGGAAGCACTGAGAACAAAGTGTTATTGCGATCTTTATGGAATCTTTGCATATTTCGCAACACTCAACATAAGTATATTTTTCTTCTTTCCTATTATTATTATTATTATTATTATTATTATTATTATTATTATTATTATTATTATTATTATTATTATTATTATTATCTAATTATAATAGGCTTCTACTTCCTGAATTCTTGCAACGGTGTGAACACTTCATAACAAAAGATTGTTATATATGCAGAGCGTACGTGGAAGTACTGAGAACAAAGTGTTATTGCGATCTTTATGGAATCTTTGCATATTTCGCAACACTCAACATAAGTATATTTTTCTTCTTTCCTATTATTATTATTATTATTATTATTATTATTATTATTATTATTATCTAATTATAATAGGCTTCTACTTCCAGAATTCTTGCAACGGTGTGAACACTTCATAACAAAAGATTGTTATATATGCAGAGCGTACGTGAAAGTACTGAGAAGAAAGTGTTATTGCGATCTTTATGGAATCTTTGCATATTTCGCAACACTCAACATAAGTATATTTTTCTTCTTTCCTATTATTATTATTATTATTATTATTATTATTATTATTATTATTATTATTATTATTATTATTATCTAATTATAATAGGCTTCTACTTCCTGAATTCTTGCAACGGTGTGAACACTTCATAACAAAAGATTGTTATATATGCAGAGCGTACGTGGAAGTACTGAGAACAAAGTGTTATTGCGATCTTTATGGAATCTTTGCATATTTCGCAACACTCAACATAAGTATATTTTTCTTCTTTCCTATTATTATTATTATTATTATTATTATTATTATTATTATTATTATTATTATTATTATCCAATTCTAATAGGCTTGTACTTCCTGCATTCTGGCAACGGTGTGAACACTTCATAACAATAGATTGTTATATATGCAGAGCGTACGTGGATATACTGAGAACAAAGTGTTATTACGTTCTTTATGGAATCTTTGCGTATTTCGCAACACTCAAGATGAGTATATTTTCTCTTCTTACATATTATTATTATTATTATTATTATTATTATTATTATCCTATTCTAATAGGCTTCTGCTTCCTGAATTCTTGCAACGGTGTGAACACTTCATAACAAAAGATTGTTATATATGCAGAGCGTACGTGGAAGTACTGAGAACAAAGTGGTATTGCGATCTTTATGGAATCTTTGCATATTTCGCAACACTCAACATAAGTATATTTTTCTTCTTTCCTATTGTTATTATTATTATTATTATTATTATTATTATTATTATTATTATTATTTTTATTATTATTATTATTTTTATTATTATTATCTAATTATAATAGGCTTCTACTTCCTGAATTCTTGCAACGGTGTGAACACTTCATAACAAAAGATTGTTATATATGCAGAGCATACGTGGAAGTACTGAGAACAAAGTGGTATTGCGATCTTTATGGAATCTTTGCATATTTCGCTACACTCAACATAAGTATATTTTTCTTCTTTCCTATTATTATTATTATTATTATTATTATTATTATTATTATTATTATTATTATTATTATTATCCAATTCTAATAGGCTTTTACTTCCTGAATTCTTGCAACGGTGTGAACACTTCATAACAAAAGATTGTTATATATGCAGAGCATACGCGGAAGTACTGAGAACAAAGTGGTATTGCGTTCTTTATGGAATCTTTGCATATTTCGCAACACTCAACATAAGTATATTTTTCTTCTTTCCTATTATTATTATTATTATTATTATTATTATTATTATTATTATTATTATTATTATTATTATTATTATTATTATTATTATTATTATTATTATTATCCAATTCTAATAGGCTGGTACTTCCTGAATTCTGGCAACGGTGTGAACACTTCATAACAATAGATTGTTATATTAGTAGAGCGTACGTGGAAGTACTGAGAACAAGGTGTTATTACGGTCTTTATGGAATCTTTGCGTATTTCGCAACACTCAAGATGAGTATATTTTCTCTTCTTACATATTATTATTATTATGATTATTATTATTATTATTATTATTATTATTATTATTATTATTATTATTATTATTATTATTATTATTATTACCTAATTATAATAGGCTTCTACTTCCTGAATTCTTGCAACGGTGTGAACACTTCATAACAAAAGATTGTTATATATGCAGAGCGTATGTGGAAGTATTGAGAACAAAGTGGTATTGCGATCTTTATGGAATCTTTGCATATTTCGCAACACTCAACATAAGTATATTTTTCTTCTTTCCTATTATTATTATTATTATTATTATTATTATTATTATTATTATTATTATTATTATTATTATTATTATCCAATTCTAATAGGCTTGAACTTCCTGCATTCTGGCAACGGTGTGAACACTTCATAACAATAGATTGTTATATTAGTTGAGCGTACGTGGAAGTACTGAGAACAAAGTGTTATAACGGTCTTTATGGAATCTTTGCGTATTTCGCAACACTCAAGATGAGTATATTTTCTCTTTTTACATATTATTATTATTATTATTATTATTATTATTATTATTATTATTATTATTATTATTATCCAATTCTAATAGGCTTCTGCTTCCTGAATTCTTGCAACGGTGTGAACACTTCATAACAAAAGATTGTTGTATATGCAGAGCGTACGTGGAAGTACTGAGAACAAAGTGGTATTGCGATCTTTATGGAATCTTTGCATATTTCGCAACACTCAACATAAGTATATTTTTCTTCTTTCCTATTATTATTATTATTATTATTATTATTATGATTATTATTATTATTATTATTATTATTATTATTATTATTATCCAATTCTAATAGGCTTGTACTTCCTGCATTCTGGCAACGGTGTGAACACTTCATAACAATAGATTGTTATATTAGTAGAGCGTACGTGGAAGTACTGAGAACAAAGTGTTACTACGGTCTTTATGGAATCTTTGCGTATTTCGCAACACTCAAGGTGAGTATATTTTCTCTTCTTACATATTATTATTATTATTATTATTATTATTATTATTATTATTATTATTATTATTATCTAATTATAATAGGCTTCTACTTCCTGAATTCTTGCAACGGTGTGAACACTTCATAACAAAAGATTGTTATATATGCAGAGCGTATGTGGAAGTATTGAGAACAAAGTGGTATTGCGATCTTTATGGAATCTTTGCATATTTCGCAACACTCAACATAAGTACATTTTTCTTCTTTCCTATTATTATTATTATTATTATTATTATTATTATTATTATTATTATTATTATTATTATTATTATCCAATTCTAATAGGCTTGTACTTCCTGCATTCTGGCAACGGTGTTAACACTTCATAACAATAGATTGTTATATTAGTTGAGCGTACGTGGAAATACTGAGAACAAAGTGTTATTACCGTCTTTATGGAATCTTTGCGTATTTCGCAACACTCAAAATGAGTATATTTTCTCTTCTTACATATTATTATTATTATTATTATTATTATTATTATTATTATTATTATTATTAGTATTATTATTATTATTATTATCTAATTATAATAGGCTTCTACTTCCTGAATTCTTGCAACGGTGTGAACACTTCATAACAAAAGATTGTTATATATGCAGAGCGTATGTGGAAGTATTGAGAGCAAAGTGGTATTGCGATCTTTATGGAATCTTTGCATATTTCGCAACACTCAACATAAGTATATTTTTCTTCTTTCCTATTATTATTATTATTATTATTATTATTATTATTATTATTATTATTATCCAATTCTAATAGGCTTGTACTTCCTGCATTCTGGCAACGGTGTTAACACTTCATAACAATAGATTGTTATATTAGTTGAGCGTACGTGGAAATACTGAGAACAAAGTGTTGTTACCGTCTTTATGGAATCTTTGCGTATTTCGCAACACTCAAAATGAGTATATTTTCTCTTCTTACATATTATTATTATTATTATTATTATTATTATTATTATTATTATTATTATTATTATTATTATTATTATTATTATTATTATTATTATCTAATTATAATAGGCTTCTACTTCCTGAATTCTTGCAACGGTGTGAACACTTCATAACAAAAGATTGTTATATATGCAGATCGTACGTGGAAGTACTGAGAACAAAGAGTTATTGCGACCTTTATGGAATCTTTGCATATTTCCAAACACTCAACATAAGTATATTTTTCTTCTTTCCTATTATTATTATTATTATTATCTAATTATAATAGGCTTCTACTTCCTGAATTCTTGCAACGGTGTGGACACTTCATAACAAAAGATTGTTATATATGCAGAGCGTACGTTGAAGTACTGAGAAGAAAGTGTTATTGCGATCTTTATGGAATCTTTGCATATTTCGCAACACTCAACATAAGTATATTTTTCTTCTTTCCTATTATTATTATTATTATTATTATTATTATTATTATTATTATTATTATTATCTAATTCTAATAGGCTTCTACTTCCAGAATTCTTGCAACGGTGTGAACACTTCATAACAAAAGATTGTTATATATGCAGAGCGTACGTGGAAGTACTGAGAACAAAGTGTTATTGCGATCTTTATGGAATCTTTGCATATTTCGCAACACTCAACATAAGTATATTTTTCTTCTTTCCTATTATTATTATTATTATTATTATTATTATTATTATTATTATTATTATTATTATTATTATTATTATTATTATTATTATTATCCAATTCTAATAGGCTTGTACTTCCTGCATTCTGGCAACGGTGTGAACACTTCATAACAATAGATTGTTATATATGCAGAGCGTACGTGGATATACTGAGAACAAAGTGTTATTGCGATCTTTATGGAATCTTTGATTATTTCGCAACACTCAACATAAGTATATTTTTCTTCTTTCCTATTATTATTATTATTATTATTATTAATTTTATTATTATTATTATTATTATTATTATTTAATTATAATAGGCTTCTACTTCCTCAATTTTTGCAACGGTGTGGACACTTCATAACAAAATATTGTTATATATGCAGAGCGTACGTGGAAGTACTGAGAACAAAGTGGTATTGCGATCTTTATGGAAACTTTGCATATTTCGCAACACTCAACATAAGTATATTTTCTTCTTTCCTATTATTATTATTATTATTATTATTATTATTATTATTATTATTATTATCTAATTATAATAGGCTTCTACTTCCTGAATTCTTGCAACGGTGTGAACACTTCATAACAAAAGATTGTTATATATGCGGAGCGTACGTGGAAGTACTGAGAACAAAGTGGTATTGCGATCTTTATGGAATCTTTGCTTATTTTGCAACACTCAACATAAGTATATTTTTCTTCTTTCATATTATTATTATGATTATGATGATGATGATTATTATTATTATTATTATTATTATTATTATCATTATTATTATTATTATTATTATTATCTTATTATAATAGGCTTCTACTTCCTGAATTCTTCCAACGGTTTGCACACTTCATAACAAAAGATTGTGTCATATGCAGAGCGTACGTGGAAGTACTGAGAACAAAGTGGTATTGCGATCTTTATGGAATCTTTGCATATTTCGCAACACTCAACATAAGTATATTTTTCTTCTTTCCTATTATTATTATTATTATTATTATTATTATTATTATTATTATTATTATTATTATTATTATTGTTATTATTATTATTATTATTATCTAATTCTAATAGGCTTCTACTTCCAGAATTTTTGCAACGGTGTGAACACTTCATAACAAAAGATTGTTATATTAGTAGAGCGTACGTGGAAGTACTGAGAACAAGGTGTTATTACGGTCTTTATGGAATCTTTGCATATTTCGCAACACTCAACATAAGTATATTTTTCTTCTTTCCTATTGTTATTATTATTATTATTATTATTATTATTATTATTATTATTATTTTTATTATTATTATCTAATTATAATAGGCTTCTACTTCCTGAATTCTTGCAACGGTGTGAACACTTCATAACAAAAGATTGTTATATATGCAGAGCATACGTGGAAGTACTGAGAACAAAGTGGTATTGCGATCTTTATGGAATCTTTGCATATTTCGCTACACTCAACATAAGTATATTTTTCTTCTTTCCTATTATTATTATTATTATTATTATTATTATTATTATTATTATTATTATTATTATTATTATTATTATCCAATTCTAACAGGCTTCTACTTCCTGAATTCTTGCAACGGTGTGAACACTTCATAACAATAGATTGTTATATTAGTTGAGCGTACGTGGAAGTACTGAGAACAAAGTGCTATAACGGTCTTTATGGAATCTTTGCGTATTTCGCAACACTCAAGATGAGTATATTTTCTCTTCTTACATATTATTATTATTATTATTATTATTATTATTATCCAATTCTAATAGGCTTCTGCTTCCTGAATTCTTGCAACGGTGTGAACACTTCATAACAAAAGATTGTTATATATGCAGAGCGTACGTGGAAGTACTGAGAACAAAGTGGTATTGCGATCTTTATGGAATCTTTGCATATTTCGCAACACTCAACATAAGTATATTTTTCTTCTTTCCTATTATTATTATTATTATTATTATCCAATTCTAATAGGCTGGTACTTTTTGCATTCTGGCAACGGTGTGAACACTTCATAACAATAGATTGTTATATTAGTAGAGCGTACGTGGAAGTACTGAGAACAAGGTGTTATTACGGTCTTTATGGAATCTTTGCGTATTTCGCAACACTCAAGATGAGTATATTTTCTCTTCTTACATATTATTATTATTATTATTATTATTATTATTATTATTATTATTATTATTATTATTATTATTATTATTATTATTATTACCTAATTATAATAGGCTTCTACTTCCTGAATTCTTGCAACGGTGTGAACACTTCATAACAAAAGATTGTTATATATGCAGAGCGTATGTGGAAGTATTGAGAACAAAGTGGTATTGCGATCTTTATGGAATCTTTGCATATTTCGCAACACTCAACATAAGTATATTTTTCTTCTTTCCTATTATTATTATTATTATTATTATTATTATTATTATTATTATTATTATTATTATTATTATCCAATTCTATTAGGCTTGTACTTCCTGCATTCTGGCAACGGTGTGAACACTTCATAACAATAGATTGTTATATTAGTTGAGCGTACGTGGAAGTACTGAGAACAAAGTGTTATAACGGTCTTTATGGAATCTTTGCGTATTTCGCAACACTCAAGATGAGTATATTTTCTCTTCTTACATATTATTATTATTATTATTATTATTATTATTATTATTATTATTATTATTATCCAATTCTAATAGGCTTCTGCTTCCTGAATTCTTGCAACGGTGTGAACACTTCATAACAAAAGATTGTTATATATGCAGAGCGTACGTGGAAGTACTGAGAACAAAGAGTTATTGCGATCTTTATGGAATCTTTGCATATTTCCAAACACTCAACATAAGTATATTTTTCTTCTTTCCTATTATTATTATTATTATTATCCAATTCTAATAGGCTTCTACTTCCTGAATTCTTGCAACGGCGTGGACACTTCATAACAAAAGATTGTTATATATGCAGAGCGTACGTGGAAGTACTGAGAAGAAAGTGGTATTGCGATCTTTATGGAATCTTTGCATATTTCGCAACACTCAACATAAGTATATTTTTCTTCTTTCCTATTATTATTATTTGGTCTAGGAATTAATTCGTGCGGTTGGTACGCACACATTGAAGCTGTAGTACAAACACAAAATACATAAATACCTTAAGAAAAATATTGTCCATCGCTAGCCACCACTTTCGCCCATCTGTCAGGCAATGTACGGATTCCGTGGCGAAAGAAGTCCTCATCCTTGGAAGCGATCTAGTCAGAGACCCATGTTTCGATATCTTCTGAAGAAGTAAACCGCTGTCCAATCAAATCGTTGTTCATGCAATCGAACAAGTAGTAGTCCGAAGGAGCAACGTCTGGTGAATACGGCGGGTGGGGTAAAACTTCCCATCCGACATTTTCTAAATAGGTTTTGACCGGTTTTGCGACATGTGGGCGAGCGTTATCATGTTGAACAATAAGTTTATCATGTCTGTTCTCCCATTCTGGTCGTGTTCTGGCCAGAGCTTGCTTCAAACGCATTAATTGTCGTCGATAACGTTCTCCATTCATAGTTTCACCCGGTTGCAGCAGCTCATAGTACACCACACCTTTCATATCCCACCATATGCACAGCATAACCTTTGCACAGTGAATATCTCGTTTTGGTTGTGATGGACCTGGTTCACCTGGTTTCACCCAGGCCTTTTTTCGTTTAGGGTTCTCGTAATGGATCCACTTCTCATCACCCGTAATAATTCGATGCAGAAACCCCTTTCTGCTCTGTCGTTGAAGCAGCAATTCGCAAATGGTTTTTCGTCTTTCAACGTCTCTGTCTTTCAATTCATGTGGAACCCAATGTGACATCTTTTGAATTATTCCCATGGCTTTCAAGCGTTTGGAGACTGTTGTTTGATCAACGCCTAATGCTGCTGCAAGTTGTTCCTGCGTTTGACACGAATCCTGCTCGAGCAATGCTGTGAATTCTTCGTCTTGAAATTTTTTTGGCTGTCCAGCTCGCTCTTGGTCTGCCAAGCCGAAATCACCACTTCTAAACCGTGCAAACCACTTCTGACACGTTCGCTCAGCTAGAGCATGGTCACCATACACTTCCACCAAAATACGATGACTTTCAGTCGCACTTTTCTGCATGTTAAAGTAATGCAGCAGGACACCCCGCAAAAACACTTTATCAGGCACAAATTGCGCCATGTTCACTTAACTACAAACTGGTGTTGTTGACGCTTTAATCCACTGCCCTATACTACGAACGATACGCGATGACAGGGGTTTGCAACACATGTGTGGATACACGGAACTGTGGGACGCTCCGTTCGTTGCGCCATCTCTTGTCCACCCGCACGAATTAATTCCTACACCAAATATTATTATTATTATTATTATTATTATTATTATTATTATTATCCAATTCTAATAGGCTTGTACTTCCTGCATTCTGGCAACGGTGTTAACACTTCATAACAATAGATTGTTATATTAGTTGAGCGTACGTGGAAATACTGAGAACAAAGTGTTATTACCGTCTTTATGGAATCTTTGCGTATTTCGCAACACTCAAAATGAGTATATTTTCTCTTCTTACATATTATTATTATTATTATTATTATTATTATTATTATTATTATTATTATTATTATTATTATTATTATTATTATTATTATTATTATTATTATCCAATTCTAATAGGCTTGTACTTCCTGCATTCTGGCAACGGTGTGAACACTTCATAACAATAGATTGTTATATATGCAGAGCGTACGTGGATATACTGAGAACAAAGTGTTATTGCGATCTTTATGGAATCTTTGATTATTTCGCAACACTCAACATAAGTATATTTTTCTTCTTTCCTATTATTATTATTATTATTATTATTATTATTATTATTATTATTATTATTATTATTATTATTTAATTATAATAGGCTTCTACTTCCTCAATTTTTGCAACGGTGTGGACACTTCATAACAAAAGATTGTTATATATGCAGAGCGTACGTGGAAGTACTGAGAACAAAGTGGTATTGCGATCTTTATGGAAACTTTGCATATTTCGCAACACTCAACATAAGTATATTTTCTTCTTTCCTATTATTATTATTATTATTATTATTATTATTATTATTATTATTATTATTATTATCTAATTATAATAGGCTTCTACTTCCTGAATTCTTGCAACGGTGTGAACACTTCATAACAATAGATTGTTATATATGCGGAGCGTACGTGGAAGTACTGAGAACAAAGTGGTATTGCGATCTTTATGGAATCTTTGCTTATTTTGCAACACTCAACATAAGTATATTTTTCTTCTTTCATATTATTATTATGATTATGATGATTATTATTATTATTATTATTATTATTATTATTATCATTATTATTATTATTATTATTATTATCTTATTATAATAGGCTTCTACTTCCTGAATTCTTCCAACGGTTTGCACACTTCATAACAAAAGATTGTGTCATATGCAGAGCGTACGTGGAAGTACTGAGAACAAAGTGGTATTGCGATCTTTATGGAATCTTTGCATATTTCGCAACACTCAACATAAGTATATTTTTCTTCTTTCCTATTATTATTATTATTATTATTATTATTATTATTATTATTATTATTATTATTATTATTATTATTGTTATTATTATTATTATTATTATCTAATTATAATAGGCTTCTACTTCCTGAATTCTTGCAACGGTGTGGACACTTCATAACAAAAGATTGTTATATATGCAGATCGTACGTGGAAGTACTGAGAACAAAGAGTTATTGCGACCTTTATGGAATCTTTGCATATTTCCAAACACTCAACATAAGTATATTTTTCTTCTTTCCTATTATTATTATTATTATTATCTAATTATAATAGGCTTCTACTTCCTGAATTCTTGCAACGGTGTGGACACTTCATAACAAAAGATTGTTATATATGCAGAGCGTACGTGGAAGTACTGAGAAGAAAGTGTTATTGCGATCTTTATGGAATCTTTGCATATTTCGCAACACTCAACATAAGTATATTTTTCTTCTTTCCTATTATTATTATTATTATTATTATTATTATTATTATTATTATTATTATTATTATTATTATTATTATTATTATTATTATTATTATTATCCAATTCTAATAGGCTTGTACTTCCTGCATTCTGGCAACGGTGTGAACACTTCATAACAATAGATTGTTATATATGCAGAGCGTACGTGGATATACTGAGAACAAAGTGTTATTGCGATCTTTATTGAATCTTTGATTATTTCGCAACACTCAACATAAGTATATTTTTCTTCTTTCCTATTATTATTATTATTATTATTATTATTATTATTATTATTATTATTATTATTATTATTTAATTATAATAGGCTTCTACTTCCTCAATTTTTGCAACGGTGTGGACACTTCATAACAAAAGATTGTTATATATGCAGAGCGTACGTGGAAGTACTGAGAACAAAGTGGTATTGCGATCTTTATGGAAACTTTGCATATTTCGCAACACTCAACATAAGTATATTTTCTTCTTTCCTATTATTATTATTATTATTATTATTATTATTATTATTATTATTATTATTATTATTATCTAATTATAATAGGCTTCTACTTCCTGAATTCTTGCAACGGTGTGAACACTTCATAACAATAGATTGTTATATATGCGGAGCGTACGTGGAAGTACTGAGAACAAAGTGGTATTGCGATCTTTATGGAATCTTTGCTTATTTTGCAACACTCAACATAAGTATATTTTTCTTCTTTCATATTATTATTATGATTATGATGATTATTATTATTATTATTATTATTATTATTATTATCATTATTATTATTATTATTATTATTATTATCTTATTATAATAGGCTTCTACTTCCTGAATTCTTCCAACGGTTTGCACACTTCATAACAAAAGATTGTGTCATATGCAGAGCGTACGTGGAAGTACTGAGAACAAAGTGGTATTGCGATCTTTATGGAATCTTTGCATATTTCGCAACACTCAACATAAGTATATTTTTCTTCTTTCCTATTATTATTATTATTATTATTATTATTATTATTATTATTATTATTATTATTATTATTATTATTATTGTTATTATTATTATTATTATTATCTAATTATAATAGGCTTCTACTTCCTGAATTCTTGCAACGGTGTGGACACTTCATAACAAAAGATTGTTATATATGCAGATCGTACGTGGAAGTACTGAGAACAAAGTGGTATTGCGATCTTTATGGAATCTTTGCATATTTCGCAACACTCAACATAAGTATATTTTTCTTCTTTCCTATTGTTATTATTATTATTATTATTATTATTATTATTATTATTATTTTTATTATTATTATCTAATTATAATAGGCTTCTACTTCCTGAATTCTTGCAACGGTGTGAAGACTTCATAACAAAAGATTGTTATATATGCAGAGCATACGTGGAAGTACTGAGAACAAAGTGGTATTGCGATCTTTATGGAATCTTTGCATATTTCGCTACACTCAACATAAGTATATTTTTCTTCTTTCCTATTATTATTATTATTATTATTATTATTATTATTATTATTATTATTATTATTATTATTATTATTATCCAATTCTAACAGGCTTCTACTTCCTGAATTCTTGCAACGGTGTGAACACTTCATAACAATAGATTGTTATATTAGTTGAGCGTACGTGGAAGTACTGAGAACAAAGTGTTATAACGGTCTTTATGGAATCTTTGCGTATTTCGCAACACTCAAGATGAGTATATTTTCTCTTCTTACATATTATTATTATTATTATTATTATTATTATCCAATTCTAATAGGCTTCTGCTTCCTGAATTCTTGCAACGGTGTGAACACTTCATAACAAAAGATTGTTATATATGCAGAGCGTACGTGGAAGTACTGAGAACAAAGTGGTATTGCGATCTTTATGGAATCTTTGCATATTTCGCAACACTCAACATAAGTATATTTTTCTTATTTCCTATTATTATTATTATTATTATTATTATTATTATTATTATTATTATTATTTTTATTATTATTATCTAATTATAATAGGCTTCTACTTCCTGATTTCTTGCAACAGTGTGAACACTTCATAACAATAGATTGTTATATTAGTTGAGCGTACGTGGAAGTACTGAGAACAAAGTGTTATAACGGTCTTTATGGAATCTTTGCGTATTTCGCAACACTCAAGATGAGTATATTTTCTCTTCTTACATATTATTATTATTATTATTATTATTATTATTATTATTATTATTATTATTATTATTATTATTATTATCCAATTCTAATAGGCTTCTGCTTCCTGAATTCTTGCAACGGTGTGAACACTTCATAACAAAAGATTGTTATATATGCAGAGCGTACGTGGAAGTACTGAGAACAAAGAGTTATTGCGATCTTTATGGAATCTTTGCATATTTCCAAACACTCAACATAAGTATATTTTTCTTCTTTCCTATTATTATTATTATTATTATCCAATTCTAATAGGCTTCTACTTCCTGAATTCTTGCAACGGCGTGGACACTTCATAACAAAAGATTGTTATATATGCAGAGCGTACGTGGAAGTACTGAGAAGAAAGTGTTATTGCGATCTTTATGGAATCTTTGCATATTTCGCAACACTCAACATAAGTATATTTTTCTTCTTTCCTATTATTATTATTATTATTATTATTATTATTATTATTATTATTATTATTATTATTATTATCTAATTCTAATAGGCTTCTACTTCCAGAATTTTTGCAACGGTGTGAACACTTCATAACAAAAGATTGTTATATATGCAGAGCGTACGTGGAAGTACTGAGAACAAAGTGTTATTGCGATCTTTATGGAATCTTTGCATATTTCGCAACACTCAACATAAGTATATTTTTCTTCTTTCCTATTATTATTATTATTATTATTATTATTATTATTATTATTATTATTATTATCTAATTCTAATAGGCTTCTACTTCCAGAATTTTTGCAACGGTGTGAACACTTCATAACAAAAGATTGTTATATATGCAGAGCGTACGTGGAAGTACTGAGAACAAAGAGTTATTGCGATCTTTATGGAATCTTTGCATATTTCCAAACACTCAACATAAGTATATTTTTCTTCTTTCCTATTATTATTATTATTATTATCCAATTCTAATAGGCTTCTACTTCCTGAATTCTTGCAACGGTGTGAACACTTCATAACAAAAGATTGTTATATATGCAGAGCGTACGTGGAAGTACTGAGAAGAAAGTGTTATTGCGATCTTTATGGAATCTTTGCATATTTCGCAACACTCAACATAAGTATATTTTTCTTCTTTCCTATTATTATTATTATTATTATTATTATTATTATTATTATTATTATTATTATCTAATTCTAATAGGCTTCTACTTCCAGAATTTTTGCAACGGTGTGAACACTTCATAACAATAGATTGTTATATATGCAGAGCGTACGTGGATATACTGAGAACAAAGTGTTATTACGTTCTTTATGGAATCTTTGCGTATTTCGCAACACTCAAGATGAGTATATTTTCTCTTCTTACATATTATTATTATTATTATTATTATTATTATTATTATTATTATTATTATCCAATTCTAATAGGCTTCTGCTTCCTGAATTCTTGCAACGGTGTAAACACTTCATAACAAAAGATTGTTATATATGCAGAGCGTACGTGGAAGTACTGAGAACAAAGTGGTATTGCGATCTTTATGGAATCTTTGCATATTTCGCAACACTCAACATAAGTATATTTTTCTTCTTTTCTATTGTTATTATTATTATTATTATTATTATTATTATTATTTTTATTATTATTATTATTTTTATTATTATTATTATTTTTATTATTATTATCTAATTATAATAGGCTTCTACTTCCTGAATTCTTGCAACGGTGTGAACACTTCATAACAAAAGATTGTTATATATGCAGAGCGTACGTGGAAGTACTGAGAACAAAGTGTTATTGCGATCTTTATGGAATCTTTGCATATTTCGCAACACTCAACATAAGTTTATTTTTCTTCTTTCCTATTATTATTATTATTATTATTATTATTATTATTATTATTATTATTATTATCTAATTCTAATAGGCTTCTACTTCCAGAATTTTTGCAACGGTGTGAACACTTCATAACAAAAGATTGTTATATATGCAGAGCGTACGTGGAAGTACTGAGAACAAAGAGTTATTGCGATCTTTATGGAATCTTTGCATATTTCCAAACACTCAACATAAGTATATTTTTCTTCTTTCCTATTATTATTATTATTATTATCCAATTCTAATAGGCTTCTACTTCCTGAATTCTTGCAACGGTGTGAACACTTCATAACAAAAGATTGTTATATATGCAGAGCGTACGTGGAAGTACTGAGAAGAAAGTGTTATTGCGATCTTTATGGAATCTTTGCATATTTCGCAACACTCAACATAAGTATATTTTTCTTCTTTCCTATTATTATTATTATTATTATTATTATTATTATTATTATTATTATTATTATTATCTAATTCTAATAGGCTTCTACTTCCAGAATTTTTGCAACGGTGTGAACACTTCATAACAAAAGATTGTTATATATGCAGAGCGTACGTGGAAGTACTGAGAACAAAGAGTTATTGCGATCTTTATGGAATCTTTGCATATTTCCAAACACTCAACATAAGTATATTTTTCTTCTTTCCTATTATTATTATTATTATTATCCAATTCTAATAGGCTTCTACTTCCTGAATTCTTGCAACGGCGTGGACACTTCATAACAAAAGATTGTTATATATGCAGAGCGTACGTGGAAGTACTGAGAAGAAAGTGTTATTGCGATCTTTATGGAATCTTTGCATATTTCGCAACACTCAACATAAGTATATTTTTCTTCTTTCCTATTATTATTATTATTATTATTATTATTATTATTATTATTATTATTATTATCTAATTCTAATAGGCTTCTACTTCCAGAATTTTTGCAACGGTGTGAACACTTCATAACAAAAGATTGTTATATATGCAGAGCGTACGTGGAAGTACTGAGAACAAAGAGTTATTGCGATCTTTATGGAATCTTTGCATATTTCCAAACACTCAACATAAGTATATTTTTCTTCTTTCCTATTATTATTATTATTATTATCCAATTCTAATAGGCTTCTACTTCCTGAATTCTTGCAACGGCGTGGACACTTCATAACAAAAGATTGTTATATATGCAGAGCGTACGTGGAAGTACTGAGAAGAAAGTGTTATTGCGATCTTTATGGAATCTTTGCATATTTCGCAACACTCAACATAAGTATATTTTTCTTCTTTCCTATTATTATTATTATTATTATTATTATTATTATTATTATTATTATTATTATCTAATTCTAATAGGCTTCTACTTCCAGAATTTTTGCAACGGTGTGAACACTTCATAACAATAGATTGTTATATATGCAGAGCGTACGTGGATATACTGAGAACAAAGTGTTATTACGTTCTTTATGGAATCTTTGCGTATTTCGCAACACTCAAGATGAGTATATTTTCTCTTCTTACATATTATTATTATTATTATTATTATTATTATTATTATTATTATTATCCAATTCTAATAGGCTTCTGCTTCCTGAATTCTTGCAACGGTGTGAACACTTCATAACAAAAGATTGTTATATATGCAGAGCGTACGTGGAAGTACTGAGAACAAAGTGGTATTGCGATCTTTATGGAATCTTTGCATATTTCGCAACACTCAACATAAGTATATTTTTCTTCTTTTCTATTGTTATTATTATTATTATTATTATTATTATTATTATTTTTATTATTATTATTATTTTTATTATTATTATTATTTTTATTATTATTATCTAATTATAATAGGCTTCTACTTCCTGAATTCTTGCAACGGTGTGAACACTTCATAACAAAAGATTGTTATATATGCAGAGCATACGTGGAAGTACTGAGAACAAAGTGGTATTGCGATCTTTATGGAATCTTTGCATATTTCGCTACACTCAACATAAGTATATTTTTCTTCTTTCCTATTATTATTATTATTATTATTATTATTATTATTATTATTATTATTATTATTATTATTATTATCCAATTCTAATAGGCTTCTACTTCCTGAATTCTTGCAACGGTGTGAACACTTCATAACAAAAGATTGTTATATATGCAGAGCATACGCGGAAGTACTGAGAACAAAGTGGTATTGCGTTCTTTATGGAATCTTTGCATATTTCGCAACACTCAACATAAGTATATTTTTCTTCTTTCCTATTATTATTATTATTATTATTATTATTATTATTATTATTATTATTATTATTATAATTATTATTATTATTATTATCCAATTCTAATAGGCTGGGACTTCCTGAATTCTGGCAACGGTGTGAACACTTCATAACAATAGATTGTTATATTAGTAGAGCGTACGTGGAAGTACTGAGAACAAGGTGTTATTACGGTCTTTATGGAATCTTTGCGTATTTCGCAACACTCAAGATGAGTATATTTTCTCTTCTTACATATTATTATTATTATGATTATGATGATTATTATTATTATTATTATTATTATTATTATTATTATTATTATTATTATTATTATTATTATTATTACCTAATTATAATAGGCTTCTACTTCCTGAATTCTTGCAACGGTGTGAACACTTCATAACAAAAGATTGTTATATATGCAGAGCGTATGTGGAAGTATTGAGAACAAAGTGGTATTGCGATCTTTATGGAATCTTTGCATATTTCGCAACACTCAACATAAGTATATTTTTCTTCTTTCCTATTATTATTATTATTATTATTATTATTATTATTATTATTATTATTATTATTATTATTATTATTATTATTATTATCCAATTCTAATAGGCTTGTACTTCCTGCATTCTGGCAACGGTGTTAACACTTCATAACAATAGATTGTTATATTAGTTGAGCGTACGTGGAAATACTGAGAACAAAGTGGTATTGCGTTCTTTATGGAATCTTTGCATATTTCCAAACACTCAACATAAGTATATTTTTCTTCTTTCCTATTATTATTATTATTATTATCTAATTATAATAGGCTTCTACTTCCTGAATTCTTGCAACGGTGTGGACACTTCATAACAAAAGATTGTTATATATGCAGAGCGTACGTGGAAGTACTGAGAAGAAAGTGTTATTGCGATCTTTATGGAATCTTTGCATATTTCGCAACACTCAACATAAGTATATTTTTCTTCTTTCCTATTATTATTATTATTATTATTATTATTATTATTATTATTATTATTATTATTATCTAATTCTAATAGGCTTCTACTTCCAGAATTCTTGCAACGGTGTGAACACTTCATAACAAAAGATTGTTATATATGCAGAGCGTACGTGGAAGTACTGAGAACAAAGTGGTATTGCGATCTTTATGGAATCTTTGCATATTTCGCAACACTCAACATAAGTATATTTTTCTTCTTTCCTATGATTATTATTATTATTATTATTATTATTATTATTATTATTATTATTATTATTATTATTATTATTATTAATATTATATTTTTATTATTATTATCCAATTCTAATAGGCTTGTACTTCCTGCATTCTGGCAACGGTGTGAACACTTCTTAACAATAGATTGTTATATTAGTAGAGCGTACGTGGAAGTACTGAGAACAAAGTGTTATTACGGTCTTTATGGAATCTTTGCGTATTTCGCAACACTCAAGATGAGTATATTTTCTCTTCTTACATATTATTATTATTATTATTATTATTATTATTATTATTATTATTATTATTATTATTATTATTATTATTATTATTATTATCTAATTATAATAGGCTTCTACTTCCTGAATTCTTGCAACGGTGTGAACACTTCATAACAAAAGATTGTTATATATGCAGAGCGTATGTGGAAGTATTGAGAACAAAGTGGTATTGCGATCTTTATGGAATCTTTGCATATTTCGCAACACTCAACATAAGTATATTTTTCTTCTTTCCTATTATTATTATTATTATTATTATTATTATTATTATTATTATTATTATTATTATTATTATTATTATCCAATTCTAATAGGCTTGTACTTCCTGCATTCTGGCAACGGTGTGAACACTTCATAACAATAGATTGTTATATTAGTAGAGCGTACGTGGAAGTACTGAGAACAAAGTGTTAT
>NC_137457.1:76018593-76473593 GCF_964235325.1 Thermobia domestica | reverse complement strand
ATTGTTATTATTATTATTATTATTATTATTATTATTATTATTATTTTTATTATTATTATTATTTTTATTATTATTATCTAATTACAATAGGCTTCTACTTCCTGAATTCTTGCAACGGTGTGAACACTTCATAACAAAAGATTGTTATATATGCAGAGCATACGTGGAAGTACTGAGAACAAAGTGGTATTGCGATCTTTACGGAATCTTTGCATATTTCGCTACACTCAACATAAGTATATTTTTCTTCTTTCCTATTATTATTATTATTATTATTATTATTATTATTATTATTATTATTATTATTATTATTATTATTATTATTATTATCCAATTCTAATAGGCTTCTACTTCCTGAATTCTTGCAACGGTGTGAACACTTCATAACAAAAGATTGTTATATATGCAGAGCATACGCGGAAGTACTGAGAACAAAGTGGTATTGCGTTCTTTATGGAATCTTTGCATATTTCGCAACACTCAACATAAGTATATTTTTCTTCTTTCCTATTATTATTATTATTATTATTATTATTATTATTATTATTATTATTATTATTATTATTATTATTATTATTATTATTATTATAATTATTATTATTATTATCCAATTCTAATAGGCTGGTACTTCCTGAATTCTGGCAACGGTGTGAACACTTCATAACAATAGATTGTTATATTAGTAGAGCGTACGTGGAAGTACTGAGAACAAGGTGTTATTACGGTCTTTATGGAATCTTTGCGTATTTCGCAACACTCAAGATGAGTATATTTTCTCTTCTTACATATTATTATTATTATGATTATTATTATTATTATTATTATTATTATTATTATTATTATTATTATTATTATTATTATTATTACCTAATTATAATAGGCTTCTACTTCCTGAATTCTTGCAACGGTGTGAACACTTCATAACAAAAGATTGTTATATATGCAGAGCGTATGTGGAAGTATTGAGAACAAAGTGGTATTGCGATCTTTATGGAATCTTTGCATATTTCGCAACACTCAACATAAGTATATTTTTCTTCTTTCCTATTATTATTATTATTATTATTATTATTATTATTATTATTATTATTATTATTATTATTATTATCCAATTCTAATAGGCTTGTACTTCCTGCATTCTGGCAACGGTGTTAACACTTCATAACAATAGATTGTTATATTAGTTGAGCGTACGTGGAAATACTGAGAACAAAGTGTTATTACCGTCTTTATGGAATCTTTGCGTATTTCGCAACACTCAAAATGAGTATATTTTCTCTTCTTACATATTATTATTATTATTATTATTATTATTATTATTATTATTATCTAATTATAATAGGCTTCTACTTCCTGAATTCTTGCAACGGTGTGAACACTTCATAACATAAGATTGTTATATATGCAGAGCATACGTGGAAGTACTGAGAACAAAGTGGTATTGCGATCTTTATGGAATCTTTGCACATTTCGCAACACTCAACATAAGTATATTTTTCTTCTTTCCTATTATTATTATTACTATTATTTTTATTATTATTATTATTATTATTATTATTATTATTATTATTATTATTATTTTATTATTATTATTATTATTATTATTATTATTATCCAATTCTAATAGGCTTCTACATCCTGCATTCTGGTAAAGGTGTGAATACTTCATAACAATAGATTGTTATATATGCAGAGCGTACGTGGAAGTACTGAGAACAAAGTGTTATTGCAACTTTTATGAAATCGTTGCGTATTTCGCAACACTCAATGTAAGTATATTTTTCCTATTATTATTATTATTGTAGTTATTATTATTATTATTATTAGTATTATTATTATTATTATTATTATTATTATTATTATTATTATTATTATCTAATTATAATAGGCTTCTACATCCTGAATTCTTGCAACGGTGTGGACACTTCATAACAAAAGATTGTTATATATGCAGAGCGTACGTGGAAGTACTGAGAACAAAGTGTTATTGCGATCTTTATGGACTCTTTGCGTACTACAATAATACTTTTCTGTGTAATAAATTTGGATAAAATGGAGTCATATGAATTACAATCCTTTAAACCTAATCAGAAGACAATCGAAAATTCATATAAGCCAAACAGATCTATTGAGTTTGATATAGATATTGGAGAGAGTTTGTTCATACTTATTATGCTAATATATTTATGTAACTTTTGGAATTAGAGGTAGAGATGCTGATTGCTAATATACTACTGGTCAAAACATTAGACTTACTAATAACTTCTCTTCATATTTGTTTTCTCAAATAAAAGTTAGTAAACATGGACATATATTGGATATTATAGATTATCCTGGTTTAACTTCAACAGCTGTAAACACATGTACGATTTCAAAACCAGAAGCAAATCATTATGATGAATGCGGATGCGAAGGAACTACATGGCGAAGAACAGATTAAGAAATAGTATTCTTGCTAAGACCTTTACTAGGATTTTCTTTAGATTTTAAAGATATGTGGAAAGGAGGATTGAAATATACATTTAAAACAAGTGGTTCTGACGATAATGCATTTGCTATTTGGAAAACAAAAAAGGAGGATGAACATATGAGAATGATCAACCACATCCAGGTAAAGTTATGATTATAAATATGGAGTTGGAAAAGCCTATTGTTAATTATGAACCTAATTATGCTACCTTGCTAAGATCTAACATGTTTTAAAAGGGTAAGATTGCTATTTCCTTCAACACATATGAATGTTTACAGAAATTTCTTAGTTGTAAATAATTGGAGTTTGATTTAACCAAAGAATTAAATTCAAGTGAATTTGATATGCCTAATTTCGTGAATGTATTTTTCTAAAGTAATAGGAATGATAATCAAGAAAGAGATACAAGCTATTTTGATAATTGTAAAGTCCACAATATCCATTTTCGTAATTCTAGAAATGAATCTCTTCCTTTAGAATCTTTGAACTTTGATTTTGAAAAACATAATTATATCAAAGCTTACGAAATGTATACAATATATAAGAGAGTTACAATTAAAAAACACTGCGATGTGTTATTATCCTAAAGAGATTTTAGGATACCAATGTTTGTAACTAACACAAGCAAGCATAAATCAGTAACTGTAAGTGATAGAACTAATTTGAAATTGACTGTTAATTTTGAAAGAAATGTACCAGATAAAACGATTTGTTATGTTGTTGTTTATTGGCAAGAAGAACTTTGAATATGATGTGCAGAAAGAAAAAATAATTGAGAAGATATAAATCAATTATATGTTTAATTTGAATCAATTATATGTTATTTTTTTTAGTTTCAAAGTGTTTTTATGATAATATCATAAAAAAATTATTTAATAAAAATGATTATTCCAGATAACATTCCACGAGAGAATCTAATTGGGTTAATTGAGGATACTATATTAGATCCTGTGAAATTGTTAACAAAAAACAAAAGGAAGTTCAAAAGATTAAAATATGTATATATCGTTTTTATTACGTTATCAATTCTACTATCAGATTCTACAAGGTTTATTAATATATTTATTACTGTTACAGTATATTCGATTATTTCAACAGCATTTGTATCAGCTTCTGCAATAATCACTGGTCTATCAACTATTTAATATATCTTCGAAGAAAGAATATTACAAAAAAAGGTGAATCAAATTGTTTAAAGATGAGATTAATGTTATTAAAGTAATGAATGGAGAATCATCAGACGAGCATGCAAAATATATCGTTGATAGAATTATCCATATATTGAGTGAGATTATATCATTACAAAAATGAATATTTTTTAAAATTTTTTGTACAATAAATATTAAATGGCATTACAGTTAAACCAGAAAAACAACATTAACGTATTAAGTCTTGTTTAATTGAAAGATCTGGATTAAGGAAATAATGAAATAACCTTATGGAAATTGGTACCAACAAAATACACTGGTGAAGGAGTATTAGTACATTTAAATGAAAAATACAAACACTATTACCACAGAGATATAATGAAGTTACTAATCAATTTTTAAAAGAGATGAAAACTAAGGATGGAATGAAAGATCTTTCCAATGGTTATAAATAGCATCAACTGTTCCTCAAAAATGAATCTAAAAAGTAAAAATGAAATAAAAATTATTTTTTAAATAATAAACTGAGTGGTTAGTATGGAACCCCAAGAGAAATTCATTCTTACTAATAATTTCAATGTAATTGTGAAAAATTTACAAAATAAAACGCAAGTATTATTCGAAATCGATTGCGGTTTATTCAGCTTGGAGTATCATAAATGGACTGAGTTTAAGAAACCATTGTCTCCCATAGAGAACAAAGTTAGCAGAACATTCCATTACCATTATCCAATCTTGTAATTCTAGCTATGTTTTAAAAGCTTTCATGGTTATAAAGTCATAAAAAGTGAAATTTAAACATACGCAAAGCATAAGGAAAAGCAGTACTTTTGAATCCCATTTGATTTTTAATGATCCATACATAAATGAGAATGTTATTTGAGATTTTGAATTAATTTCCTTAGAGTTGTGCATCCTACAAAACCTTCCAAAGATAGTAAATTTTTTTGTGTATTAATTTTCGTTTGAATTTTCAAAACCGATAAATACTCGGTGAAGTTTCGAAATCAAGAATTTCGAAATCTTTTACGGGTTTATCTTCGAGTTTTCAGGAAAATGTTATTCTTTAAAAAACTTAAAATTTTATGTAGATTACGATAGCTAGTTTATTTTTCAAATATCTCAATTTTATGATTTTGCAGTGTTGCAAACTTAAGATTGAATTTGTTAGTAGATTTAGCGATTTTTAATTTTGTGATTTGACAACACTTATTGTCCATCTAAGGACTGACTACCAAAAATTAATTATCAACCCTCTATCTCTTATAGGAACCAATATATCTATAATTTTCATATTTTTTGTTTTGAATTTGCCGGCTAGTGAACATACTAGAGCAGTTAGCTACTTACTCAATGGATGGCGTTTTATATCATTTAGTTTATCACTTTGCTAATAGATGTTGTTGCTTGCTGATTTTCATTCGATTTCTTCTAGTACGTGTTAGCCGAGCGTGCTCGCTCATCATGTGGCCAGATGTAAGTAGTTGCCGGTGTGGTCGACGTCGCAAGTTCGAATCGCCTCCAAGCCAGAAGAAAATGATTTTACTCTCTCTACAAGCTAAGAAATCAGATGGTGTTGACGTGAATGGAGAGTAGCGCTAGTCGGGAAAGCAAAACGGAGGCACTACAGAAGCAGCAGCAGAAGCAACAGAAATAGAAACAAACAGAATAAGGAGCCTGAGAGGCAGCCAAAAGCAAAACCAAACAAACAAATAAGAGAAAGGCTTAAGTCCTCTCAGGTCCACCTGTGCACATTTTTCGCTGTTTTTTTACTTTGAAAATGTAGTTTCGGATGCAAGTGTCAAATGTAAGTTTTTCTTTGACTCTAAATGTCATAAAAGCCTATGAGCAGAACACCCTGCCCAATTTCACGCTACTCAATCAATGCTGGTGAAAAATGTTTCCAAAATGGGTTTCCTGTAATTTTTTGCCAGAAGTAACCAATGTATACTACTCACAGTATAGAATACTGCATATGAATGCACAGCGGGAAAGTGATATGAGGGTGATTATAGGAGTTCAATAGCGTGATTTTTAAAGTGGTAATGTTTTTTGAAAATAATTATAGGAGAAGAAATATTAGGTTATTGGATTGAAATTTGAAATGCAAATATTTTTGTATGAATAAGATGTTTTGAGGAAGTGTTATTTGGGAGTGGGATTAGGAACTATTTGTGGGTGTGTTGAAGAAACAATTTTATTTAGT
Organism: Thermobia domestica; assembly: GCF_964235325.1. Lineage (NCBI taxonomy): Eukaryota > Metazoa > Arthropoda > Insecta > Zygentoma > Lepismatidae > Thermobia > Thermobia domestica. The sequence goes on along the minus strand of NC_137457.1, from coordinate 76,467,769 downwards.
TTTTTGAGCGAGCGGCAATTAAAATGAGGGAGAGACCGTTACCGTGTATGAAATGAATAAAATGTTGGACAGAAGAAATTTTACTTGATGACGTTATAATAAATAAGAGGCAACCTTTTAGGCTTTTTATGGTGAAACGATTTTGTTACTTGTTGAGGATGAGCATGTACGTAGAGAATGAACATAGCACAGCTGACGTGGTGGAGGCAAACTTCAACTTGGGTTCATGTTCGTTTGTATTCACTTTGTTTCCCAGCCAAATATCTGCTGCTACACACACATACACAAAAACACACACTCACACACAAACTCTTGTGTCCCAATACACTTTCAAGTTCTACCTTTCCTTTCTCTTGAATTTCAACACGTACTTTCGTGATGTTTTCCTTCACTTTTGAATAAGCTCAATATACTTATAAAGTGGTTTTCCCAAGCTGCCTAAATTTGTAATAATCTGAACAAAAAGTGTGTAGTACAGTGGGATGTATGCTATATCAACACTAACGCTATAAGTATCTTCCTCTAAACTTTCAACACTTCCTTTTAGGTCAACATAGTACCCAACTGCCTTTAATCAGGTATACCTTATGGTGTAGGCACTGGTTGATGTGGTAAAAGTATCCTTAAGAAGACTTATATACTCGGCAACACGATTGAAACCATGCACAAGAATGCACCTTCTACAACTTTTTTTGCAGCAACCATGTATAGACAACAATCACTTCTTCCTCTCAAGTTTAGTTTCCCCCAGAGTTAAGTTACAAATGAATCGTCAGCTTTTTCATTAACCGATGACCAAATATAAGAATCTCCTATGTCATTTCATATTCTAAATATTGCTTCCTCATATGTGAGCTACACATAATTCTTGCATAACGGAATCTCTAAAAATTTGTTCTAGGAATATCTTAAATCATGGATTTTCTATAAAAGCATAAAACCGTTCTTTATTACTTCATTTCGAGCAAAATAGGATCTAACTTTTAATTAAACAGTCATGATTATCGTTTTATTTATATATTTTAAGCTTCGAATTCCTCGACAGAATTCGCGACATATCAATAACTTTTAATTCCCATTTAATTTCTTTTTCTCCTTCCCCATTAAAAGGTTTGAGCAATTAAATCAATATTTATTATAACATTGTGTCACTATTTGTTGTTCTATATGGATCTTTTAAAGATTTATTTCAGTCTTAGTGCAAGTGATAAAAATTACAAGTCGAACATGAATGGTAATGCTATTATTATTATTATTATTATTATTATTTGGTGAATGTATATCTTTTCAAAGTTTTTTCGTTCTATTTAATATTGTTACTGCTGATTTCAATTCTGCCTAAGATAAGCAACTATGTGAAGACGATTTTTCAGTATTCCATAATACCCTTTGTAACCTGTTCGCTAACATTTATTCCATTGGTTCGATTCCCTCGCTACTTCTAAACGGAAATCGTAAAAATATTATCATAAACTGACAAATTTAATATCAGCATGATTACAATTACAAGACTCACTTACAAATGATATTTGGTACAATACTTCATTTCCTAATAAACACTTATTTTAATGATTTTTTTTAGTCTCTACTGTAAATAATATACTTTAAATAATATAATAATATTCAAGTGACATTAAATGTTATTTTCTAATTTGTATCTCCTTTGCCCTAAAGAGCTTAGTGGTAGAGTTCTCACTTTTGGTGCGTAGCGTACCAATCCCGACACAAATGTTATGTGGCACACAAACATATAACTATATAAATCTGTATTCTATAAGTTAGGCTAGATGAAATAACTGTAGGACAATAAACTGTGTCTCTCTTATTTTAAATAAAATGTTTGTCTCCTTTAGTCGCAATGCTGAAATCAAGAAATTACATTTTTAGTTCACAAATAAGAGCAACAAAGTCATAAATCATGTGACTTGTTTTCAAACTAAGTGAAACACCCCATTTTCCATCAGCATCCAATAACCAAATCAACTTTTTAAAGATATACCAATTCAAAATATAAGGATTAAAGTAAAACAACAAAATTTATATACATATAATTTAAATTTCTTTTTTTTCTTTTTATTATTGTTTTTTGTCTATATACATTTCCTTAGTAACGTTATTTCTTTTCTTACATCCTTTTACTTTTCTTTTTTAATGGGAGACGTTCTGCGTCAATTTTTTGCAAACAATAACTAATTTTATTGCTGCTTCATCTTCTAATGGGAAGGGTGCCAATAAGTCTAATTCTTCTTCTTTTTCTTCTCTTATCGTTCTTTTTTTGGTTTCTTCCTCTTCTTCTTTTAATATTTTTTCTTTCTTCATCCGGAACTTGTAATAAAAGACAAGCCAGTTCCTCAAAATAAGCTATCATGTCAATAGATGATGATGGTTTTCCCTTTGCCAACCTATAAATACAAAACATATAAATATTACAATTAACAAGACTTTTAAAGAAGTTCTGACAATTTTTTTTCAAGTCTATACAAAGTAGTAAATTAAATACTCAATGTAACTTATATATCCTCATGCCTAACTAATAAAGAGAAAAGAATTAATTTCATTGTCCGGTAATAGTCGATGAAAGTTTTCATTCCACGCTAAATTCAAACTAAACTTTTCCTTCTTATATTCAAAAACAAACTCATGCAACTACCATTTTACAAATAACCGGTAGTTTCTCGTCTTTCAAACAAGTACCGTACTATACCCGCAAATATCGCAACTCTATATGATCTAATTAAACATTTGAAAACTTCAGTTTAATTCTTCAAATACTACAGTAATTTTGACTCGTATAGCTTTGGTGTTGAACAAAACGCTACAATTATTTTCACTTAGCATGAAAAAATCAAAGCTAACTTCTCATTCTTTCTTACTGTTCCTAATGATATTCATGTAATAAACCAATACTTTTATCTTTTAAGCAAAAGACCGTTCCAGTAAATAGTGAAAATGTATGTAATAAAGTTATACTTTGTAAAACCATGGTTTGATTCCCGGTGGTCATTTTAATTTCACGTATCAGGTTTTACGTCTTTCGTTAACCCTCCAGGGTTCGCGTCACGATCTTAAATACTCTACCACTGAGCCAACGCGACTTATCATTTCCTTTTACTTGTTGTTTGTTTCTTCAGGAATATTCTTCAGGACTTTCTTTTCAAATAAGTAATCAATTTTAAGTGAGTGTATTTTGAAATATATTCTCACAATTAATGAGAATATTGGCCACTCAAATGTCCAACATGGTAATAAAATTAATACAGTTCTCGCATACAAACGCTTCATAACTACTCCATACCACAAATAACAAAGAATACTTACTGCATATATTATTGGAAACTTGTTTTCTATTGTATAAGAGGAAAATAAATCAATAAAAAACTTTAAATGCAATAAAAATAATGTCGCGGTAATATAAAAAGTATTTTCAATATATTGTTTTCGGTTAAGTTTAGTTTTAGCTCCACGGCCAAAAGACCTCTGTAACGAAACTAGGACGCAACTTTTCAAGGGCTATTTATATTTTTAACATTCCGCAATGTCTATGTTTGTATGTTACAACAACAATAACAAAATGTTTTATGATGAAAGCATTTTAGCCAGCATACATCTTCCTTTCTTTATTTGTTGCTCCGAGTAGCGCTATTTCCTTTAGTTCAAGCGATTTTTGATTGAAGTCTCGGTGCGCTTAAAACATTTAAAAGTTTTTTGCAGACCACCAATCCTAATTGAGGTTTTCCTCATCAACACTGGGTAAAAACCGGAAGAGTCCCACACCGCTTCCCTTTCCTCCGGATACTTGGCCTTAAATTCTAAGTCCTGCTCTTCGTTCATTTTAATCTAACGTAGTGACCATATTAAAAAAACTACAAGATTATTGTCTACCATTGCCTATTTCCTTTTCTAAATACAAAACAATCTGTTAACCGAGTTTTTCTGCTCTTGAAATTCAATATGCATCTATGTTTCCTCATATACTTCTCTTAACAACTAATAAATCAAAAGAAATTCATATTAAAAAAGGTCTGATCCTCAGACAAATAAAAAGTTCATTTTGTACATACCAATTTAAAAGACGTCATGGCTTCCCATTCCCTTTGCGTATTATCATTTAATTTACCATCTAACATATGATTTACTAAACTAAATCATATTTTCCATTCTAGTAGTTTTCTTTGAATTCTCCACCTTTATTACATTAAAAATACTATATATGCATTCCTCTTTCTGTCTCAGCTTCCACATATTTATTTATTTAAACATATCTTCATTCCAAACAAAAGAATTCAAAGCTACTGCATCTGTCTCTCATACAAGGGGTTTTGCTAAAATTGGTGCGAGCAATTTTAAGTTCATTTCCCGAAAAACCCTACGTAAACTTTTCCTCGTTCACAACAGGTAAATGCCAAGGCGGCATTCAGGTCGTATATAAAAGGCCTCCAAATACAAATTCTAGGTTCTACTATAATCAGTTAATTCCATACTAATTAAGTAGTATACAGGGAGGGTGATTCACCATAATACATCACTTACTCTATTCTGTTCTTTTGTACGTAAAATTACTATTTATTTTGCTCTAATTCATGAGTCCTTAGTTCAATTCTTAGCAGGTAAACAAACATTCTGTGAGTGGGTTTCCTTGCACTTTGTTCAAAAGCAAAGCTACATAACTATTTCCTTTAACCTACTCTTCATAATAACTTCAAAAAACAAGCGCAATCCTACCACAACGCAGCGCAGTATTTAAAACCATAAGCAATTGTCGCGTCGCTATTCTCATGTACAGTTGCTGTCCGAGTGTTACCAAACTTAGTATGCGGGCGTACTTATGTTAGTGAAACAAAGTAGGTAAGGTATATTTCCCTTTTCTGTCTTATTTCCTGAGCTCCTTTTTAAAAAGAAAAGCAGTAAACTTCTAATGTAAATTAAAGAAGTTGGCAAGGGATAATAATAATTATTATTATTAATTAAGTATTAACTTCGGCCTACAAATTGCATAAGTAGGTTTTAAATGAACAGATATGATTTTTATTAACTACTGAACCCATAATGAGTTTAAAAAACATGCAATTACTGTTAGGGTATTGCACTAGTGTTACCTCCATACAAATCATTATATTATATACTCCAATAATAAATATAATTTAAATGTTCCCTTCGTAAATCAGCTCGATACTTCTACATCAAATTAACTCAAGTGACTACAAAAACTTCCAAACAATTTAAATACAATATTCAAACTTCAAAGTAAGTTCGTGCTATATCAGACGCATTTACTATTATTATTTTACTCGTAATTGTATTCAATCTGATTTACATAATAGAGTTTAGTGTTTACCAAAATTAAAGATTTCGTCTATTACAATACATTTCTCTTCCAGTCAATAGTTGCTATTTATATTGCGGTTATTATTTTATTGTTATAGTATTTAATTAGTGTTCTATTACATTGCTCATATTTCACAAAAATGTTTACTTTATCTAAGTTACGAAAAATAATCAGTAACAGTAGGCATCCCTTTTTTAATTTAGAAAGACACATAAGGCAACATCCTACTAGCATTAATCAATGGGTTTCCCCAGTGGGTGGGTTAGCCTTCTTTCAGTGCTGTTTTCTGCTTCTAGGGAAACCATAGCTTTAAGTTTCTAAAACTGAATAAGACAATAGCAAACAACTTTGCCAGCAGTTCCCTCCTTTCTAATCACAACCAAAGCCATTTGTCACTCCCCCTCCTTTTTTCTCCACTTACATAATAGCTCAGTGGTTAACTCTAGTCCATATGGTCCCTGGTTAGATTACCGAACAAATAGGTTTGTAATGCACAAATGCCATGTGCGATTACTTTTCTATCCTATAATAATATTAATGTTTCGCTAACAAAACTTACTAAGTCATTCCTTAAGCATTCACCTCTAGTGCTTAAAATCCTGGTTCGACCCAACTATCATCACGTAAAATTTCTGCTCTCCGCCATTTTATCCATTTCATACTCGGTAACGGTCTTTCGCTCAGTTTAATTCTCGCTCGCTCAAAATGCTAAATATAATTGTTTCTTCAGCACACCCACAAATAGTTCCTAATCGCCCTCAAAACAGCACTCCCGCAAAACATCTTGTTCATACAAAAATATTTGGATTTCAAATATCAAGCGTCAATACTCTTTTGGTTGACATCCTTCCAGCCTATTGTTACGCCTACAACCGGTTTTCCAATGACAACACTCGGTCCTATCCTCAAAGACCACTGTTATCTTTGTCTGTCCATCACATCTTATAACTAGGAAAGTTCTCATCCTATTCTTTTACAAAGGGTCTATTCTCTTACAGAAAGTAAATTCATTATTTTTAAATAAAATAAAGCAACACTTCAGCTATGATCACAATATAACCTGTTAAGCTTCTAATCCAATTTGTGTATGTTATTCTACAAATGAAGCTGTTCCAACAGTAGGGTACATATGTAGGTTCTGCCCTACTTTCCCCTTCCACCCTTAACTAACAAAAACTATGAACCCGCCACTGACCATTACACTTTAACACAGAAGGATACTCCAAAGTACGATTGAATATGCTTTTATGACATTTAAAATCATAAAAACTTACATCTAAAACTTATAATTAGAACTACATTACATATAATTACATCTACTCCTCTTCTATCCTATAATGTCCCCAAGCTAACGTATTTACACCATCTCGTAGTATATATCTTTTATCGTCTGAGGAATCTAATGCTAGCTTATGAACGGTTGTACTATATATATCATGCTTATAACTTCTAATAAGGTTTATGTCTCTATACGTTTTAACATTTTTAAATAAGCTTTCTTTATAATCATCAAACTGCAACTCCTTGGCAACTACGCATTTAGTTACTCCTTTAGCTTTTTTCTCTTCTTTATTTTCTACTTTATAAGCATACATCTTTGATCTCAATCCAATAAACTCTGTCATTATCTTACCTTTATTCTCATCTTTCATCTTACCTATTACTTTTTTGTTTATTAGTGGTAGTCCATATATGTTATTTTCCTTGTATTCACTCGTGTCAAACTGGCCAATTATTTCTGCTATATCTTTGTAAAAGTCTTCAGTCTCAATCTCATATATAAAGCTATCGGTATCCATATAACATAAATCTATATTGTTTCCATATTTCGGCTTCATCGTGTTATAGTGAAAATCGTACATTAATAGCTTCGATAGTTCTAACACACTCATACCAACATATAATGGCTTATTAAATGTTAATCGCTCTCTTTTCATATGTATAGCACACAAGTTCTCACTAAATATTGTTCTGTAATCAAAGTTAGGTTTAGCAATTAATGCTTCTACCCTCTTAGGATCACATTCAAATTGTATGGGCTGTCTTTTTCGAATATTTTCCATTGTTTTCCCGAATACTGAGTTATTCATGAGCTTACAAAAATCTTCTTCAAACTTGTTTTTAGCTTGCGTCCTCATCTCTGTATTTAAATCGATGTATTTCTTTAGCCAGTCTGATTGTTTGAATTCTAATACTCTGTGCACTTTCTTTAATCTCATTCCAAGTGACATATAAAGTTTTAAGTTTCTATAGTGAATTACATATCTTTCCTTATTGTAAAGGGTTGTTAATAATTTCGATTGTTTTGAGCCGGGTGAATACATGTTCTCTGGAGCTAATGGTAAATCAGAATGCTTGTTATGTAAATGCTTTGGATATTCTAAATCTACTTCTAATACGTAGCCAGTTTCTTAGTCATCTGGAATGTTCTTTATATCTATGTATGGTTTATCCCACTTAAAGTCTTTATAAGGCATGTATTGACTCATAGCCCATCCATATTAGTTGTTTGCATCTAAATATGCTAGGTATGTTGAACCCTCATCCTTATTATAATCTTGCATATATTTGTTGTTAGCTTTTACATATCTTTTACTGCATTGTGAGATTCCTCCTCGTATACCCTTTTCTAACATTAGTATTTTATCATAATCAGTCAAATTTCTAAGTTAATTTTAGTCATCTTTAACATTGCATCCCATGATAGGCCTGGTGCTGTATAATACCAAGCAGGATCTAATCCATATGCCCTTAAACACACATCTCTAAAGTTTTCAAATATATCTGTTAATTGAAGGACATCTGTTTTGTTATAGTGTTCAGTTAAGTCCTCCAATAACTCTAGATTGAATTCTTTACAAACTCGTACATGAAGCTTATGACGTTCAGGACTCATTTCTTCTCCTGTTAATCTGTTTCTAAATTTGTCTGGAGATAATGGAACAGGTTCTTTCAATTTTACAAATGAATCAACATAATCAAATGGATAATCACCTTTAGTATTAACTAGATCAAGTTTATCAATCGGGAAAAACTTTAATGTTTCTCGAAATTGTTCTGGCTTTAAATTCTTTGTTAACTCTGCTAAACTCTTTGGCATAAATCTAAATGAATCAACAAATCTTAAATTTATTCCATCTTTTTCTGATCCTGCTTTTACATATTTTTCATATGTTATGTACCTTTCCTCATTATTAGCGATTAGTTTAATTTTCTGTGTATCATAAGCTAACTCCTTAATAAACAAATGTGTATCATAGCCAGTTAAGTTGTGAAGAAATACAGGAACAAAGTTGGGATTTTTATAGTTTAAATTGCAATAACTGTGAGCTGCGCCTCTAAACTTTCCAGTTAAATGATCATGATCTCTTACCTTTGCTTTATTTTTATTTATCTTATACAAACATTTTTTTAAGTCATGCTTCCATTCTTCTATTTTTTTCACTCATATCATCTTTATCCTTGTAGAACTGTATCTTCTTCTTCAGTATATTTATTTTTTTGTCAACAGCTGGTGGTAAGTCATTCAAGTTTTTCTCACATATATGACAAGTATCCGAACTTTTATAAACTTCTCTTTCCTCCTCACTAAGCGGGGTCATATTACCTACTCTGTTATATATTTTCATATTTCTATTGCTTCATTTTGTAACATTTCAATAAATACTTTCGCAGTATCTGGACCTATATAACTAACAGGGGCTTTGTAGTCTCCATTTGAATACTTGACATAGTAACAAAAACTCATTGGTTTATGCTTTTGATATTTTATTGTTTTACTACAATTATGCTCTATTTTTAACTTACATAAGATATATTCAAAGTCAGCTATTATCGTAAATGGAACTCTTAATGATCGATTATAGTTTTGAAACTTTATTTGATTGTCGTATGGTTTTGGAAGCTCTATTCTAACAGCCTCATGCTCTTTACAATATAGCTCATGGTTTTGCAACTGCTTCTCATTTCGAAAGTGTCTCGTTAAACATCTGTCGCAGAAGTATAGTTTTTCCTCATGTTTTGTCACTTGACTTCTTATTAATCGTGATAGTTTTTTTATCCAACAAAAATGATTGTTTTTTTCATCTTTTACATATAATAAATTGATATGAGTTTCCTGCTTATTTTTTGTGATTTGAAGTGGATATACCTTATAGTTCTTGTCATAGCTGTAAACATTGATGGAGATATTACTTCTTTTTTTCAAATTTAACTATATCTTTTAACTGTACAGGAAACTCAATACCATCACAATATTTCTTTTGTAATTCATTAACAAGTTGTTTATAATGAAAGGGTCTTTGAGGATTTTTTTGAAACGGTTCTATCAATAGGTTTTAAATAACTTGCAATAGATTATAAGAAACATTTATTATCTTTATTTTGAATATTCATTACTGCTTTCTTATCTTTAATCTGCTTTGGAAGTTCAATATAGGAAGAAGCTCTTAATGGTACATACTTATTTAATCTGATTTCTAGGTGTTTAATTTGATGTAACGTCCATCCTGATCCTCGGCCTTGAAATTCTTCCATTTCTCTACGAAGTTTTTGTTTTGCATGATGTATATATTCACTTAAGTCAGTTGATTCTAATATTCTCTTGTTTGATGTTTTGAAATTGTGCTCTTGTATTTCTTTATCTTTAATATAGTCAGAAATGAAAACAAGGTTAACTTTAACAGGGTGAAATTTTAATTCCTCTTTGATTTTGTTAATAGCAACTCTTCCACTTGTATCTAAAAATTTTATTGGGTCTTTATATCCTCCTGTGTTTTCGACTTTAATGGTTTGTAAACGCTTCTTGAGTGCTGTTTCTTCTAATTCAACTTTGATGGGTATACGTGCAGGCTTCGGTTCTTCAAATACTTCTTGTTTAAATGGGTATATATTTCTAATCTGCCTTCTGCTTTGTTCATCGTCATATTGTTTAAGAAGCTCTATCAGTTCTGCTTTTCTTAATCGGGAATATCTTTTGATTCCCCTCTCTTTACATTGCCGTCTTAACTCTACTACAGTAAATTTACTATAATTACTCATCTTATTTATTATATAGAAAATCTTCAATTTTTATCTTCACCGGATTATTTCAGATCATTTTCATTTGTCCTAGTACAACGCTTAACATTGTACACCCCTGCCATTGTCTACATATTACGCGTTGTATTAGAACACGGCTTTCATGGGAATAACCCATCAAAGTCACATATACACATATTAAAATTAAATCATTTTTGTAAACTTACTCATCATCATCATCATCATAATCATCACTACCATATTTATATTCATCATCACCACTCAAATCATATGTTTTTTGCTGTGTTATTAATAATTCTTTTTCCTTTAACAGTATTTGCTTCTCTAGTAGTGCTGCTAAGAGTTTAAGATCATGATGAATTAGTTTAAGTCTATCATGTAATAAATCAAATTCTTTCTCCATATTTATTATATACAAAACCAACAAAAATGAAATAAATTTTAGAAATCTAAGAATAAAAACGAACATGACTACTGCTAAGGAAATATTATCTTACAAACCTGTATTTGATTGTGTATGTAAATATTTAGATATTGGTGGTTATAATGATGAAGACAAAATAAATTTTAGCGTGTCCATAGGTATGTTAGATCATTTGTTCAAGGAAGCCACTAAAGAAAACAACTCATTTCTTACACAAAACATTCTCTATGTAAACGTTATGGACTTGTCTGATGAGATATTAGATTCACTGACTGATGAACAATGGTTATCTATAGGTTATGATAATTATGAGGAGAAATATAACTATGATCACATTACAGAAGACTTCATACGCAAATATCTGCATAAAGTTAATTTGAGCGAAATATGTTTATGGAAAAATTTGTCGGAAGAGTTTATAAGAGAATTAGCTGATAAAGTTGATTGGGAGATTATTTCAGGAAGCCAAGACTTATCAGAAGACTTTATAAGAGAATTTGCAGATAGAGTTGATTGGAAAGAAGTATCGTATAACCAAAAGCTATCTGAAGAATTTATTAGTGAGTTTATAGATAAAGTTGATTTTGATGATATATCTTATGGAAACAAACTCTCTGAGGCCTTTATACGAGAATATGCAGATAAAGTTTCTTGGAGGTGCTTATGAGAAAGTCAACAATTATCAGAAAACCTTATAAGAGATTACGCTGACAAAGTAGATTGGGAAGCAATTTCATTGTTTCAAAATTTAACAGAAGGATTTATTGCAGAGTTCAAAGACAGAGTTCATTGGCATAACATCTCAATTTATCAACACCTCTCTGTAGACTTTATATATTTATTTAGACATTACGTAGATTGGAGAGCTATAATAAGAAAATATCATAATAATCCCAATTTCGGTGATATGTTGAATGTAGCATTCACTGTTGCAGCAGAGGGTAATGTATAACTAATTATCTTTTATGGTTATTATACCATAAAAGTTGTTACCTTTACAAATATCTAAACACACAACTTATTGTTAATTGTCTCTTATACTCAAAAACAAATCAACAACAAACTCGTCGTCTTCTTCTTCAATATTCACATGACAACCATACGAAACAACACAGCTGTATTTTTCTTTTACTTTGTTTAGGAGGTTGACCGAGCTTAAATCTTTGGTTTCTGATAACACTGACATGCTTGGGTACTTTTCTTTGAGACACTGAAGTCTTGCTTTGATGTTGCGCTGTTGAACCCTTCCAACCCAATATTTGTATGACTCGTAACGCCGAACCTGATCATGTTTGTCTGCGTCGTACTTGTCTACTATGTCTTGAAGCTGACCAGCCGTGAGGTTCTTTTTAATAATAACTAGTTTGCGTACTTTCCCTGGATCTTCTGTATGTTCTGCAGCTATTGACTTGAGTTCTTCGTTTTGAATCCTTAATGTCTCCATTGATTGCTCAACTTCTTCTAATCTGGTTAGTAATTTTTCGTTGTCTTGTGCATATTGTCTAAAGTCTCGAGTGAAGTAATTGATAATAATCTGGTTACATTTAAGATAAAACTCAGGAGAAAGCCATAAAGATATAGCAAGAATTAATTCCTTAGTTTCGTATTGACCAGTTATTTTCTTTGTTAACCCATCTTTATTATCCCCAGTTACTTCGTAGCCGGCGCCAGATATCCCGCACCGGCTTTGATTTATGTAAGAGACCAACTCTATGTTATGTTTGCTACATTTCCAATCTCTGAACCTTTTACCAGCACTCTGACACAGTTTAGTAGCATTAAAGTAACCAGTCTTCTTATCTATAATCAGTCTAAAGTCACCAAACAAACCGTACCACTAATCATCTTTAATCTGCTCGTAACAAATATCATTTAAACTAAGAGAACTATCCATAGTACCCATATTTATTATATAGAAAATATTTATTTTTAACTTCATTTTCGTTACCAGCTTGTTTTACTGTGTAAGACGAGTTTTTGAAGTTCCTAGCTTCGGAGGAATTTTGAAGTGCTCTATATCTAGACCGCTTATCTTTTTTGAAATGAGCTTGTCTTCTGATGTTTTGTTTTGTGTCATGATGGTGTATTTTGCAACCGGAAAATCTTCCGTTCGGGGGTTTGTTTATTCTAATACAACGCTTCGTACTTTGATGGGTTAACCCATAAAAGCAATGGTATATTTAGTTTCTCGTATTTTTTATACTTAAATGTCTCTTAACTGAATAAACCTGTCAACAAGATCTATATCACTTAAATCTGTGTTCATATGCGAACCATGCCAAGTTATCTTAACATCATAGCGTTCTTTAGCTCTGTTGTATAAGTTGATAGAGTTTGGATCGTCAACGTTAAGCAGAATACTCATACTTGGATACTTAAGTTTGAGTGGTTTAATCCTACTTTCGTAATTGCATGTTTGTACGCTTCCAACCCAATACTTATAGCGTTCTATTCTTTCTTTTTGATCTCGTTCTTCTTCGTCATAGTAAAAGAGTATATTTTCAAGTTGTTCTTTAGTAAGGTTTTTCTTGATAATGAATAGTCTATGTATCTTTCCTGGATCTTCTGGATATGTTGCTGCAACTGTTTTAAGATAATCAACTTTGCTTTCTAGTTCTTGATTGTACAATCGTAATTGCACCATTTGTTGTTCTATCTCTTCTACTCTTGATTGTAACTCTTCTTGATCTTTTTGAATCTGTCTAAAACTAGAAACGAAATAGTCTTCGATGATATCATAGCACTTGTCATAGAAGTCTTGTGATATCCAAATGGCAATAGCGAGAAATACATATGTTATATGTTTTCTTATGTACATATGTTCCTGAGATAACTGAGGTTGATTCTCTGTCACCTCCTTTTACTAGATATGTGGAAAAGCAACTCCCAGGATGCCGGGAGTTGAATTTTTCATCATAATACCTCATTAGATCTTTTGATTGTTTATTTTGTAACCAGTGATCGAACCTTTTACCTCCATCTTGACACAACTTGGTTGCATTGAAGTACCCAGTGTTCTTATCTATAATCAGCTTGAAGTCATCAAAGACGCCGTACCAATAGTTGTCTTTAATCTGTTCGTAGCAAATATCGTTTAAATTAAGAGAACTATCCATAGTACTCATATTTATTATATAGAAAATGTTGATTTTTTTTGCCGGAGCATATCTGCTCCAGCTAATTTTTATGTAGAGCAACAGAGCAAAAGTGCTCCATTGCTCTTTTCCATTACGTTGTTAATTTCTAATAATTTCTACAGCCGGAATTCTGGCCCTGGAAATATATACTATGAGTTCTTATGAATTTTCAAAGTAGCCCGAATTCGGTCCACTTAGTTTGTTATTGTAAATCTTTGATCGCTGTTTGTACCTTTTGGTTCTATATAATACGTTAAATTTAGCCTCCTACAATTATAGGAAGCTAATTTTTCATTGTAGTATTCCAATAATTCTTTAGAAACTTTATTTTTCAGCCAGTTGTCAATCCTCTTACCACCACTCTGACACAGCTTAGTAGCATTGAAGTATCCTGTAACTACCTGCAAGTTTTATCTCATCTCCTATAATTATAGGAAATGAAATTACCAAAACAATAAAAGGAGGTGGTTGTGGATTAACGCGGGTCCCCGTTTCGAGGACTCGTATTTGTTTGTATGTAACTTTGTCTTGGAGCGACCCTTCGTATATGAGGAGTCGCTTATTTTTTCGATAATTTCCACAGCCGGAATACCGACCCTGGAAATATATGTTCTGGGGTATCGTTTCGTTACCCCCTTATCTCATTTAAACCAACTTTTTATGGCATAATAACCATAAAAGACAAACATTTATATTTACACTACAACATTACTCTTATCTACCCAACTATTATGCGAGTCATCAAACCCTAGCCATTTAACATATACTTTGTCACCTTTCTTTCTCAACACCTTTTCTACCAAGTATTCATCTTTGTGTTTCGTCTTTAATAGTTCTGGTTCGTAAAATCTACCTTGCACAACCTCTTCTTCTAAATCTTTAATTCTATATGTAGGCGGATTAGATGGAATAACTTCGCTAATAACAAATACTTCTGTTGACCAATTAGGTGTATATCCTTTCTCAAATAACCCTTTTGACTTACTTATACGAACATGATCACCTAACTTGTATTTGGGCTTAACACGCTTATATTCTTTTTGATACACTTTCTCCAATATTGTTTGCTCATTCTTCTTATTAAATTCTATAGGCTTTAAACCAATTGTTCTATGAATTTGATGGTTATACTCTTTAACTAGTGTTGGTAATATCTCTATCCATTTATAATTCCCTTGTGTTGTGAACCTTTTCCACATGTTTTGTTTAAGTGTTCGATTAAATCTCTCAACAACAGAAGCTTTCTTACCACTATAGGTTGAGTAATGATTAATCTATTTTCCTCCATGAACTTCTTAAACTCTTTATTGTAAAACTCTTTACCTTGATCAGTTTGTAACTTACTAGGTTTTCTCGTTCTTAATATGGATTCGAATGCTTCTGTAACATTCTTCCCACTCTTATCTTTAACAGGAACAGCAAACGCATATTTCGAGAACACATCTATAATCGTTAGCAGATACTTATAATCTTTATTTATTTTAGAAACACCTTTTAACACACCACTATCCATTTCTACAAGATCAGCTTGCCAAAGATCATCGATACCTTTTACAACTACACTTAATCTGTCAAAGTTTTTTCTAGATGGTTTGTGAATTTCTTCTATAATGTCTTCTCTAACAACTTTACCTTCTTCTAGTCAATCTTTCTTTTTAACGAATTGAGTTTTAGTAACACCACATACAGAACAAATACCTTTCTTTAGATAACTTCCATTCTTTGTTTGTTCAATTCTAATAGTATCTTTCTTCGTATCTGTCAATTTCTTACACTTAACACAATACATCCTGTTTATTATATAGAAAATCAATAACTATCGCTGTTTAATATTATGCTATCAACATTCTCATCATCATCATCACTATCTTCGTCTTCTCTTTCTACATGCATATTAAGCAATAATAATTTGCCATGTTTCAGATCAGAATCTTTAGATGGTCTAACTGTTAATTTATCATTTGTATTAAAGTGCAATGGAAAAGTTTCAAATAGAGAATCATTTAAATATATATCTATATAATACGTATTGTAAGATGATTCTATATGCATTAACCTACCTTTATAAAGAAACTTGTATGCGATAGATAGATTATGTATTAAAAAGAACGGAGTTTCAACATTTTCTGATATCAATCGAGTATGAATCTCTATAACATAAGTCCGTTTGATGAAGTTAAGCTCTTTTTTTAACATAGCAATATCTTTTCTCACAACTGTATTATCTAACTCTGATGTCATTTTAACCTTACCAAAGATATCCATATTTATTATATAGCAAACGTCTTTAGGAAATCTCTCTTTCTATGTACATTACAACAAACAATAATTGTCCTTCTTCCATAGCAGAATTTTTATTTGGTTTAATCGTAATTATATCGTTCTTCTTAAAGTCAAAAGGTATCTCTTTAATCAAAGTATCACCCAAATATATATCTAGAAAGTATTTATCCAAACTTAATTCCATGTGCATTATTTTCCCATTATAGAGAAATTTGTAACCGTTAGAGAGATTAAATATTCTAAAGATTGGCTCCTTAACGTTTTTAGCTCTTAATCGATATAGTAGAGGCATGGTTTCTTTTTGCATAATCAATTTAGTAGTATCCGTCCTAATCTTTTGAAAATCTTCTTTCTTTATGTATGTGTCTTGTAACGTTTCTAATGCATCTTCAAATCGTTTTCTATCGTTCTCTAATTTGGCTTCTATTGATGTAAGTTGACTTACGCTAACAAGATCATTTAAATTCTCCAACAATTTTAATTTTTCTTCACTAATATCAACATCACCTTTTCTATCTTTAACATTACCAAATATATCCATACTCATTTATTATACAGAAAATTCCCATCCTAATTTTTCAAAACATTTCTTTAACATCTCTATTTGTTTATGTGAGTGTTTAAAATCAATATCAACATGAACATCGTGCTTTTTCAACAGATGGTACAATACACATTTCAAGTTAATAAACAATGCTCTTTTCGGATACAGCTCCCTAAAGACCTCGTGTAAGTTTTCGAACTCATTTATAAATGTTTCTTCCATATGTTGTAATTTTAATGGTTTTTGATCGGTAAGGTGATAGTGTATTAAATAGACATCATCATAATATTTTGTGTATTTGTTTTTCTTTAGTACTTCTAGAACATCTTTTGTTGATATTAAATCTCTTGGTATATCTCTAAGTTTATCATTTAACACCTTGAGCACCTCTTCGGGAATAATTCTATCCTGTAAAGCTTGCAAACGAGATAACTGTAACTTAAATCTTTTTATAGTATCGTACCATGGTTTTCTAGCGCAAGCAGCTCTCATTCCTTCATTAGTATCGTAAACCCAACCACTCTCTACAGAACAATCATCACAAATGTATCTACTCATACCTTTTTTTAATGACTTACTACCGCAATTACTGCATTGTAATAGTCTAGAACTATAAATTGACAACAAGTCCTTTAAGGTAATTATTGGGCGTAACTTTTCCAACTCTTCTTCCATGTACAAAAATTTAGGTATTAACATTTTACATAGATCAATAACATTATATACGTTGTTTCTATCTTTTAAGTCTATCTCATTAACATCCTGAAAATACTGATAAAAATTATAACTAACTAGTGGATCTAGTTCATCCTCATGCTTCTCAAAATAATCTAAAAATCTATTGTGTATAGCTTCCATATTTATCTTAAAACAAAACTTTTATGGATACAAACCATAAAAGCGCTTAATCATTTTTAATCATATACATAACGTCACTAAAAGAATACCCTTGATTTAGAAGATTTAAAACCTTAACACAAAGATGACCACATATAACTGAATTAAAGTCTTGTATTCGTTCGTCATTGTAAAGTAAGTTTTCGGTATCAAGATAATGTACCAGTTGTTTTCGAGGAACACCACCATAAGAATCGAACACGCACTTTATGTTTTTATCTTTCCAATAGCATATCCAATGAGTACCAATGTTTTCTGATTTATCAAGGTTAACTATACCACACTCATTTACAATAAGGTTTTTGTGGAAATTCATCACTCATAAATACACCTCTAAATCGTTTATCTTTAATTCTTTAGCCAACCTCTCTATATCGAAGTTGGTCAAAGGTTTTAGTTTTTTGACTTCTTCGGTTTACCTGCTCCCTGCTTTTCTTCCATAGCCATATTGTGTCTCTTTTGTTCTTCAAGTTCTTGTTTATTCTGCTTAGCATCCAGTAGAGTTTTAGTAATCGCTGATGCACCACCTGCTAATGAGCCAACTGCTCCTAAAGCTGCTAGAATGGCTGGAATTGTAAAGGTAAAACCGCCAATATGCTCTTTCTTAATCTTTTTTCATTTGTGCAGTAGTTAAAGTTAAATCCATTCCTTTACCTTCTTTAATTTTCTTAGATTTATCGTTAAGTTGTTTCTTTGTTAATACATGATCAATATTTAAATCCTTTAGTTCGTTATAAGGAACACTAAACATACAACCTTTAGTGGAACACATCTTCCTATTTATTTAAGAGAAAATCTTAGTTTGTAAAAGTGCAGTTGTTGTTGCTCCACCAAAATCAATTAAGGAATCATTCTCATCTGTTATCCTTATCTCAAAATTGTCAACCTTGTCTTTGGATATAGGGAAAAATAATGGATAAGTAGGCTCGTAAATAATACTATGTTTGAACTCAGCATCTGTTTTGAATGATGGTATGACCGCTGTTTCTCTATGTGTGTATTCTGTATCTTTAACAAACATACCATCTGCTGTATTACAGTGAACATTTATAGTATCAAACGGATGAAACTTTGGCAACTTACTTCCAATATGTGTTTGGTTCTTTTCTAAAACTTCAAAAACATTAAACCCGAGGACAGTGCCTATACTCCCAATTGTAACATCATTACTATCAATGTCAATTTTAACTCTATTTCTTAAATGATCTTCTGATAATGTTATGTTGATGGATTGAGATTTTAAATATTCATTAAGACTGTTTAAGCTGTATTGCCCTTCTGGTATAAAAACTTGTCTATCACCATATGAGAAACTGTTTTTGTTGTTGTTATGTTTGGAGTTAGATATGTACTGTAAAACCCAACTAGTCCTATACTTAAATATTTGCTGCTGTTGTCTAATTCGTAATGGAGTTTCTTCTTTAAAACAGAAGTATCACTCGTTAGCTCAAATACCTTAGCCATTTATTATATAATAAATGAATGAGTTTGATTTACCTAGAGATATTCCAAGAGAGAAAGTAATCAAGTTAATAGAAGATGTCATTCAAAAGTTAGAATACAGTTTAAAGAAGAAAAAGAGAAAACTACAAATTGTTAAATATGCATACTACACTTTGATTACGTTATCGGTTATACTTTCTGCAACAACTGGGTTTATTAATATTTTTATACCTGTAACAATTTACTCAATATTAAAAACGTCTCTTGCAACTGGAAGTGCTATAATAACAGGTTTGTCTTCGAAGTTAAACATAAGCAAAAGAAAAGACGAATATAAAACCATTGTCACTTGTATTAACTCATTTAAAGAAAAGTTAGAGATGATAATAACATTAAATGGTGAAATGGATAGCGAATATATAAAAGATACGTTGCTTAAGATCAGAGAACAACTTAAAGATATAAGATAGACTATGTAAATACAAGTCAAGTCCTTAAATATAACGTAAGACCAAAGTTTCAGAGTAGATTTGAAGACTTGGAGACTACAAATGGCGTCCGCATTACGGACACCCTTCCAAATGAACAACTTCACACAACCTTCATCAACGAACCGGGTCTGTACTAGTACTATGAGCAGAAAATTAATCATCGGATTTTTAAATGTGAGCAAAACGCTCACCCCCTGATTTTCTCTATAATAAATGAGTAAGAAAATTATTAATTGGGATGTAAAAGAGATGATAAAAGAAACAACAGCTAAGAAAAGAAATGGAGAACTTATACCTGATTATGTTCGATGCCTTATCGTGGGTCCGTCGGCGTGTGGTAAAACTTTTTTGCTATTTAACTTCTTATTACAGCCAGGTTGGTTAAACAATAATTACTTCTACATATTTTCTAAAAGCATGAATCAGCCAAAGTATGAGCAGTTAAAAGATCGATTTGAACAAGCAGAACTAAAATTCAATAAACAAATAGCAACTTTCTTAAGCGGTAATGATTCTATTGTACCTATTGATGAATGTGAAAAATACTCTGTCGTTGTGTTTGATGATTACATTTTGGAGAATCAAGATACTGTTAGAAATTACTTTACAAGAGGTAGGCATAGACATTTAGACTGTTTCTATCTTGCACAAACATATTCAAAAGTACCTAAACAGCTTATAAGAGATAACGTTAACTTCCTATGCATATTCAGACAAGATGACACTAATCTTAAACATGTGTATAATGAGTTTGTTGGGGAAGATATGTCTTATAATAAATTTAAAGAGATATGTTCAAAATGTTGGCAAGAAGATTATGGTTTCATAATAATTGATATGACAAGGAAGGTAAACAATGGTAAGTATAGGAACAAGATAAAACACTTCTTAAACGTTTGATGTTATTGACGTTTTAACGTTTGACGGTTATTGACGTTTATTGACGTTCTTTGACGTTTATTGACGTTTGTTCGTTTGCTATACAATAAATGGATGAGAAAGAAATTGATAAGAATATTAAGTTGAAGGAGTTCTTGATAAAGGGCTTCAAATCTTGGAAGAAAGAAAGAGCAGGTATCTACGATAAATTTAAAACACAAGAGCAACCTGTAATTGATGCTATTCAAAACTTGGGAAGTGAGATCAAAGAAGTAGCAGAACAAAATAAAAATCTAATAACTGAACTCTTTCCAGTTGCACATAAGACGGCTTCAATAGATCCTAGTCTATTAGAAACACCTAAAAAGATAACTTATGATAGTTCTCCAAGTAGTAGTGATACACCTATAACGGGAGAAATAAAACAAATGAGAAAACAAATTAAAGACAAAGTGGAAGGAGTAGAACCTTTAACAACAGCACAGTCATTTGGTAAGATTGCAACGAAATATTATAGTAAAAGAAATGATACTGTGTTTGGAATAAGAACTGTAGAAGAAGATGGAAAATAACAAATAAGATAGGAAATTCTGAAGTTAAAGTGAATGGTGATAATTTGATAATTAATGGTAAAACTTATAAAGGAACAGAAGGTCTATGGGAATTGTTAACGGTGAATGCTAATAAAACCATCGAAGATTATGACGATGATGATTTTGAACAGTACAAGGAGATAATAATAGAATCAGATGCAGCCTTCCAAAAATATAATCGAGATAAAAATGTAGCATTTAGTAGAGGTTATAAGTACAATAATATTATCAAGCCTATTTGGGATAATTATATTAAACCATCTTTACCTCCAACACCACCAAGAAAGAAAACACCGAAGTCTGGTGAAGGAATTAAACAATATACAGAGATACCTAAAGAATATATATGGATAGATGATGTGAGAAAGCTTATAGATAGGCTAATTGTCATAGATGGAGAAGAAAAGGCTGGCAATAATAACTTTTACAATGAAAAAGTAGGTATAGTGAGTATGATTAATAATAAGCTTTCACAGTTTATTCCTAATAATCCAAAAGGTATAAGGTATTTGATTAAGATCTTAAATACATTACCACCACGATTCTGGAATGATGAGAAGCTTGGAAAAGGACTAATGAATGATTTGATTAATAAACTCCCATTTGAATTACATATTCCAGGATTTTCATATTGTGGTCCGGGAACTAAGCTACAAGAAAGATTAGAAAGAGGTGATAAAGGCATTAACCCATTAGATGAGGCTTGTAAAGAACACGATATATACTACAGAGACAATAAAGATACAGAGTCAAGACATATTGCATATAAGGAACTAGAAACTAAAGCGTGGAAAAGAGCATTAAGTAGTGATGCGCCAATTGGTGAACGATTAGCTGATTTTGGGGTTGGTACTGCTATGAATGCTAAGGTTAAGTTGGGATGGGGATTATAAGTTTTTGATTGTTAATATGCCCTTCACATGTGAAGGGCCAATGATTCTTTTATGGGCATATCCCATAAAAGCGTTGTTACCGCAACGGGTTCATGAACGCAACTAAACTTTGTAAAGATGGGGGAAAGGAGTTGTTCAAATGGAAAGAAAACAAGCGAAGCAAACAGATGGTACTAAATTTCAAAAAAAAAAATTTAGCCCCTCTGTATTCGGAGGTCCAAAATATAAGTATTTTCTCGCACCTAAAGGTACAAATCGAGCAGATATCTTAATCTCAAAAGCGTTGTTTCAAGATCTTCTTTATAATAAATGGATAGTGTTGAGAGTTACGAGTTACAGAGTTTTAAAGCTAACACAAGAACATTTAATAATTTGAATGAAGCTAACAAAGATATTGAGTTTGATTTAAATGTGGGGGATGGGTTCGTACATCCACACAAAGCAGATTGTCATATGACTTTTGAGGTTGTTGGTGCATCAGTTGGAGGAACATTTGGCGCAAACGATACTATAAAACTTGTAGACCACTTCTTCCCATTCTTCTTTTCTCAAATTGAGGTTAGAAAGCATGGTGTTGTTATAGATAAGATTGAACTACCAGGAATAACATCTACAGCTGTCGGAACATTAAAGATTTCCAAACCAGAAGTTGAATATCTAAAACAAGCTGGATTTTAAACAGATGATAAACTTGGTCTAAGAAAGGACTTTAGTGTTTTGTATCCATTAAGATTATTTCCAGGCTTCTTAAGTGATTATACAGAGGTTATGTGGAAAGGTGGATTGAGAATAACATTTACAAAAGCTAACAACAATAACGATGTTTTGTACAAATGGACTGGATCGGGAGCAGCTCCTCATGATGGAAAAATAACAATAAAATGTATGGAGATAAGAATGCCTATTGTTGAATACGAATCTAATTATGAAAAGAAGTTAAAGTTGAATATTCTTAAAGAACCTAAAATCATGTTTTCATTCCATACTTATCAATGTGTTCAAAAGACTGTTGTAGGTTCTTTCTTGGAGTTTGATGTTACTACTCAATTAATTCTAGACAATTTGATATGCCTGATTTCGTAGTTGTAATGTTCCAAACTGATAGAAGTAGCAAACAAACGGCAGATGCAAGTAAATTTGATCATTGTAAGGTAAAGAATATCTATCTTAAGAATGGAAGGAATGAGATATTTCCAAAAGAATCAAGAAACTTAGATATTGCTAACAAGGATTATTTTAAGATGTACGAAGACTATACTGCATTTAAGAGAATAACGTGTGGCAATACCGAAATGTACTATGACCCTAAAAAGTTTACAGATAACAGACCAATGTATGTGATTAATTGTAGTAAGAGGAAGAATGTATCGGTAAATGAGAGAACAAACATAAAGATTGTTGTAGACTTTGCCGAAGCTGTGGCTGTTAATACTATATGCTATGCAATTTTAATTGGACGAAAGAACTTTACATATGATCCCAAGAATGAGAAAGTAGTAGAAGAGTTTTAGATAGTTAACAAAATATCAACGGACGTATAGAGATTTTAAAGGGGTGAGCGTTGTGCTCACCTTACGGTTCAAGAATCTAAGGGCCACCAGCGCTGGCCCTTTATCAGTTAGCCATGAGCGACCATGTAAGAGAAAAATATCAAAAACAGTATTCGACATTAAAGGGTATCGAAAAGATACCCTTGCATCCTCAAACTGTTTTCATTAACGATTGTTTTATGGAAGTTTTTCCATAAAACGAAATTGATAAAAATGATTAAATATTTTTTGGTGAAGATAAAAATTGAAGAGTGTTCATTGATTTTCTATATAATAAATACGATGGCAAAACACGTTGATTTCTTAAACAAGCTTGGAAGTCTTGAACAAAAACAGGTTATTGGATTAAGAGAATTAGAATTAAATACAGAATATAAGATTGTGAAAATGGAAAAGATTAAAACTAAGTTTGGAAAGAGCATTTTGGTCGAGTGTGAGAAGTTTAAGGTTTTCCTTCCACCTAGATTTACAAAACACTTAACAGATAAAATGATTGATGAGATCGTTAAAGATGGAATAAAAATCAAATACACTGATTTAAAAGATAACTATCCAACTGTTGAGTTCTGTATGTAAATTTCAAATGAGGATTGGTTTTGTGAATCCAAAAAATAACAAAAATGAAGAAAAATATTTTGTCAGAGTAAAAAATAGAGTGATTAGAATGGATCCCCAAAAGAAGTTTATACTGACTAACAATTTCAATGTAATTGTGAAAAATGTGCAAACCGAAGTTCAAATTGTTTTTGATATTAACGGCTGTCTATTCAGCTTGAATTATGATCAGTGGACAGAGTTTAAGAAGTCGTTGTTTCCTATAGAGAACGAGGTTAGCAGAAGATTCCATTATCAATATCCGAACTTGTAATTTTAAGTATGTTTTAAGTGTATAAGTGTTTTTATAGTATCAACACTACGAAAGCTAAGGCCTTTGAATATACAGATACAACTCAGTTATTGAAATCTGGTATCAATGAATGCTTTCAACTCTAGAGAAAAAGAAAAGATGTGAGAAATACATTTTTATATGGAACACTAGCGCGTGCATGTGGCACGTTTTGGAACTAAATAGTGGCTCTGTCGACAAGGATGCTCACAGCCAAAGTCCACCGTGTAACAGCGCTTTGTATTTTCGCTCGAATTCTGATCGTTACGAGAGAAAAGTTTAGCGAAGAATACAGCGCCCGAGCTATATGCAGCCGTTAATTTCAATGTTAACTATATAGGAAGCGAGAAATACTGCGCTGTTAATCATTCTCTCTCTGTTTCTATTGCATAAACCTCTCTGTCGTTCAGAGCTGATGGGAAGGAAAAAGAAAGAGCATAAGAGAGAGAAAAAATTTGGCAAGCGTACAAGTTTTACTTCCTCCTTCTTCTTTGCTATATATGTATATGCATGTTGGTGTGAGGAAAAAAAAAGAAAGATACTATAAATCTCATGTACATATATGCTCATTCTTCTTCTCTCAACTTGCTTGTAAACTGGATATATGTATGCGCGTCTAGCGTAAGTGTATATGTATGTAAGAGCGAATCAACATACTTAACTAACTTATCATCATTCAGCCATCTCTGGGCCGATTTCGATCAAACCAAAACTATTTTTTCAATCAAAGACAGCACTATAAGTTATAAGTTTTAGATGTAAGTTTTTATGATTTTAAATGTCATAAAAGCATATTCAATCGCACTTTGGGGTATCCTTCTGTGTTAAAGTGTAATGGTCAATGGCGGCTTCATAAATTTTTGGTAGTTAGGGGTGGAGGGGGGAAAGTAGGGGCAGAACCTACATATGCCCCCTACTTCCAACTTTTAACTTTTCCTTTTATCTTAAAGTGCTTTTCTTCAATACCCATTTGGGGTCCTACCCCCACCACCAAAATAAACGCTATTCTAAAAACTATACAATAAAGGGGGGAAAGGACGTTTCTCTCATCTTATATTTTCAGTGTTCATAAATATATTTAACAACAAAGTAAATGTTAGAGCTCCCTCGTGGCTAGCGTACGCGTCTTTGGCGTGGAAAATCCGGGTTCCATTCCCGGCGAAAACGTATGTCTTACAATTTATTCCTCACGAGGAATTCTTATTCTGACAATTTAAAAATAAACCCATTGCTCAAAAGCATGCTAAAATAATCTTTATTCTACAATTATATACATAACTGGTAAAGAACATTTATCACATTTTATATTTTTAATATTCACTTCATATGCAAAAAGTTTCTTACCTTCAACCATAAAGCACAGCCTCCCAATCAAATTACACCGTCTACAAACAACTCAACATTCGATCACACAAATCAAAATATGCCATCTATATACAGGGTTTTCATAAAGTCTGGACGGATTTAATTTACTTATAATTTTCATAAAAATGCTCATAATGAAATCAAATAAAGTGGAAACGGTAGCGGAAGGATTAAATTTTTAGTTGGCAACACTGTTAGATAAGCGGCAACTCTGAACACATTGAGAGAGGGAGGACAAAGGTCAATTTCTTATGTTCTGTGGTACTCTATGTGTTCTGTGATACGCAGAGCTAAAATCACCAATTATGGATTGTCGAAAGTTCACCAAAGAGTTCAAAAAGCCGGCACCGACTGAGAGTGCAATCCGAAAGTGGCATGTTAAGTACTTGGAGACAGGAAGCGTCCTGGACCGTCCTCGAAGTAGGAGGCCGCCAACATTCCAGCACCGCCTACGCGAATATGTAAACGTAAATGGCGCCCAGTTGGAGGTGTGGCGGTGAATGAACTGAACTGGTGCAGATTACAGGTAAAAATTTTATCCTTCCGCTACCGTTTGCACTTTATTTCATTTCAATATGAGCATTTTTGTGCAAATTATAAGCGAATTAAATCCGTCCATACTTTATGAAAACCCTGTATAATTACAACTTATTTGTAAAGGAATATTTTCCACTTAAGAAATCAGTTTGCTTCTTATCCAAAACGCTGGAGTAATTTATCTTCTCCTTCTTCCATTCCAAACTCACGTGTTTCAACTCGCGTTCATATTATAATCGTTATCCAAAAAACTTCTGCTTCTCCGTGCAAAACAAAATCAATATATCCGTGCTTATTATCCAGTTAATTTTTATTCCTATTTGAAAATATCCAAAACTTCCCTGTGCCCACGCAAAAGGAGTGAAAAAGATATCATTCTGTTTCTAACTATCAAATCAGCATTTTTCAGGAAGTCTGCTCCAATTAAAAGTATCTTACTCGATTAATTATCATACTACAATTCCCACTAACAAGCCTGATACGCATATTATCATTTCCTGTATTTCATATTTCTATCTCCCCAATAGCTGGAAATAACAATGAAATATAGGGACACACAGTGATAATTTTAACTGTATAATATACGTATTAGTATCAAATCCATCGTGATAACAGACCGGATAGGCTCACTGATAAATTAGCCGATCTTTGCTTATTTCTACTGTCAACATATTAAGAAGATTACATTTTCGAAGTTTTATCTCATTCGGCCAGTTTTTGAGGAGTATGGCCCCTTTCAGCCCTTTAATAAGTAAATAGATTTAAAAAAAATTCTACATCCATGAACTATGGACCATGCGAGTTTCGTTCCAATCTTCCCAGTCCATCTAGATTAGCCCCAACACCAGAACTATATGATTTGTTCGAACTATGAGGAATATGCTCATTCCACTCTCGCCAAGTAAGCCAAGTAAACCAGGAAAATATTTTAAAATTTTTTCGTTGTCAAGCCATTGTGTAGATTAAATTTTGCAAGTTTCATCTTATTCGTACAATTTTTATGGAGTATGCCACCTCGCACCCCTTTTATATGTAAATAGATTATTTCTTTTTTAACTGTAGGTCTTTACAATTCTTAAAAGAACTATGGATTATGCGAGTTTCGTTGCAATCTTCCGAGTTCGTCTAGGCTAGCCCCGCGAAGTGAACCAAGAAAAATATTTTAATATTATTTGTTTTTTGAAGACATTAAGGAGATTAAATTCTGCAAGGTTTGTATCATTCGGATAATTCAGAGGTATGCCACTGTCACCTTTTATATATACATAAATATTTTTTCTAGTTCTTATTGTAGGCCGAAGATCTATAAATTCTGCAGGTTTGTTCTGATCTTATCAGTCTTATCCTAGGCTCAAGAGCTAAATATTTACTAAAGAGTATTTCCAAGAAACACATTAGTAAGTTTTGAATAAAGATGGAAAGAAAAATATACACTTATCTTTTGAACTTAGAACACTCTTGAGTAGATTTAAATAAGATCTTCATTTAACACTATTAAAATGGACTTTAAACTACACTATTAAATTAGAAGATACCGCACAAAACATAGCACTTATATTTGTTGCAGATACGGTAAGCAATCAGACCACCGCGTTGCGGTAGCGGGTATTTCTCGAGATGTGGTCATCTGCTCTCAAAGCAAAGATGCCAACCAGCAGTGTAAAATTGTCCTCAATGTTTTATTTCCAGGTTTCCTTTTGTTTTTCCTTTTCTCCTATTCCTTTTTTTCCCGTAAGTTTTGTTTTAGGAAAGAGATAGGCCTACTTAATTACTGAGATGTATAATGGTTCAGCAGAAGTTGAGTCTGGAATATTGAGTAAAGCATACGCATAAACCCAAAAATGTGCACTCATGTCCAAAATTATTGTCGCATGTCTATAAATATGTTGTAGAAATATAATTTGATAACGAATCCGTCTGGTATTTCTTATAATGTTATTATGTGTATAATCGGCAAAGACATGTATGTGGGAAATTGCATGTCTAGAGATCAGTAAACAAGAATAATACAACGAAAATAAAACTTTCTTGTAGATTTAGCAACATTTTGTTTTATTTTTTCTCATTTTCGTATTTATAATCCTTTCCTTTGAAATTTACCACAAATATACATTTTCCAATTACACACATAGCATCGGTATTAAAAGTACCCTGCAAAATTATCAAATTATATTCTTACAATACATAGATATGCGACAATTGTTTTGGACATGACTGTACATATGTTAAAAGACCTTTGACATAAAAGAACCGTTTAGAAAATCTCCCCAAAAAGTTATACAAAATATCCCCACATATTTCCGATTGATTCAGACATTTCCCCACTCTTGGGACCAAATCCCAACATTGATTGATAAAATATAAAATGTACCCTTCGTCACCACCTAACCTCTTTGTGTTTTTCGATCAGTGAAGGTCTATATATGTTGGTGGCACTAAAAGCTTTTACACTGTACAGACGTTATTGAAAGCAGGATATATCAAACATAGTAAAACATTACATGGGATATCTTGGAAACTACTTCGTGGAGTGGACTTCGGGTTTAAAGTCCCGTTCAACAGCGAGGCTTATGAGACGTGAAACTACTGATTTATGTGGAATCAAAACCACATGAGCTACCTCCGGGAATCGAACCTGGGTCTCCCACGCCAAAGCCGCGTATACTAACCGCTTAGCCACGGAGGAGCTCTGGAAACTACTTCGTATAAGCTACAGTTGCTTCCACCATCGTCAAGAAAAAGTAATGACAAACATGTTCATATAAGTTTAACTTCTCTAAGTGCATTATTTCTGGACGAAGAATTCCTCCCAACGAGGTTGGTTTCACAACATGTGGCTGACAAGTTACGCGTTACATGTATGTGAGTGTGAACGTGTGTGGGTGTTTGTGCACGAATGTTTAACACCCATACGTATGAGCCAAGGTTAAGCATATGCATCCATGTGTCTAATGAAGCATGAGTATATTACCACCAGGCGTATCGCACACTTCTTGCAGACTACGTACACCCCTGCATGACGACAATGTTTTCCAACAGCAGTGGCATTTTTCGACAATATAATGCACACCATGTCACTAGGCCAGGTGTGTGATTGAGTGGTTCGATGAACATAAGGCCTAGTTCTAAGTGATGTTTTGGCCCCCAACTCGTCGGATCTGAATCCAATCGAACACATTTGATATGTAATTGAAGGTGACGTCAGAACGCATCGCCCCCTTCCCCGGAATTTACAGGAATTAGGTGACCTCTGTGTGGACATGTGGTGCCAACTCTGTCCACGACCTATAAAGAAAAATTACGTCTATGCATTCGCCATTGCTATCCGTGCCAAAGGTGGACATACTGACAATTAGGTGAGTAGTGATATTGTTCTGGCTGATGTGTACGTATATTTTAATTCGTACATTTTGTCTAGACTCGAATTTCGTGACGAGTATAGTCGAGACAGTCAACGACGAGTCATGACACAACTCGAGACAGAAACATATTTTCGAGTTGAGACCCATTTTCTTAAAACGAGTCAAGACAGGTTTAAACCTCGAGATTTAAGCTTGTGTTTACTCGAGTCGACTCGTGCGCATCCATAGTTACCTAAGTAAATCATCAGAAATAAAAAAATTCCAAACGTATGGTGGGGAAATGAAAAATCTGTCCTGTGTTATTCATATGTATTATATTCCATAAAACATTAAACAATGAAAGGTTTTAAAAAAATATTAGATGTGCATACAATCAGTGACGACTCCTTTGTGAAGAACAAAATAACAATTTAATCTATCTACAGAAAATGAAAACAGCACTTTCAAGGTGAGTATTTTGGAAGAAAGTAAAAAGACAACATATTTTCTCATTATCAAAAAATCACACAAAGTGCCTTTCTAAATTCCAAAACAGTTTTGTGACAATATAAAAACTAGCGTTTTAAACAAAAATATTATTCTGCCTACACCCGACAATGTATAGTTAGGTGTATCGAATTCACGTCTTACAGGAACTGAGAACGCAGAAAATCCAAGATGTGACGACAAGGACTGGCCGATTGAAGGACGTTTGTGAGTATGCTTTGTGTAGTTGAATATTACATGACTTAATTTGAGTGAAGGAAGGACCACAAAACATTAAAGGACTCACACGAGAGAACCAAGGACTTCCCCTTGGTGCTTTCTTTCCGTTATATTACTTGTGTTATATATTATTATCCTGCATATATAATTTGTTTTTATATCAATATCTTAGGTGATGGTTCTAATAAATATTACAAAATGGAAGACATTTATCTTCTAATTGCCCTTTTAATATAAACTAGTAGCATAGCGTGACAATTCACAATCATCTTTAAGCTCTTGAAGCTCTTTCAGCAACATTTTTGGCTCCCCCAGCGGAATCTCTCTTGTGTGGTTCTTAGTGTTTGTGCTCCTTTTTTCACACACATGAGGCACTTTTTTTTGCTTTGTTAACTCCATTGTGGTCATTTCATTTCTCACATTCTTTTGTCATGCCCACGACTCGCAGTCAGGCTTCTATCATTTCCTTAAACACCTCAAGTTCAAAATTAAAAAATATGGGAGGCATTTCTTCCATCATTCCCCTTGTATACAGTGCGTCCAAGGAACAAAGCGCGGATTTATTTTTACAAAATTTCTTGAAGATCGCACTGGTCAATAACTGGGATGACTCAAAATGCATAAAGAGTTTCGGAAAGCCCTTTTCTGGACCCGCTCAACATTGGTTCTCCACCCAAAAGCTCTCTACCCTTCCCTGGTCAACCACCCAACAAAAATTCCTAAAACAATTTGGCGACGAGCAGGTTCCACGATCTCGCATTCATCAGTATAGGGCTCGAGTTCAACACCCTAATGAACCACTTTCTCATTACGTTTTCGCAAAGAATTTTCTGGCAGATCAGGCATTCACGCAATTAGATTGTCAGTAGATTCTTTTAGAATGCGTGTCCAGTATGACACCCGAAAACATACGTTGGTTTGGTACTCGCACCATATCTGACTATCCCACATTTATTGTTGAGGTTAGAAACTTTAGAACGCACTCATCTCATGGCCCAAAATCGAGAAACGGACTCTTCCTTTTCACGCCAAACTTCAGATGTCCCAACTTCTAGCGTCACTCAAAAACTGACTCAACAAGTCTCACAGTTACAGCTTCATCTCAACACCCTTTCAAATTCTAAATCTAACTCTGTTCATTTCGCTCCTACCCGTTCTCAATCTCCTAGTCCAAACAATCACAACACCTTTTCTCCTAACCATAAATCCCTTCCCTTTCCACGGTCCCTCTCACCCAATCCGCTGTCCTCCTGTCTCCAACGTTCTCATTTCACCAATCCGACCTCTTCTTCTTCTAACTCGGGTACTCATTGCTCCACATACCCGTCTCATTGTTGTCAACGTACTGCCTCCTCTCATTGTCAAACTGTCCCTCAGTCTCCCGTAACCCGTAACACTCCACGAAATGATAACAATAACAGCTCTCGTAAAGGCAACATCAATAAGCGTTTTAATACTAAGCATTCTTCCCAGCCCCAAAACTGGAGTGTTTGAACAATCAGGTTCTCAGTACAGAAATAACATATTATTTGTATTAAAACCAAATTCCAAAACTGAGCTAGGGGCCGTTTTTGATCTCAGGGGCTTCAATTCCCGTTCCAGCACAATAGCTTCTTCTTTAGAAGACATACAGGATATTCTGGAGTCTCTTTCGCACTCAGTTTGGTTCAACTCCTTTGATTTACACTCCAGTTTCTATCAATTAGACTTATATCCCAAGGACAGACCGGCCACTGCGTTCTCCATTAAGGATCTTTCTCTCCCCTTCAACCACTTTCAGTTGACATCTGTTCCTCAGGGTTTCAAAAATGCCTCCATTTTACTTCAACAAGCCCTTCAAACCATTTTTAGGGACATCTTCATCAACAATATTACATCATTCGTTGACGACATGTATGTCCACGCAGATTCGTTCGATCGGATGACGATTGTGCTTCGTGCCCTCATTCAGCGAGCCGCCAAACATTCTCTGCTCTTTAACATTAAAAAATCAGTTTTCGGCTCAAAAAGAATTAAATGTTTAGGCCATATTATTGAAAACCACACTCTACAACCTGACCCTGATGAGATTTCAGCTTTAGCTCAGGCACCGAGACCGGCCACTATCAAAAGTCTCAAAAGCTCGTTAGCCAGTGCCAAGTTTTTCCGACTTTTTTTCAATTTTTTTTCCATAATTCTTGCACACCTTTATCGGGCTCTCTCAAACAATCCTAAAAAGCTTATCTGGTTTACTGAGCGCGTTCAAGCGTTTGAAACAATGCTAACAATTTTTAACCTCACCCCCGTACTTGCTGTATATTGCACCTGCAATACATATCACATTCTCATGACACGCCGCATCAGAATGCGTCGGGGAGTGTATTACTACAGAAGGATCTCACTACTAACTTTGTGCAACCTGTTTGCTATGTCTCTTCCAGACATCCCAAAACCGTTTCCTCCCTTCCAATCTTCCATCAAGAGTTATATGCAGTGTACGTTTCTCTCCGGAAATTAGGAAAATATTTGTTAGGCCACCATTTCACCCTAGTTACTGACATTATTTCTCTTCTTGCTGTTCGGGAAATAATTGTTCCATCCCCCCAAAATTTGAGATGGTTAAACTACATTAATACATTTGACTTTACAATCAAATATGCAAAAAGCCATCAGCCATCAGTATAGCTGATTATCTTAGTAGGCATCCTGCTCCTCTTACGCAAGACACAATAGACATGAACAATGAAGGTGTGCTTGATCCTGTACTTTTAACTATCGATAATAACTTGGACCTATCCCTCATACAGGGTGAAGACAAATTCTTCTTCAAAATTATCGAAACTCTCAACAAACGAGACGAGACAGATCATTTATTCCAACGTCTCAACAAACTATACGTTATTCAGAAAGGCATACATAACAAAATACTGTAACGAGTACCTAACTCTCGATTACTGCTCTGCGTACCCGACAGTCTTAAACCAGCTTTATTCGATATGTATCATGACTCAATGACTCACATAGATTTTACCAAGATATATTGCATGTTGCGATACAAGTGCTTCTTTCCGCGCCTAGAATCATGGCTAGCTTAAATCATGTAAAAAGTGCGCCATCTTTAAACGCAATCACATGCCTAATAACCCAACAAATCAGCGGTTTCCTCAGTCAGGCCTATTTGAAACCTTTTCTTTGGACCTAGCAGGCAAGCTAATACCCAGCGATCCCGAAGGTTTCCAATACTTTTATGCACCTACGGACCACTGTACTGGAAATACCATCACTCATCCCATTACAACTCCATCAATTTCATAACAAAGCATATCATTCTTCCATATAATACTCCTCGTACAATCTACTTAGACCTTCAGAGTTCACACCGGTCTACAGTATCATTAAACTTCCTCAAGTCTCTTAACATAACAGCTAAGTAAGGCCTACCCTATCAACAACGTTCTCTAGGCACAGTCGAACAAAGATTAGGCTCCTTCCAAACGAGTCTCAAATTTATATGCCAAGACAACCAGAAATTTTTTCCTCTCTTCCTTGCGCATGCCACAGCGGCTCTGAATAAATCACCGTTAACTTCCATTGGTCTATCTCCTCATTTTCTCCTCTATGGCGTTCATCCCACTTTAGCATTAGACAATTTACTACACGTTCAACAAGAAACTTTGAATACTAATGATCGCCTACTTGCACTCAAAGAAATGAGGGACCTAGTTGAATTTCGAAAACACCAAGTTTTCACTAATCTAAAGAAGTGCATTGAGAAGCCAAAAACCCAACACAGTTCTTCCCTGACAGTTTAGTTATGGTCTTAGATACCTCAAAAAACCTAACACTTGTAAGCCATTATCCCGTCTATATAAGGGACCCTACAAAGTGATTTCGAATGTCTCAGCTGATGAGTATCTTTTAGATATTGATGGGAAGCCAACGGTCATTGCTAAGATCCGTTTGAAACTGTACATCCCAAATACAAACCAAGACGCCGAATTTGAGTATAAGTACAAGCGCTTTCTCAGTACCTCTAAATAAGATCTGACCACACATTACTTCAAAACCCAACTACCAGTTACATTTCACGTTATGTTTTGATTATCTAATTTAACGTTCCTAGTGAAACATGATCCATTTCTGTAGTAACACACTGGCAAAACTTCCGACTTTCTCTCTCGGCATGCCATAATTACAGTTACAGGTAGGCAACACATATTACAAACAATACTTCTCCCGTGCAGCGTTTTTTCTTCCGGGAGACATTATTATTGCATATGCTTCGTCTCATGTTTTAGGCAAGCCGCTGTACAAACACCGACTTGCACAGGAGGACGGAAGAAGGAAATGAGATGGAGAGTCTTTCCTTACGCGTCTAGGAAATACAATGACGTAAGTAAATAATGATGCCGGTATTTTGCTTATGGGGAGAAGGAGAAGCGTAGAGTTTATTATGAGCGTAACTAGGACGATAAGGAGTCGTTGCACGGGAGAAATAGTGTCATTACAGCAGGATGCCTAAAACATGAGACGAAGCATATGCAATAATAATGAACTACCAGAAGAAAAAATGCCGCACGGGAGAAGTATTGTTTGTAATGTGTGTTGGATACCTGTAACGGTGATTATGACATACCGAGAGAGAAAGTCGGAAGTTTGGAAAGGAAGAGTGAATTTGCCATTAAGTAGGACAAAAAATATACTAGTGAGACGTAGTTTTTTCCTGGCCAAGGTACCGTAAGTTGACCTGGAAGACAAATGATCCGGGAGAAACTGTGCGAGGTTTGCCAGTTGTGAGCGAAAGCAGCTTGTGTGTGGGTGGTGAGAAAAAAATACGGAGACGCGAGTGGCAATGGTAATTAATGTCTACCGTCCGCGAATGTGTGGTGGTGGTTTCGTGTTTTATTATCATGATAATGAGAGGGTTTGTGAAAGTGTGTAGCACAAGGAATGAAATGGCGGAAGACAGAGTACGAGGAAAGTACAAAAAAATGTTTGATTTAGTAATTAAATTGCCCAATTTCTGTTTTTTAGGAACAGGTGCGGAAGGAGGGTTAACGTGAGTTAAGGGAATTAGTTAGGGTGGCTGAGTTGTGGTAGGTTGAGTTAAAGGTAACTGGTGTGTACGACGATGCAACCTATAGATGATGAGGGTATTCATCATAGAGACGGAAAACATGATGAGAGAGAAGGAGATAGAGATAGTGGGATAGATGTCCGTGGGAAGCCAGTAAAGCCAAGTTGGCGGTTGAAAGGAGGACTTGATAGTTGTGATTGGTGTTATGCGGTGGCTAAAATTAAGGAGATGATTTTAAAGGGAGTTATAAGGGAGGATCCTATCAGCGGGTAAGAGAAGTTAATCGGAATAAAATATATGATGAAGGGATAAATGGACAGGAATGATTGCAGTCGGAAGACAGAAATGAGAGCGGGATATGAGTTCGATGGTTACGAAATGGAGGCTTGTGTCACAGGGTAAAGTAACACGGTTATTTAAAGAATTATTAATGTATAATGGCGTATTACTGCCATTAAGGAAAAGATAATGAAGGTTGTTGGGTTGTCGAGTTAAAATAAATTGATAATCGTATACTTCGGTGATATTAAATTGTTGTGTGAGTGTGCAGCTGTAAGAACAAATGTTTTTTTAGTAAGCCCGATATATTTCAAAGTGTGTAAACAAGAAGCTATTGTATGATTATAAATAGTAGGGATTTTGCACAAGAAACGTTTAGATGAAAAAGAACAACATGTAAGATCAGCCGGAGAGAAAGGGATAGTTGTCTTATCCAGAAGAAAACAAAATTCGAAGGAAGCTGTAAATCGCAATTTTCTTGAGCTGACTCAACCGGATAGGGAACTAATTTAAATAAACGTGGTAGCGTATGGAGGGGAATAGCCGGGAGTTTTACGTGTAAAATGATATGATCGGGAAATAGCAAGTGGTAACGGGTAGGGTGTAAATGATTGCTGCCGTCGAAACGGGAGTGACACGTAATTTGTTTAAGCCAATTTGAGATTAAAATCATGTAAGTCAGAATGTAACTGATGAACTGGTATGATTTGAGGGGATAACCGGTTTTTTTTACATTGGTCAAAAATGTCAAGATTAATTAAGTAAAGTAACTGACGAATTATAAGGAGGATCGCGTTGTCAAATTTTAAATGTATCTTAGAGAAAGTAACAAAAGAGGAGTGATCCGTGCGCAATAAGTCGTGTAGGTGTCAAGTAGGTGTGTGTCATCGGCAATAAGAGCAGAAACCGTTGTTTGCACATCTTTGAAGGAAGTAGATGTTTGTTCAGCAAGTGTTGCAACCTGATGAGAAAGATCAGAAAATTTTGAACTGAGAACAGATTCATGGTCTACAAGCTTTTGTACTTGTGTTTTTAGTTGTTCTGAATTAATTTTAGTTGATTGTATTTGGTCTTCAGTAGCAACTCCTGTGAGAAAGTTTAATGCTGCTCCGATGAAGTTAAAAAAGACCTCTTTGGGGTCTCGGATTCTTTGAAGAAGAGGTTTCGTTAGAAAGAAACTTAATCGACTATGTAGAAGTTTGACTGTCATTAGACAGAGAAATTATTCTGGATAGAAAATCTTGAAAATGGGTACACAACCGGGATGTATTAGCTTTGCAATCTATGGTTGAATTAATAGACTGAAAGGTAGGTCCACATTGTCTATCCACAATATATTCTCTGTCTAATGACAGTCAAACTTCTACATACTTGGTTAAGTTTCTTTCTAACGAAACCTCTTCTTCAAAGAATCCGAGACCCCAAAGAGGTCTTTTTATCTTCAACGGATCAGCATTAAA
The DNA here is from genome assembly GCF_964235325.1 of Thermobia domestica. Classification (NCBI taxonomy): domain Eukaryota; kingdom Metazoa; phylum Arthropoda; class Insecta; order Zygentoma; family Lepismatidae; genus Thermobia; species Thermobia domestica. The sequence goes on along the minus strand of NC_137457.1, from coordinate 76,430,619 downwards.
CTTTCTCACAGGAGTTGCTATTGATGACCGAATACATTCTACTAAAATTAATTCAGAACAACTAAAAACACACAAGAGCTTGAAAACCATGAATCTGTTCTCAGTTCAAAATTTTCTGATCTTTCTCATCAGGTTGCAACACTTGCTGAACAAACAAAGATGTGCAAACAACGGTTTCTGCTCTTATTGTAGATGAGACACGCCTACTTGAAGCCATGCGCACGAATCACTCCTCTTTTGTTATTTTCTCTAAGATGTATTTAAAATTTGACAACGCGATCCTCCTTATGATTCGTCAGTTACTTTCCTTAATTAATTTTGACGTTTTTGAACATGTAAGAAAATCCGGTTATCACCTAAAATCATACCAGTTCATCAGTTACATTCTGACTTACATGATTTTAATCTCAAATTGGCTTAAACAAATTACGTGTCACTCCCGTTTCGACGGCAGCAATCATTTACACCCTACCCGTTACCACTTGCTATTTCCCGATCATATCATTTTACACGTAAAACTCCCGGCTATTCCCCTCCATACGCTACCACGTTTATTTAAATTAGTTCCCTATCCGGTTGAGTCAGCTCAAGAAAATTGCGATTTACAGCTTCCTTCGAATTTTGTTTTCTTCTGGATAAGACAACTATCCCTTTCTCTCCGGGTGATCTTATATGTTGTTCTTTTTCATCTAAACATATCTTGTGCAAAATCCCTACTATTTATAATCATACAATAGCTTCTTGTTTACGCGCTTTGAAATATCAACATATATTGGGCTTACTAAACAAGGATTGTTCTTACAGCTGCACCCTCACACAACAATTTACCATCACCCAAGTATACGACTATAAACTTATTTTAACCCGACCACCCTACAACCTTCATTATCTTTTCCTTAATGGCACTGCCACGCCATTATACATTAATAATTCTTTAAATATCCGTGTTACTTTACCCTGTGACACAAGCCTCCATTCGGGAACTATCGAACTCATACCCCGCTCTCATTTCTGTCTTCCGACCACAATCATCCCTTTCCATTTAGTCCTTCATGATATCCATATAATTAATTCCGATTTACTCCTCTTACCCGCTGATAGGATCCTCCCTTGTAACTCGCTTCAAAATCTTCCCCTTAATTTTAGCCACAGCATAACACCAATCAAAGCTTTCAACTCTTCCTTTCAACCGCCAACATGGCTTTACTGGCCTCCCACGGACATCTATCCCACCGTCTCTATCTCCTTCTCTCTCATCCTGTTTTCCCTCTCTATGATGAATACCCTCTTCATCTATACTTTGCACGTTAACTCCCACGTTAACTCTCCTTCCTCATCTCTTCCTAAGAAAGACAGAAATTGGCCAGTCTAATTACTAAATCAAACAAATTTTTTTGTACTTACCTCGTACTCTGTCTTCCGCCATTTCATTCCTTGTTCTACACACTTTCACAAACCCTCTCATTATGATGATAGTAAAACACGAAACCACCACCATACATTCGCGGACGGTAGACATTAATTATCATTGCCACTCGCGTCTCCATTTTTTTCTCACCACCCACACACAAGCTCCTTTTGCTCACAACTGGCAAACCTCACGCAGTTTCTCCCGGATCATTTGTCTTCCTGGTCAACTTACGGTACCTTGGCCATGAATAAACTACGTCTCACTAGTATATTTTTTTGTCGTACTTAATGGAAAATTCACTCTTCCTTTCTGTACTTCTTCTACTGTAACGGAATCTCTCGCTATCAGTGACCATACTACCGTCCACCACTAACAGTAGTAGTAAAAATGATAATAATAAAAAAACATAAGTGTCTCGCCTCTTACAATTTTGTTTCTCTCTTTTGTGTTAGCATTTTCTTCGTGCTTGTTATACCTGGCGTTGCAGCTGGCAACTTTCTTCCTATATCTTTATATACATCAATTCCCGTCATCTTTCTCTTCTTTATCAATGGTGGTTTTTTTTACATCAAGTTTCTTTTAACTCGTAAATTTCGCCGCTCCTTTACCCACCTAACGCCTACCCGCCACACTTACACCGTATCTTACACACCACCCGCTGCTCCTCAACCCTCCTATCTTTCTCTTTTTCATACAAATAACGTCACACACGCCGGAATCTCTGCATCTCCCTAAGATTGGTCAGGTGCTTTCTTCATTTCAGTTCGTCATTATACATATTTTTACGTACTCCCTTTTGATCCTTGTACGTTTCTTTTGCAATAAAGTTACTTTTCTTCCTAATTTTCTCTTATCCTTTTTCTTTTTCTCTTTTCGCTCCTTTTTTAAACATTTACACAATGGTCTTTAACAAGCAATTCAGTGCCACCTGTCATGTAATTTCTTTTCCGCACCCGGACTATTTTCACAAATGCACCTTTGTCACCCACCATCTTGCTACCCGTTTCCATGGATGATGCCAAAAAAGTCGCAGTTATTTTTGGATGATGGACCTTTGAAAAGTTTTAAAAATTATTAGACGTGCAAACAATCAGTGACGTCTCCTTTGTGAAGAACAAAATAACAATTTCATCTATCTACAGAAAATAAAAACTGCACTTTCAAGGTGACTATTTTGGAAGAAAGTAAAAAAAAAAACATATTTTCTCATTATCAAAAAATCACACAAAGTGCCTTTCTATATTCCAAAACAGTTTTGTGACAATATAAAAACTAGCGTTTTAAATAAAAGATGTCATTCTACCTACACCCGACAATTGTGTAGTTAGGTGTATCGAATTGACGTCGTACAGGAACTGAGAACGCAGAAAATCCAAGATGTGGCGACCAGGACTGGCATCCATTGAAGGACGTTTGTGAGTATGCTTTGTGTAGTTTAATATTACATGACTTAATTTGAGTGAAGGAAGGACCACAAAACATTAAAGGACTCACACGAGAGAACCAAGGACTTCCCCTTGGTGCTTTTCTTTCCGCTATATTATTTGTGTTATATATTATTATCCTGCATATATCATTTGTTTTTATATCAATATCTTAGGTGATAGTTCTAATAAATATTACAAAATGGAAGACGTTTATCTTCTAATTGCCCTTTTAATATAAACTAGTAGCATTGCGTGACAATTCAAAAGCATCTTTAAGCTCTTGAAGCTCTTTCAGCAACATTTTATATGGGACGTCTTCTGCACCCCGAAATGTTTAGGTACTTCCAGCAGGATTAGAATGATGAAATTTGTCATGTTTGTAGCCTTCTAGGACCACGCGACAGGGAAATTGCAAAAAGTGAATATTTTAAATTTTTTTTGAGATTCAAAGGGGGAAAAAGAAATTCTCATGGTATTTAAATGGGCGTTTCTTTATTATACAAAATCTTATAATTTACATAGCTGAAATTGGAAAAGAAACGAGAGTATTGCGTGTCCAAATGGTGCGAGGCCGTAAACCGAGCAAAGACAGTAGGGATGAAGCACCCGAATGGCCAGATTCAGGGAATATGAAGAGCAAGTGCAGGAAATTCACTGTTGATGAAAAGGGTGATATATAAGAAATGCGCGACCATAGGCAGAGTAGACTCCGGGCTCTGGGAGGTGGAGGCTCCAGGTAGCCAAAAGGTAGTATAATATACAAAACTATATGAACTGACCGAAAATAGCACATACTTCTGGTTAATGTGGAAACTTCATATTTGTCATCTTTGTTCATTTTTGGAAATGACCGAGCAAAAAAAAGTGCGAAAAGCGAACGTTCTTGTTTTTTGGAGGTCTAATCGTTAGGAGAAAATTTTCTACATGTTATTCTTATGGACATAAAATCTTATGTTTAAGTACGTAGAATTGGAATTAAAAGTTCAAATTCGGTAACCTTGTACGTTTCCTTGCATCATTAGAAATTAAATTAGAAAAAAATATAAAAATCAAAATTTACTAAAAAATCGTTCCCATGTTAGTTAAATGGGACAATATTTGCACCCCACTAAATTTCCGAAAAGTGATTATTTTCAGTCTTTAGGGAGTGTAATGGAAATGAGAAAAAAACTGCTTGTTATTTAAATGGACGTTCCCTTGAGATAAAATATCATGATTAAAATGGGAATATTAATTTAAAATTCATTATAGTTGTAAACTCATGAGGTGGGAAGTCGTAGACGGACCTAAGATTTCACGGATTTCAGACAGGATTTCTCCCTGTTCCTTTTGTTTCCAGGTCCATTCGCCTGAGCTTGGCTTCACTGAAACGATAGTGCCACTAATCGTTTCTGCTACCTCAAATACCATTAATTCGACACTAATATATATATATATATATATATATATATATATATATAGTGAGTTTCGCTTCAGGCATATAATTTGAAATACTCAAAAACTACCTCTATCAAAATTGTTACGGAAGTCCCGAAGGACCCTGAAACAAGGATTTTTGGATAGGGCACATACTGGTTCTTAAGTGAAATCTTGACCCGACTACGTTACATCCCATAGTTTTGGAGTTATGGATCTCTTGTAACCATTTCAATTCGAAGTCTTTGTTTGGGCGGATATTTATTTGCAACCAATCCCCCAATTTGTGTAATCTGGTCGTGGTCCTACCAATAAGTATTTTTCTTATATCTGAACTTACCTGGGTAGGACGGTGAAGGACCTCTCCAAGAAGGGTTACAAATTGATTCCAAATCACTCGTCGGTCTCAATGATGAGACGAGCCTTAGGCGACGAGAGGTTCGGGTGTCTCGACTCGAAAACCTCACGGAAAATCAGACGGTCATCCAGACCACAACGCAAGCAAATATCACTCACACAAACAACGAAAACACGCTGGATTAAATAACACTATACTTATTTATTAGAATTTTATTATATGAAGAAATAACGAAGAGAAATGAATACAACACTTAACACGGAATGTGTGTAATAATTTTCATCACTGAAATCACACCTTGCCATTTTAATGCACTGTAGCCCTTGATATGTATGAAATTATAATTACGATTTCACTGCAAATGCTTTCCTCACACGATTGATGCACTTGGGGGATAAGCACTGGGGAAACGTTGTCTGGATAATCCCACGAGGAATCCAGTTGCTGCGCCAAACAATCCTGAAGCGTAAAGATAAGTCTTCAGCAAATCAAAAAAAGAAAGTAGACTGCTGATGTTGGAGGACGCGTATATAAGTGACACGTACGCACAAGGTCTGCGGACCCGGGACTTCTCCAGTTGGGGACTAGCCGTAAGAAAACGTCCTTCACCGGCTAATAGCTTGTGCCCCTTAACACAAAGTCATACTTGAAGCTCGACGCGACCTGCGTGGTTACGGCTTCCAGACCTGGAGTCAAACTCCTTGAGCACCAAAGCTCAAGGTACGAGCCGCAGTGGTTTATTGAACAGTGTTGGCAGTTCATTCCAAAAACCACTCATTTAAAGCACCTGTATGCACATGCAAACAGAATACGGAAAATAATTTATGTTAATTTTTGTCCACTGGCCACGATGAACGAGCCAATGCGACAACTCGGGCGTGAGAAAGTACAGATAAGGAACTGCAAAGCCAATGTGATTAGCTTCACTTTGGTCACTTGAATACCTGTTCTGGTTTACTCTGCTCTAATCTATTGAAATGTTTCATAAGAGATTAAAGGAATCACTTAATTCAGTTCCCAATAACTATAGAATATATACTGTGCATATATTCAGGGAGTCAGGGAGAAACACTGTGAAGGTTTCGCTGATAAATATTCTCACCAGAAAGCAATGTTTTAAATAAACATATGAAGAAACAATGAAAGAATTCTTTGTCCAAGTGTGTGGGAAAGAAGCAATTCCCACCGAAGAAAGAACTTATTTGGGTCTCAGAACAAAGTATAAATCAGAAATAATAATCACTGCTTTTACGAAATATACAGGGCGCCAACAGAAAGTACTTCTATAACCTGGTAGCGGTTATAGATTTGACGCCCGTGAAGGGAATGACCTGTCAAGTGCATACGTAGACAGGTTGAGAAATCCTGGCCATATAATAAGGTATGAATAAAATTAGGTTTTTCACCAAAAATTTAAAATCAGTTGGTTGGCAACACCGTGATATGGTATGAGACTTACGTCCATAAACAATGAATGGTTTCTCACCTGAAAAAGAGGTATTTAAAGTAGTTAAAAACTTGTTCACTCACTACAACATGATGAGGTTCCTGCGTGAGCAGTATCCAAACCAAGTGTTCCATAAAGTAATAAGATCCTTTTGAACGATTGGTGCAGTTGGGTTTCCTTATCTTCCGTTTCTTCACATGTTGAAACCATGCTGTCTTTCTCTGTTGAATATCTCACACATGCACTTTGCATGTACTTGTCAAAGGAGACCTTAGGATAAACTATTAGTAAGTTGAAGATACTTCTTGGAAAACTCGATTTCCGTACCTCAAAATGTTAACATGTTTAAAGAATAAGTATAACGTTGGCGAAGACGTCTTGTCTAGGAACTGTTTAGTGAGATAGTTAGGTTCGAAATATAGTACATGAAAGGTAATTGGTGTTTATTCCTAGAAAAATTACCAACTTCAAAATACTACAGTACTTTGTCGAAAACCCTTGGGGGATCCCTTTCACCCTTGGGCCCCCTGTCCTTTGCTACGCCCCGGCATGAAATTTAAAAGATCGGGAAGAAATATTCTTATATGTATATATTGTTTTTGATTATGTATCTATGACTATCTGTCATTTATTTATATCTACAAGTCTTTTTTCTGCCTATATTGTATCATGGCATTAAATAGTAATTGTTTGCCAATTGCACAATACTTCTACCTAAAGGAAACGATTATAACACAAAAAAGAACTGATTGAATGAATGGATAATGAAAAATGGTAATGCAACAATACCTCTTAGTTCACCAAAAGAAATTCAAACACAAGGATGGTGTGAATTTTCTCTTTACTCTTACCACACTAAGAATAACACCACATATTTGACTAATGATACATAATTTGCATGTTATAACAAAAAAAATACAATATACTGTCCTCTTCTTTCTCATCTACGATTAGTACCGACTTTGAAAACATTCATCGACCCTATTTGTGCTCTACCAGTATCCGTAACATCTGTACAATGTTATCCGAAGGGCCTTGATGTTAGAATAGTTAGGAATTAATACCTCCGTACAAAACAAAGCAAATAAACACGAACAATAATACCAGTAAACGGCAAACGTGTTGAAAAAATAAGTATTAAATTATTACGCAAGTTTCAAGATGTCAGCTTAAGTGAAAGTTGGACTTCAATCAGTGGTGTAACAATAGCCTTTGGCATCCCTAGTCAAAATTCCTAGTGGCGCCCCGTCACTCATCGAATGGGCCACATGCAGGACCATCTATAACTTATGCGTACGCTCAGAAACGGCCATAAACCGAAAAGTATCTGTGGGAGTGTATTGACCGTGTTTTGTTTTTATATCATTGCGGTATGCCTTTTAAAAGTAAACTGGACAGAGTGACCTGTTCACTAAAAATATACTCATGTAAATTCCTACGTTTTGCATTGGTAGTGTAAATAAACAGTAATCTATCAACAAATATTACCAAAAGGATTACATATGAATATGTTACGATTTTGCATAATTATAAAATAAATAATAAACCTTTTAAAACCTCTTATAAGCATTTATCTATTTTGAGTTTTTTTTTGTTTTAATCGACAAATTGTATACGTAATCAGAAATGTCTCTCTCTCATTTTTGCTTCTGCAAATTCTTTTAGCAGATTGGAAATGATCAATTCATGTGTTGTTTTTCGCTCAATACTCCGAATGGAAACGCCCCAAAGGCGTTCTTGGGTCATATTGTTTCTGAGATATGAATTGATTGTTTTTAACTTACAGAATGATCGCTCCACACTTGTAACTGAATCAGAAACTTACAAAGCGCAGGCAACAGATTTGGAAATGCTGGAGGTCAGAGTCGGTAATAAAATGAAGAATCTCTTCGTGGGATAAAAGATTTGAAAGTCTGTCTTGCAAAGAGTCTCTGAATGTCAACACTTCCTGTAGAAAATCACAGAATAATTGTTTGCATATAGAAGCGCACAGTCAGAAAACTCTTTGGTGAGCTCTTCTTCAGGAGTGGCTTGTACATTGACGGGCAAATGAACGTAAATCTTTCACAAAGTTCCCTCATAAAAAGTTGAACACTTACGTGTCACTTGGTTTTCCTACTCCTCTTGTAATTACTACAGGGTGTCTCGCGTGTCACATTCCAACAGAAGTCTGCCAACATATTCACACTCCATTTACCACTGTAGCGCCTCTCCACGGTAGCTATTTGCTGGTGAAACCTTTTCCCGTCTTCTTCAGATACCTCCCCAACCTGTACATTTCAGTGAAGAAGTCCAGGTGGCAATGCAGGAAGTATAACTTAAGGGACATATTACATCTCATTTTACGAAATGAAGCAATTAAACTGCCCACATTGTCTTTGTAATCAGGTGACTTATGATTCCCTAGAAAGTTACTGCACACTTCTCGAAAGGCCTCCGAAGCCTCACTTTCCACTCCATTAAGCATAGAAGAAAATGTAGTACCCTTAAAATCGTAGGGTCCTTAAAAACGTCCTGAGATTTATTTAACACACAACCTATTAAAGAGCCAATTGCTCCAATTACAACAGGTGAACACACATTTTATTTACAATTGTGAAATTGCTAAATAATCTATTAGATTAAAATAAATATAAGAAAAAAACAGAAAAAAAATAATTCATGTAGGCTATTTTTTTCTTTTTTGAATGCAAAACATAATCATTACATTACATAAGCAGGGTTCAAAAACAATTGAATCAATTTTATATACTTTTCCAAAGACATCGTAAAATCCACGATTATTCCAGATTTTATAATATCATTATGTTTCTTACAAAGTCTCACAAGTGGTGAATTTTTATGGGAGGTTGTTTTAGATTTAGGTACAACAAATGGTAATCGTACTCTTAAAGATCTACTAGTTCTAAATTTTAACATTTCCAGAAAATCTTGATTAACTATAATACCATTAATAATTTTAAATAGAAAAACATGATGCATTTTTTCCCTTCTTTTCACTAGAGACGTACAATTAAATTCCCTTAAGATAACACTATAGCTAACTTTCATATCATACGCAGAGATTTTGAATCTCTTGTACCATAAATACCTTAAAAATCTTTTTTGTATTCATTCGATTTTCCTTATTTGATTATCATAAGAGGGGGACCATACTAATGAAGCGTACTCTAATTTACTTCTAACTAATGAATTAAATAATTTAACTAACACTTCAACGTTATTAAATTCCTTTGAATTTCTAATTATGAATCCTAAAGCTTTATAGGATTCATTAACAATTCTATCAATATGTAGATTAAATTTTAATTTTGTATCTAAAGTAACACCCAAATCCTTAATTTCTGTTGATCTTTGTAACATTTCATTGTGAATTTTATAATTATATTGAGCTGGTTCACTTTGTCGCGAAAATGTAATAACAGTTTTTAACGTTAAATTGTAATTTATTATCAATACTCCATTTGTAACAACTGTCAAGATCTTTTTGTAATTTCTTTGCGTCTTCCATATTATTTATTGCCCGAAATATTTTTAAGTCATCTGCATACAACAGACATTTGGAATATTTTATAACGCCAGGTAAAACGTTAATAAACAAAAGGAAAAAGAGTGGACCCAGTTCAGACCCTTGAGGTATTCCTGAATGAATCACTTATCTATCTGAACATAGCCCATTATATGTAACAAACTGTACACGTTCTCTTAAATAGGATTTAATTAGAGTTAATAACGCTTCTGATAAGCTCAAATTTGCTAATTTATTAAGCAATATGTTGTGATCTAATTTGTCAAATGGCTTCGCAAAGTCGGTATATATTACATCAATAGAACAACTGTTTCCGTTCAAGGAGTACAAAATAAACTGCGTAAGGTTAGTTAGATTGGTAGTAGTGAATCTCCCCGGTAAGAAACCATGTTGACACTCTACTATGTATGATTTTACATGATTAAATATCTTACTGTACAATATGTGTTCAAATATTTTAGATGGCATCGAAATTAATGAAATAGGTCTATAGTTTGTAATATCTTTTGGATTCCTAGATTTATAAATCGGAGTCACTTTACTAATTTTCCAACATTCAGGAAAACACCCAGTAACCAAAATGAGATTATAAATATAGCAAAGAGGAGTTACCAAAACATCTACACAACCCTTAAAAATATAAGATGGTAAATTATCTGGACCACTAGATTTTGTTGATCGAGTTTTCTTTGTTGCTTCCTTGCATTCTTCCTCGCTCACTTTTTTTATAACCAGGCAATGAGGTATTAAAGGTATATTCGAGGTGTTCCATTCGTAGAATGAAGACCTTTCATCATACACACTATGAAAATATTGAGCGAAACCCTCAACAATATTTGTATTTGTTTTCAATAACTCTCCCTTATATAACATAGTAGATGGATTTTGTAAACATCTTTTCTTATTTTTTATGAAACTCCAGAAGTGTTTTGTGTCTCTACTAATATCATTCCCTATATTTTGAATATATTAAGAATAAGCCTTTTCACTCATCGTCTTAGATTTCCTGCGCAGGTCTAAAAACCTTTCCAAGTTATACCCTGAGTGTTGTTTACGTTTCCTATAATATTCTTTGTTTCAAAAGACTTATAATCTCAGAAGTAAACCAAACCGGGTACAAATTCTTTTTATGGCTTTTCACTTTCGGTACATGTCTATCGATATAATTAAACATTATTTCATAAAAATATTTTATTGCACCATTTGGTTCTCTATAAGTGTATAATTGACTCCAAATTTCTTTTTGCAAATCTTTATAAAATTATAAAAATCTGCTTTTCTATAATTGTATTTTAACATATTATCATTCATTTTAACCCGCCTCATATTTTTAATTTGTAAATCAAGCTGTAATGGTGGATGTAATATATCAGCAAATACCATAGAATTACCGCTTGTATATACATTACATGATTCACTGATATTTGTTAAAACCAGATCAAGAGTTTTATCATCTTTTTTTTTACATCATTTATAGAGCGAAGATCATGTAATAGCATGAAATTTGAGAGGGTTTTACATACTAAATCCCCGAGTAATAAGTTATAATTTGAATCTATTATAGTTGGAATATTAAAATCACCAACAATTAATATTCTACAGGACGTTAAAGTATCTACTATTTCATTAACCCTGGCAAAGAACGAGCTATATATCTCAATTTTGGATTTCGGCGGGAAATATACACAAATTATTAAAAGCCGAATTGTACCAATATTTGCCTTAATACATACGGTTTGAACATCTTTAATATTTACATGAAACTCTGTAACAGAAAAAGACTTTTTTATCGCTATCATTGACCCACCACCCTTCCTGCAGCTACGATCGTTCCTAAACACCAAATATCTGTTCTCAATAATTACTGCGTCATATACATTTTCAGATAACCAGGTTTCCGTTAGCATGATTACACTGTAATTTGAGGAAAGAATACTCGTATATATTTCGTCTATTTTGGTATTCAGACCTCTTACATTCTGATAATAAACTGAAATTATGTTATTACACATTGATTATATACCATTTTAAGCTAAGTTTCTAACTTCATCAATAGATTTTAACGTATACACATATGTATCAGTTTCTTTCTTCCTCAGTTTTACATTTCCTGCAAAATCAACCCAAACAAATGCAAACTTTTTTCTTTCTTAATTTTCCTAGCTTCGGAAAATACAATTCTCCTATTAAACGAAAGACTCGGATTAATATACACGGGTCCACCAACGGTATAACCTTATCCTTACAGTTTAAGTTACGTTTAACTTTACGTTTTTGTATAACAATGTCTCTAACCACTCTCCTTATAAATTTCACAACAATTCCGGGAATAGGTTGATTTGTTTTCAGTCTGTGACATGTATCTATCATACTATTATTAATTTCCATCCCAAGTACACGCCCCACTGATTCAACAATCGTAAATGTGTTTTCATTTTGCAGTTCTGGAATACCATGAATTTCCAGAGAGTTTCTTCTACTGTATTGGTCCAGATCATCCAATTGTGTATTTAATTTATCAATTTGCTTTTGCAAACGCAAGTTCTCATTTCGAAGATCGTCAATTGTTTCCATACATTTTTTTAGAGATTCATTCTGATTTTTTAGGAGTTTGGAATTTTCAGCAAGTTTTTCATGGGCTAAATCCAACGATTTACCTAATTGACTTTCTACATTTTTATTTGATATTTTAAGTGTGTTTACTTCCTCCCTAATAGATAGGAGTAACTCATAAATTTCTTTTGAAGATGGACAGTGATTGATATCTTGGGTTGAATCACCACTCATACTTTTACGCCTTACCTTACTACAGCCTTCACACCTCCACCCTTTATCGGAAGTTCGTAAAAACTTAATATCCTCTTCATTAAGATCCACACAAGCACCATGAAAGATTTTCCTACAGTCAATACACTGGATTTTTAGGTTGATGTCCAACCTGGCAATTGCCTTTGAACACCTTTCGCAAAGACTCATGATTTCTTATGTAAACTTAAACGGAGTGAATATTATAGGAATATTATAGGAGATGATTAAATGCTTCACCATCCTGGTTCATGGCTCTGACGAAGATCTTCCTGAGCCCTAATTTGATATGAAGAGGTGGTAAGAATATTTTCTCCGGATCCAGAAAACGTTCATTTGCCACGTTCATTTTCCCTGGGACCAGTTGCTTTTTTGTCGGTCATTTTGTGGTTGTGCACTGATCTTTGGCTCGACTATCCTAAAGACACAACAAGCAGCAGTGCTTTGTGTAACCTCCTTGTAAACCGATGAGGATCGTAATAGCCTTAAGTTCAGCGCATACAGGCCACTAGAGCTGTTCGTTCTTTATTTTCTACAATAGATTTCGCATTTTCTCGTATGTTTCTTCCATGTTTACAACATGAGTAATAGGGATGGCTGGCTTTTCATTCACATTATGTAGTAACAGTGCCTTGATACTTATCCTAGAGAAATCTACGAATAGCCTCCAATCTTCAGTGTTGTAATTCAAATTCAGTTGTCCCATAAGAAATGGAATTTCACTGCAATACACCAAATCACCATCCTTTGTAAAATTAGGAACTACGCTCACCTCTCTTTTCCTATACATCGCTATATATAGATCTTGGTTTAGTAGATTCCACTGTTGAAGTCGTGATGCAAGCAACAGAGCCGTAGACTTGGGAAGGTTAAGTCTCTGTTCAGATCATTCAGCTCTTCCTGACATATCACATGTGCTTCATTAGTGTCAGGCAATGGAGCGTAATTGGGAACTGACTGTGTGTTCGAAGATTGTGCATCATCCGCATAAGCAGCAGGTTCTTCATCGGACGAAACACTGCACAGGGTGTATGAATCTGGTGGTACGGGTACAGGCAGACAAACATCACGTTTCACAGGTCTCCTCGCGGAATCCAAGTTAGGATATTGTATTTATGCTTCACGTTTTTTGAGAAACTTTTATATTAGTCAGGTAGAAGTAACAGTCTGAAATATGATCACGGGGCTGGCGTCAAACCATAGGTACGGGGAACGGCATCGACTTATGTGTACCTTTAAACCATTCTGTGTTAGTACGCCGAAACGCGATCCTGGTCGCCGATATTACACCCGAAGTACAAATGGTAGGCTATCTTCAGAAACTGTGACAATGGCCTACCATGTTCCTTGAGAATCACTTCAAACACACGTAGCATCATGAATCCGTCGAATTGTTGCAAGTCCTCGGGACGTTCGTTTAACACAAACGTAAATATTTCACCTCAAACTTTTCATGGTTAAGGATTTTAATTTGTAGGAAGATATATGAAGCATTGACGCGAAATATTTACACATTTTCTAATATAAAAATTAATAATTACCACTAGTTAGTTAAAAATACTGAAAATTCTAATGTAAATAATATATAATAACAATGTTTCAAGAAAAATAGCGATAATTTTATGGGCCCACAAGATATTAATAATTGATATCCTTTTTGTTTTTTTTTTTTCATTTTTTACATGCTAGCCAACGGACCAGCCACCTTTAAGAAGGTTATGCCCTCTATTAGGAATTAGGTGCAATGACAATATATAGGCTCCGGTTACAGTTAGGTGATGTTAGTGAAACGAATGAGCTTATTATTCAGCCAAGGAGCTGCTCTAGGCACTGATGAGAACATATGGAGCTCAAGTTAACAAACAAAGGTTATCACTGTGCGGGAAATGGTGGATGGATGAGAGGAAGATGATCGTGAACAACATGTTCTGATATGAATCGCAAAGTTGGGTCTGGTGATTGAAGCGTGTAGTGATATAATGTAAACAGTAGAGAGAGTGGTGGAAGTAAGGTGTAAGGTGTGGGATGAACTGCTAAATAATGCATTGTAAATTGAAGTAAGGGGTGGCGAGTTTGAAAGCGTTTAGAGATATATGTTAGACGTAGTTTTTCAAGCTGAAATTTCAGAGTTGCAAAAGTAATATGGCGGTAAAGTTCCTGCGTACGGGTAGGGAGCTTAATGCGGTAAGCTGTACGGAAAGCGTCGCATTCTAAGATGAAAAGTTTATGATAGTACTGAGGTCGAGCGGCTATCCAGACAGTGAATCCATATGCCAGAACAGCTCGAAGGAAAACTTTGTAGGTGTTAAGGATTGTGTGTGGCTTGAGATCCCATGTGATGCCCGTAAGGCATTTCAAAAGATTGATGCGATTATAAGCTTTAGTAGTGACTGTTTTCAGATGTTGGGACCAAGTAAGATAGCGATCTAAGGTAATTTCCAAATACTTTACTGTATTTGTGGCCTGGAGGGGCACTTGATCCACATGGAGAAATAAGCGACGTTGGTTTCTGCGAACTCTGGAAGTGCGTCGTGGAGGTAAGAAGACCATGGCCTGTGTTTTTGTTGCGTTAATAGTAAGTCTCCATTGAGTACACCAGGTACTGAATCGATCGATAGCAAGCTGGAGAATGGTATTTAACTGTTGAATAGAGTTTCCGAGTCCAAGGAAGGCCGTGTCATCGGCATATTGAAAAAGATTAACGTTATCAGGTAGTCTGAGCATGTCAGCGACGTATAAGAGATAGAGTAGAGGAGATAATGCAGACTCTTGTGGCACTCCAGTAAGCAGAAAGATCGGATGTGATAAAAAAATTATGAATGGAGATGTAAGCGAGACGGTTGGTAATGAAATTGCAAATTAGGTGGATGTAGCACGTGGGGAGTCGAAACTGAAGAAGTTTGTATATTGCTCCGTTGTGCCAGACTTTATCAAACGCCTTTTCTAAGTCAAATAGGACCAGACAGGATGGTTTTGCAGAATTGTAGTATTGAATAATGAGTTATGTGAGTCTTAAAAGTTGATCGTTAATAGAATATGAGAGTCTGAAGCCGGCTTGTGTGATAGGAATTAACCTGCTATCGTTTAGGTAGATATGGAGTCGTTTTACCTGGATGCGCTCCAGGATCTTACTGAAAGTCGAAGTTAGCTGCATAGGTCGATACGATGAAACGTTCTGAGGTGGTTTATTTGGTTTTAGAAATATGAGTGTCTTAGGGATTTTCCATTTTAAAGGAAAGAAACCTGTGCGCAAGATGAAGGTATAAATATTAGCGAGAAGAACTAATAACAAAGCAGGACATTCTTTGATATGGCGGTATGTTATACAATCTAGACCGGGTGCAGTATTGCGTTTATTGTGGAGAACTTGTGAGATCTCGTGAACACTAATGGGTTGAGATATGGCTGTGTCTGGCTGTAAGAGATGGACAGAGTTTGGTTGAAGGTGCGGTGTGGACATGCTAAGCCTATCTGCAGTGACTGGAGCATTGCCGGATGATGGCGTGAAAATTTATTGTAAGTGATCTGCAAAAGCATTTGCTTTATCACTATCAGTGGAAAAAGGCGTGTCGCCTTGCAGGAGCGGATAGGGTGTGCTAGTAAATTTGCCACATAATGCATTGAGACGGTTCCAAAATTTGGTTGAATGAGACGTCTCGGATAGATTATTGCATGTGCTTACCCATTTACGAAGTTTATACGCTTTAATGTAATTGTGAACTGTGCGACGTAGTTGGTGGTGACGACGGAGTGGTTCAGGGTTGCCGGTGCGAAGATTATCTCTATAAAATTGGCGTGAGCGTTGGATCAGTGTGAGATATTGCGGCGGAAGTTTAGGCTGGTATGGACGAGATTTGGTAGTGGGAATATATAAATGACTGGCCTCTTGGATAGCTGAAGTAATATTATCAGTGACAGCAGTTAAATCTTCGCCTGTATTTGGGTCGGTAAAATGATCGGTGAGTTGAGAGATATGTGTGCGATATTTATTCCAGTTAGCCTTATCGTAACGGAGTGGTGGAGAGGAAATAGGCCTGGTGGTGGTAATTGGCTGATAGGTGAGTCTAAGTGGAGCATGGTCACTACCCAGAAGATCAAGAATATCTAGCGTGCAATGCGATACGAGGTTGCTGAGTTTATAACTATATCTGGCTTTGTTTTGGAAATAGGACGGGTTGCTTGTGGAAGATCAAGTATGATTCCAGTGGTAGTGGTCGTAATAAAATTAACAAAATTTGTCCTCTCGCCATCGGTGCGGCTATGCATATTAAAATCAGCTACGATAATGTACGTCTTATAAGTATTTGAAATGTATTGCACAAACTGCTCTGGTAGAGGATGGTTGGGTCTGTTGTATATTGTTGCCAGTGTGATGATGGCGTTTTTGAAATAGACAGTGGCGAGGAGATATTGGAATAGATGTCGTTGTATAATGATGTTGACGAAACGGTAGATGACGAGAAAAAACAATGGCCATTTCCCCATTGGCTTGGAGTGCAGGTATAGGATTTTCAGCGTGGAACATAGTGTATCGTGGTAAACGACATGTTCGTGATTTTGTGAGGAAAGTTTCATTTAGTAAGAACACTGTGACACGTTCCTCAAGAAGAAGCTGTTCGAATAAGATTTTGTTTTTGGGTAAAGACCTTATATTGAGAAACAGAAAAGTAATAGCAATGGTATAGAGTAAACTAGTCAAGATTAGTTGTATGGGATTTATGAAAATGAACTGTATTTCCTAAATAAGTGGCTGTGAAATTAACATGAAAAGTGGTTTTTGCCGCAAGAATGAATTGCCGGAGTATGTGGGGTTTTGTAAAGGGATGGATGTTTTTTAAAGCTAAAGTCAGGAAAGTCAAGTGTTGATCTATCGAGACAGGTGCATCTATCGGATGTGGAGAAGTATGTGGTTGTACTGGTGGTCGTAGTGGAACTACGAGTTCTGGATGGTCCTGATTAGCTTCTGGTTTAGCTTTACACTTGTAGCTAATGCCGGATGCAGATCATTGCAAGTGGCACATTTAGGTGGTAACTGTAAGTTGCTACAAGTTCGGGTGGTATGCGGGCCTGCACAATATCCGCATTTACTTGTGCTTTTGCAATCGTATGTATGATGAGCTTTATAGGCCTGACAGCGTACACACCGAAATGGCATAGGAACAGGTCTCCTGGATGGTTCAACACGGTGTTATTATTGTAAATGAAAGCACCTCTTACTAATAACTCATCAATAGTGTCTTGATGCGTGGTTAGGACACGAACCATGTATGTGGGTCCTTGAGATCCATCTCTGAGTAAGTATTCAAGGCGAAACTAAACATAATTACTGCGGTTGTTAGTGGGACTCGGGCACTTATGAGCTGACACAGAGAGGTTCAAAAAAATATCTGAAAGATCAATTTATGTTAGAAGAAAAGCGGGTTGAGTACTGTCGTGACTACGGTCGTTAAAAGATGAGAACAGAAAGTATGGCGTCGGTAAATTATGTCTATTGGCATAATACAGATGTTTATAACAATACGAATTAGACCTCACAACATCTCACGAAATGAAAATAAGTCTCCAGATAATATTTCCAGTTTCAAGTCAATTATATTAAGTGGTCATATAAATTCCAAATTTTGGGGGGGAGGTTACGAACAAAAAATGAAAAAAAAAAAAACTTTAGAGATAACATAGAAGGACAGCTAGAAGAAAGAACACAAAAATGTACAGAAGAAAGTAGGATAGAAAATAAATGTTGCAAGAATGAAAATCGGATCTATAAAGCTGCGAGAAATGTCAACTTTATATCAAATATATATCTTAGTTTATTGGCTCAAATTATACATTGTCACCTGGAAAAACATTAGGGCCAAGGTTTGGAATTACGTGTTCTCGATAAGTGTTTCAAAAAGGATAAATGCTTTTGAAATTCTTACCCTTCACTGTAAGTTATGCGGGATGCTTTAAATTTAGTAATTTCAAACAAATTGTTCATTCGACGACTTAAAACAGAAAAGAAGGATTTAGATCCCAAAGAGAAAATATCCAAAAATAGAAAAGTCAAATGAAATACTTTCTTGATGAAAAGATAAAATGAATCGAGATCTCGCCATCAGCTGCAGTCCGCAACGGCTGGAGGCCTTGCGATGCCATTGATTTCAAATACTATATTATTTATAAACAGAAAAGGTCAGTTTTAAGACAAATGACTTGGCATTCTCCTATGGAAGAAAACTACTTTAGGTACATATAACGTTATTTGATATCGTAATACCTATTATACATGAAAACGATAACTTACTTAACTCCGTTCAAACAGTAATACTCGGAGAAAGGAAAAAGCTGAACGGAAACCACTACGTAGACAAGTCATTTTTAACAGTTCACGTCTACTTTTACTGAATGATTCATTACATTCAGTGAATATTTTAGTATACACTGAAATATCCTGGATAAAATATTGCGTGTGTACTCAGAAGTGGGTACGAAGCAATTACATGTCAAATATACCTTAGATACTAGATTCATATGTGAGAAAAATCGAAAAAAAAATATTAGTTGCTCGTCAAAATAGTATACTATTCACTTTTCATTAAATATATTTCACTCACGGTGCTATTATATTCGAAGTGGTTACGAATATATAACAACGTTTCAAAGCGTAAACATAGCCAAATATAAGCTAAATACTCCTTCTGAAATTAATTTTCTGGTCTGAAGCCACAGTTTAAGCAATCGTTCTCACGCACCAACATTCACGCAATTATATAAGAAAATATGTCCCTAACCAGTGGCAGAAGAGAAAATAAAATTTATTCTTACACATACAATATATCCATAGTTTCCCATTACTCGAGCATATTTACTACACACTCATATGTAACCTTTTATTTATATTCACTTATATGCCCAGGGCTGTTGTAGCATACACGTGCTACCTATTCAAATATAAATATGCCACTATGAAAAGTCCTGAAAACTTCTTCTTATAATCTGAGCATACCCGAGAAAGGATAGTGGAATAGAGAATATAAACTCAGATTTAAATTTTTCAAACACTAGCCACAGCGACAAAAGATTCATACTACTCGATATTCACTGTTACTAATACAAATATTAGCATATATTTACTCCTCGTAACATGTCGTACCATATACAAACCAACAAAAATCTAGTACTATTTATTTGTTTACATTTGTAAATAAACGTTATTATGTAATCGTGACTTGTGTATTGGATCGAGAAATGAAAATTGATACTCTTAATACAGTTCATTCGCACTAGTAGCTAACCTTTCTTATGAAAATTCACCCACATCTAAAATTCTGTTAATTTCTATTTCAATATTCATATCACTGTACGAAACAGTTCATATTTCAATACTGTAATCACACAAGCACATATTCCGAAGATCTATCATTGTTCTGTAAAGACACAATAGCTAAACATTACCGAATCATCTACGATTATTAATTTTTAACTAAGGGATATTATCCAGTCAAGTCGCAAAGTGAAGTTTATTTTTTGTTACCATTCACGTATTTAAAGTAAAAACAGAGTGAAATTTTCGTCATATGTGCTTAATAATATATTCTCAAGATTTACTTACCTATTATAACTGTCGTAATTAACCAAATTAAAAAGTATGAGGAAAAAGCATTTTCACGTTTACTAAAATAACTTTTTCTTCCTTGACTAGTTCACGTATGACTCTAGCCTCTGAGTAACAAGCATTAAGTAAATAAACAAATCTCTATGACTAGAAACAATGATTACAAGAATAAATACAAAGTATTTCACTATCTTCTCTCGGCAAGAACAGCAGTGTCCTGCGCATTTACTTGGATCCAGGTTAGAGTTGTATGGAGGAAATATGGGTCTTGCAGGAAATAGTTTAAACTCAATTCTCAGGAAATAGAACAGACATAACAAGTACCTCTAGCATTTATTTGAGTTTGTTTGCTATATTTCAATGATTATCTTTTTCTAATCTGTCTCTTCTTGTTCTCTTTTTTTCGTTTTTTCCGTACTTACCATAGACCGTTCTCTTTCCTCTTCTTCAAATTTTCATTTTTCTCTTCTCTTTTACCTTCCGCTAAACTTCACTTCCTTCTCGCATAATGTTTCTCTATTTTAATAAAACTGAACGACGTCATAACTGGGAGTTATCACCATTGCAAGCGGTCAATAGATTTAGATTCAGCTATATCTTCGGAATTTCGATATTAAATGATAGTTAACTAAATACATATAAATTTTAATTAATGATCAACAATACTTTTAATGACATTTAATGATATCGTTTTCTTTTTAAGAGTTCTCAAAGAGACGAAACTCTCTCCTCTCTTCTTTTTAATCAGTTATTGCGACGGCTTCCTTTCTCATAGTTAATACTTAATTTCAGCTGCATAAGTTTAACGGCGTGCGAGATACTCAATTATCTTCGCAAAAATTCCGACCCCCAGTATCCCCTTAGAATATGTATTAAAATGAAAGGGATATGGCGAAATCACAGATTGGAATAATGTCTAATTGTATACCAAAGGTCATTTCATTAGGCTGTGCAATTTGGCCTTGATGATAAGGCACACATAGTTGCATTCAATTCTTTACCGAAAAAATTATATATTGCAGTGATTCAAAAATTATTTTTCCAGTAGTTAGCTTCTCTAAAAACTCACAGGCTGTGTGTCTTAAAAGCCAAGTAGTATTATGAGTTTTATTATTATTATAAACATTACACATATAAATATCGAAACATGAATGAATAGTCTGTAGGCAGAATCTGGAATAGTCTTCGAAACAAAGAGTTGGATCAACCCGAGAGAGCAACCGGTAGTCCTAGATCATCATGTCCAATATCGTGATCGTTTCTAGACCGCCGTTCGCTTGATACGAGCGGAAGTTGCTCTGAAAAATCTCATAACCCATATTGAAACTAGAAATGAGCGTTTTTAGTAAAAGGCCGCATCTTCGAAACTACTGAAGATATTAATGAATTTTTCAGGTTTTAGTTGTATTTTTGAAATCAATGATGAGAATGAATTTTCTCAATGATCACTTTAAGGAACGTTTTTGCAGGAACCTCAGTAACTGCATTTGTTTATGATTTATGAGAATATTACATTGAACTTCATTAAATACTTGCTAATGGCTGGAAAGAATAAGAACTATAATAACACTAGTTAACAAAGGTTTTGTTACATAAAAGGAAATACCTGTTCTTAAAGGAACGTTTTGCGCTGAATTTGAATATGCACTCGGTTTTTCTCCATCACGTACGATTTTTCCGTAACAGAGGGATTTTCGGAAAAATACCTCAAAAATTTCCCTTTTCGTTTATTTTACACCCCAATATCTTGTCCCCTTGTATATACTAACATAGAAATTATACCTGAGTATACTTTGATTCATATTTAACAAACCCTCCAAGTTTCGTAATAATCGCTTTATTCTTTCTAGAGAAATAAATATGTTTGTATGTATACTGTGTGTACTGTTTATTGCACCTTATAGTAATGCTTTCAGATCTCTTAAGTTGAGGTAAAACGTTTTGGTTTATTACCACAAACACATATATAAAATATAATACAATATAATTTACAAGTGTGATAATTTACAATAAGCAATAATACAAATGTACCAAAATGTCATGAAAAGACAATCACAATTATCACAATATATGAAACTTCCATTGGGTTACAAAAACGTACACTACTTCCTTCTTTTGTAAGAAATGTTGCATTCTCTAACAAGACCCCAACAATAGTCCCCCATCATTGAAGAATCCCATCGTCCCTGGTACCTTTTCTCCATTGCCATTATATCTTGGTGGAATCTTTCCCCCTGTTCGTCGCTGAGAGCACCTAGGTTAGCAGGAAAGAAGCTGAGGAGGGAGTGCAAAAAGTGGATTTTTAAAGACATCCTACAACCCAACTCTTTGTATTTCTGTATCATGTCCTGTACGATTTCTATGTAACTCTCAGCTTTGTTATTGCCCAGAAAGTTGCGCACAACACACTTAAATGCTGTCCAGACAGCTAGCTCAGCACTGTTTAACTTGCTCTCAAAGCTATCATCAAGCATTAATTTCCTAATTTGGGGACCAATAAACACTCCCGCTGAAATCTTAGCATCACTCAGGTTAGGGAACTTATCTCGCAAATACTTGAAACCTTCAAGAGATGTGTCCATGGCTTTGACAAAGTTTTTCATAAGTCCTAACTTGATATGAATTGGCGGTAGTAATATCTTATTAGGATCTACCAAAGGAGCGTATTTGACGTTGCATTCTCCAGGTACGTAATTCACTCTAGGTTCCCATTCCTTCACTTCATAATGTTTGTCATCAGCTTGGCTATTCCATAAACATAAAAAACATTGGTACTTCGTGTAACCGCACTGCAGTCCTAATAAAATACCAACTACCTTCAGATCACAACATATTTGCCAACAATTGTCCTTGTAATTTATAAGATTTAGCAAAGTTGACATGGTGTCATAGGATTCCTTAATCTTCAGTGAGTGCGCAAGTGGTATAGAATTTTTTTTATTTCCATTATGTAAAAGGACAGCTTTAAGGCTGACCTTTGACGCGTCGATAAAAAATCTCCATTCTTCTGGAACGTAAGGAATTCCTAGCTCCGCCATCAACCCATTTATATCCGTACATACGCACACATTATCTTGCATTGAGAAATAGCTTGAAAATTCAACATGCCTTTTCCTGTACACCGATATGTTCGTTTCTGCATCCAATAAGTTCCAGTGTTGGAGCCTTGATCCCAGAAGTTCCGCGTCTTGTTTTGTCAGGTGCAAATCACGGACTAGGTCATTAAGTTCACATTGCCGGATGAAATGTGGCTCGCGAACACAGTCAGGGATGAACGTTGGATCCTTGGATGTACATGTTGATGTCGATGGTTCATCAAGGTCATGATCATCATCAGAGTCTTTTGGCCATATCTCTTCCCAGTTGGTAGGGGGCTCGGGAAGTGGAAGTTGATCCCCGTGCGGAATAGGTGTAATTGCGGATTTAACGTTGGGATAACTTATTATGTATTTTCTTTTTTTAGAATGTCCCTTAACTACTGTGAGACCAAAATAAAAATCATCCAGATGGTTGGTGGGTTCTCTCCACGCCATTGGTACAGCAAATTTCACGAACCTCCGTTTCCCTTTGGCCCATGCAAGTAAAGTGACGTAGCACGACGTACAAATTATGTTGGGTGCCCAAGTTTTGTCCTGATCTCCCACACGACATCCGAAATATATATAATATGCTAGTTTCACCGATGGCGTAATGTATCTACACTGTCCTTTAACTGGCCACACACACATAACAAAAACTATTTGGTGAGTTAACACACGAACGCCGTCCTCTTGACGCCATTGTACTGTTCACAAACTAAACTTCTGGTCTTAGTTGGGTATAATGCCGTTAAGATCAAACATGAAAGCACTCTTAGCAGCAAAGACAACTTTGGAAGTGAAGTAGTGTTAAACCACACGTCAATATAAAAATGTACAAAACTCCCTCACCAGGTGTCAAGAACACAAGAAAGAAAGAAATGCGCGGGGGGAGGGGGGAAACGATACCGTAGTGGAAAATTCTGACTGCATTAGTTCATTGTTGTCAACAATGAGTCTGTATTCCATTCTTTCTTTCTTTTGCATTCTGTTACATTTGATAACAAATATTGATAACCATTTCATGAACAAAACGAAAAAAGTTGGAGAATTGTATTTATACGTATTAAGATATACATATACTGTACGTTTAAAAAAAATATACGTTGGAAGTACATTCTATTTTTATACACGTTTCTAATTTACAGAGAGCAATACAAGTGTGTTGTTGACTATTGTAAATATTTATTTTTATGTCTGTGTTTGTAGTAATAAAGCAAATCGTTTTTATCCCAACTCAGGAGATCTGAAAACATTACTATCAGGTGCAATAAACAGTGCACACAGTATACATACAAATATATTTATTTCTCTAGGAAGAACAAAGCGATTTTTACGAACCTTTTAGGGTTTATTAAATATAAATCAAGGTATACTTAGGTATAATTTCTATGTTACTATATGTAACGGGACAGGAGCTAGGAGAATAAAATATCTGAAAAAGGGAAATTTTTGAGGGAATTTCCCGAAAATCTCTCTGTTACGGGAAAACTGTACGTGATGGAGAGAAACCGAGTGAATATTCGAATTCAGCGCAAAAAAGTTCCTTTATGATCATGTGATTTTTCTCATGTAACAAACAAAAAGTTTAAATTTGTTAAATAGTGTAATATTCTACATTATCATAACTAATATGCGACAAGTATTTGTAAAGTTACATATTTCTTTAGTCTTTTCAATCCTCATCGGATGAATCATTTTCTGGTACATACATAAATATTTATAAATAAGTTATAACACATATTACCATTACAGCTACAGATTTCCGCGCACTCTACTGAAGCCGGCACACACTTGGAATTGCTTGTGTAGTACATGTGTTTACTTATACAAGACTTTAACTCTGTAACCTTCCGTTACATTTGAGATAGTATCATTGTTGACTGGTCCAAATAATTTTGCCCGCTGCTGTGTATTAAGTTTTATTGCATAATTTTCGGTTTACGTTTCAAATCCGTTTGTTGTTTTGTCCAAAGAAACATTATTCTAGAATCTTCAGAATAATTAAGAAAATTACATTTCAGAAAAGAATTTCTTTATTCATATGTTATTGTCATCATATATTTTTTTTTGTGTGTATGAGCATATCATTTGGATGATTATAAAATTTTACATTCTTATTTCGATGTAGTACGTTGATTACCAATTTTCTCAATTTGTCCACCTATCCAATATTTGGTAGAATATTTTAGACCTCCTTCGTCCCGATGAAATACTCATATCCTGCTAAAATCCGGTTTGATCCAGTTTTGAGTATTTTCCATTCTTTTTATATATTTTACCGCGAAATTTTCCGCGCTGTGATTGGGAACTAATTTCTACCTCTGTGTTCTGGTGCGACTTTAACTTCTTCTTTGTGGTGCAAGCTTCATAGGATAGATTGCCTCTACATCACCTCAGTGAAAAATTGAATATTTTTCAGGAACAAAAGCTACATAATACAAATAATAATACACTAGATAGCTACAGAACCAGTTTGGAAGCTTATTGGAGTCTCTAATCAACGGATTTCACCTGAAAATCAAGTAAGTAAACATAAATATTGGAATCACATATACAGGCACCATTTTTGCTCATAAGGATAGTTCTGGACAGGTTCATCATAATGACTGTGGATTTGTATTACGGTTGTGTGATCTTTCAAACTAAGTTTTGGAGATTACTGTTTTCCGCCTAAGAATTTCCTTAATAATCAAAAATTCAGTTGGGTTGCTGTAGCCTATCCTTGAATAGTTTTCGTGTGTGTGTAGTATATTATTTTTTTAGACATCGAGGTATACGATGGTTGTTAGTTAGGTTAATTACTAAAATGTCAGAGTAAGCTTCTGTAGGGACTCTTATTTACTCGTAAATTCACATAGCTTCCAACACAGCATGGGTTGAATAATTTCATGAAGGTTCCTTTCTCCTCAAGAACGGGATCTTCCTTAATAGTTTTTGACATGTTCCTCTGGGGTCAAAAACAATAATCTTATAATTGAGAAAACGTATTAGTTTTGGGGGAAGCACCTGGTTCTAAACATCCTCTCCTTTTTAGCATCAGAGACGATTAAACTGTGGTTGTATTTAGTGGATTCTTTAGATATGTAGTAGGTAATTTTGTGTTGTAAAATGTGTTATATGTGTAGTTTTAGCTTATTGTTCTGTAGCATGTATGTGTGTATTGATGCATGTATGAAAGTGTTATTAACTTCTGTAGGTATAATGTATTATTGGTTCATTAAATATTCATCGTTTTGGTCCAACCTGATAGCCAATATAACCCTAAATTAAAGCAATTATAGGATTACACATTTATCTCGTGATATGGAATAGACACTTTGTTGTAAATAGTGCACAAATCATTCTTCAGTACAAAATTTATTGTCTGCTTTTAGCTCTCTCTAATAGCAAGTAAACAATTGCACAACGGCATTCGTTTGTTTATCAATATAGTTAATTAGATTTATAAACTTAAAATTGACGATTTTTTCATTAATAACTAAATTTATAGGATAGCCACAGTCAATGTGCGTATCTAAGTCAATAAAATACCTTACTAGTTACCTATCTTGAAGAGTATTATCCGTTATGTAGCTAAATAGTACCTTCAAATGGGATGAAATCGGACGCTGGGGTGAAATAGGACGATTACAACTTACTTAGTTGTTTCTGTAGTTTAAACTGCTATTGTTAAACTAGAAAGTCGGTTTTTCTGTTGGTGGTCAATAGATGACGCCACGTGCATCAACCATAAGTATTGGAGCAATAATGCACCCCTATACACATGGGTTGAAATGCCATTGTGGTGAAGAAAGAAAAAATATATCCTGAAAAACAATGTTAATGCGGACCAAACTATTAAACGGTATGGGATCTATGGGCAAAAGTAACAACACCCAATTACTTGCGAAAAATACATGTTGATAGTACAAACCACAAAAAAATTTCATTTTGCAACATAGTTCCAGTTTTGAAGTGGAGTGGAGTGACGTGGGTGACTTCGGATGATGCTACGGCATTGTAAGAAGCAGCTTGGCGTTCAGCCGAAACGAAATTATGACCCTGTGCGACTTGAAAGTGCTATTCGTGCAGTCAAGGAGGGAAGAATGTCTTATCGTAAAGCAGCCAAAGCTTACCAGGTGCCGCGCTCGACAATAGAAAACAAAGTGAATAAAAACACACGAGAACTATCTGTGGCCAAACTGTTCTAACTTCAGAAGAGGAAAACGTGTTAGTGAATGGCATTCTTAGAGCTGCAAAGTGGGGTTTCCCTTTTACATTTGAAGATGTCAGGTTTCTTGTTAAAGAGTATCTGGACAGAAAAGAGCGAAGAGAAAGAACATTTACCAATAATTTATCTTGCGTAGATTTTGCACGGTCATTTTTCAAGAGACATTCCAACATACTTGCCGTCATACTGAGTGAAAATATCAAACGTTCTAGAATTGCAGTGATCCACGAAACAGTGAAGAAGTATTTTGATAATATACGCCCACTTTTGGAGAAAACCCCAGTAACTAACATCATCTACTACGATGAGACTAACCTAAGTGACGATCCAGGAAGAGCAAAGGTGATTCTCAAGATAGGTACAAAATACGCAGAAAGAAAATCGACTCGTCAAAAATCAGTGTGTCAATAATGATGGCAGCGGTGGCAATGGTAATTTACTCCCTCTATATGTTTTATATAAAGCGGAACGAGTGTGGGATACATGGCAGGAAGGTGGGCTTGAAGGGACTCGATACAATCGTAATCGTAGTGGATGGTTTGGTCTTGCAGTATTTGAAGATTTGTTTACCTCAGTTGCCTTGCCGTACCTCAGAACTAAGGAAAGGATCCAAAATCATGCTTGGCGATAATCTTCCGAGTCATCTGTTCGTAGAAGTTATTCAGCAATGTGAACGTCACATCATCTCTTTTGTGCTGCTACCACCTCAAAACACTCATCTATTGAAAACTCTCGATGTCTGCTTGTTTCGACGTCTGAAAATTGCATGGAAAAGCGTTTTAAGTGATTGGAGGAAGTACACAGGTGGCACTCTGTCCAAAGACGCGTTCCCATCGCTTTTAAAGCAAACAATGAATAAAATTGCCGCACATCAAAGTGATAATATCGTGAAGGTATCAAGCGACTGGGTTAGTTCCTTTCAATCGTGTTTCAGGTAAAGTGCCAAGTCAAGCTGAAAATGGCAGCGTAAATTATGGTTCCTGGTCAGCAAGTTTTGAAGATATGCTGCGACACGCACGGCACTCAACTTCAGCTACTGGCAGAGCTCGGAGAAGGATGATCAGTGTTTCCCCTGGAAAGTCAGTTGTGGGACAGGGAAACAACTTGCAAGACAGTATGTTGGAATTGTGACCGATGTGGAGGTGAAATTTCTTGGTCCATATTTGAATAGTCGATCGGTATTCGTTTTTCCACCAGTTGACGATGAAGATAGGGTCTGCAAAGAACAGATTCTCCGAGTGTTAAAGAAGTCTCGTGAAGTAAGGGGTAAGTTTTACTTCTAAGAAAGTGTATATTAATGTGGAGCACTATTGGACCAACGAAAAATGGTTGCGTGTAAGATATTTTTTACTTGTTCTATTGAAATAAACCAATATGTATTTTTCCTGATCTAGGATACTGGTATTTCACTATGTTAAATATAGTTTAAAATTTGTAATCGAAAGTATGAAACTATTCAAATATATGCCTGACAACCATCCTTTTTGCTGTAAAATATTATTTACTGTCCGATTTCACACCATAGCGACATAGCTTCGGACTAATATGCAGAAATACTATAGTGTCCGAAATCACGCAACCAAGTGGGGTGAATCGGACACATTTTAAAGATTTTTAACTATGTGCACAATTGGTCGAAAGTTCTTTTCATTCTTGTATTTCATTTCTGAAGGACATGCCCCACGATATAGGTATTTACATTAGCAAAATAAGGTAACGTAGTTCCAGCACAATTGAAAATGTTTCAAGTGGGTCCGGTTTCACCCCATTTGACGTTAACTAAATAGTAAACTAAAATAAAACTTCAGTTTAGCATTTAACTACAAGCCATTATATAGAACGCTCCTCCATCGTTAGATGATAGTTTCGAAATTTTTCTTTCTTGCTCTTTGAAAATAACCCCATTGTCGATTTCGGAATACACATATATTTATGAATAAGTACAGTACAGAATTACGAATGATTTATACAGCAAGTTGCATGTTTAGGAATGTGATTAATGTTAGTAATACTAAATTCTACTTCTGTCTATACGGTCATTAGGCTACTGAGTGTAGATATAGGATGTTGTCTATACAGAAAGATGTGTATTTTTTCATGCGAGATTTCATGTGTTGCTGGTTATTTGAGAATCTCGTTTAGTGGCTTATAGACTTAAATACGTATAGACTTTATTATATTGAATGTGACTGCTTTGGACAGTCTTCGGCGTATTTAAGGAATCGGGTGTCTCAGAATTATATACGATATGAAATGTGAGTAAATATAATTAATAATTATTTTAATTATATATATGAATATAGTGTGTGTAATTATATAATATGACACCATAATGTATAAGGCAGTCCAGTTTATTCTTTTGACACTATTTAAGGTTGTGACTATTTATGTATGCTAATGAATGTTGTAGCAGTGAATCCTACATCAAAATTCGTATGAGAAGGATTGTTGCACTCGCACTTGGAGACATATCTTAAACTACGCATTTAGGAGGTTACCTTTTTAGCCATATTAAAATACATATTTGAATCTGAAGTCGACGATTGTCACATAATTTTTGTTTGACTCGACCACTTACCTTTGTAATATCTAGCATTTCCATTTTATCTCATCCTCATGTATAAGTAATAAAAGTTATAACTAAATCTCAATAGTCAATTCTAAGTACAATTGTACCCGAAGAAGACGAGGAGTACTTTAGGAATTTCAATTTTTGTTTTGTTGCTTTTATTAACACAGTAAATATACTACCTTCGTTTCTTTATAGAGAATGAGAACATGAAAATAAAGTTTAGCTTTTTCGTATTTATTTACCGTACCCGAACTTCGAAATGTCAAAGCAACACAGGTCAAATTCTGAAAAATCGCTTAGAAAATATTGATTTTATTAGACAATTATAACGCTATTTGATACAGGTTTAAATCTTCCGAAATTACAACTTAATAGCCTTTTCTGAATCCAGTGGTAACGAGACTGGACGCAGGTATCGTTTCCCAAAAAGTATTACAATTACAGTATTAACCCCCATTAGTATGTAGAAAATCATTTAGAAAACACCACCAAATTGGAAAATAACTAACATCCCTATTATGACTGAC
Organism: Thermobia domestica; assembly: GCF_964235325.1. NCBI lineage: Eukaryota > Metazoa > Arthropoda > Insecta > Zygentoma > Lepismatidae > Thermobia > Thermobia domestica. The sequence continues at coordinate 76,400,240 of NC_137457.1, read as the reverse complement.
AGGATGTACGTTTTCAATAACGTAATATTTCCGTAATAATTCTGTTGTTCTTTTCATTGAATATATGCAAGCTCATAGCAGACTGTAGGGAATGAAAACAATATTTACTTTAGCATCAGAAGAAAATCTTACACACTATAAACTACTACATTTGACAGGATATTTCCTGGAATATTGTGAGAATTATTCCAGTATCCAACAAATCAACATTTTGTATTTTATTGCAATCATATATAGATACATATACTTTTTCACAGCATATTTTTACGTAAAATGTTAGGCCGATATACAGTTAGACAAGTGCAAATAGAAGATTTAAACGAGGTGAATTTTGTATTATCAACAGGAAAGTCAGCAAGATTTTTCAATCCGAGAAGAATTATATTGCGAATACAATGCACAATTGCTCATTTATGCATTAAGCGACGAGTGTTAAAAGTTTACTCCTAAATTTACAGGAATTCCATTTCATTTGTTTTAGTAATTCTTTAACAAGTTACAAAACTCAAAATATGTTGATTTTGTTTAAACTCACAAATAAAATTCAAATTCAAAATATCCTTAAACTAGTTAGAGAACCATTTGATTTTGCTACAATATTCTTTTACGAAAGGGCAAATATTGGTTGCCTTTTACGTTAGTTGCAAGATTTCAAATCTTTTTGCTCCAGATAGATATTAGAGCTCCATTAGCTTTTGCTTTTCCAAACTGAGCATTGGAACATTTAGTAAGTGTTAGGGTATGTGTGATAATTCTTACAACCTATTCGAATGCTTTTGGAAATGTCATTGCAGTATTCTTCCATACTTCTCACATTAAATTTAAAATTTCGAATTATTTATAGCCTTTAGAATATAATTATTTCTGGAGGTTCTAATAATGGATATTTTAGTTCAGTGAGATTAAATAATGTTTTCGTTTTAGTTAAAAAAAACTTCTGGTTTGGTAGTATTATGTTTAGAACCTAAGCACCTATCACTTATACATTATGATCGGTTTGTATAATACGGGTAAACTACGTTTCAACGTAAAAATGTTCTTGAGTATGCAATACAGAGCTTAAATGAGAGAAGTTCACTATCCGTTTATAAAATATTACCATACTAGTTGACTCATGGTCAATAGTTAAACCGTATTGTTCTCTAATATGACATTATTTTCTTAAATTTCGGCATATATATATATATATATATATATATATATATATATATATATATATATATAACCAATTGATTATTGGATTCCTGATGCAGCTAATCAAATACGTATTTGAATTCAGCTATTAGCAGTGAATAAGAATCATATTTAGTTTACTCTATCAGAAACAAAGAAACTTGCAGTAAAATTCATAAATTAAAACCAATGCTCAAAGTTGTTAAATAGTTCACAAATTTTATTTTAACAATCATTTGTACATAATTGTAAAAGTTAACTATTAGGATAAAATAATAAAGCACTACTGACTATATGATGTACTTACAACCGCATCGATCTGTAATACGTAGGATTAAAATGATAAGTATATATATATATATATATATATATATATATATATATATATATATATATATATATATAGTGTTTCTACTAGTTGGTTCAAATAATTATTCTAATAAATCCTATCATCATCTTAGAATGTTCGTAAAGGCATTTTCGTGCAGTGTCTTTTTTGGTATGTACTGGATATTATATAATTGTTACTTTAATTTATTACAGTATTTATATTGAATTCTTTTCAAAATTACTTACATATACAGCTTAAGCAATAGTGCTAAGAGCTGAATTATAAACCTTTGTATTATAATAGGTTCAATTCCAGTAAAAATCTGTCAATGCAAATGGAGATTTCTTTATTCGTTAATTCTCTGTAGATTTTACTTCGGTCAGTTATAGAAAAAGGCATGTTTTATGATAAAATCAAACAAATTAGTCGAGGAGATAGCAATAGTAAAATTTGCTATACCGTACCACATAGTATAAAGTATTTCCTTTGTTTTCTGTTATGAAGTCGAATGTTCTCTTTCAAATTCCGATGGATACACTTCGGCTTTTTTCACCAATTTCCAATATTACGTCATATATGACGTCACTGTTTCACACCTCTAATTTATGCACTAAACGCTAATGATTTAGTAAACCATGCACAAAGCAACCATGTACAGTAAAAATACATTTTTCGGCATTATACATGTAAATATACATTTCCACAATCTGGAACATTTTGATTATCATTCCTGGTATGGGAACCATATAGTGAGAACAAAATTTTGGAAAATGTTCATTCAAAAAATGCAACTTGATAATTCGCTACGAACAAAATATTTAAACTAATTGGACCGAACTAAAGGAAATGGCAAAAAATAATAGGAATGGTCCCCGAAAAGTCCAAACTGTGGTGACTACATGTATCCTGCCAAAAATCGCCTTTATATTGTTAACGGTTGCCATGATACAGAGATTTTAAATCATCCATTAACGTTAAATACTTTGATTAAAGGTGTGAAATAGTGACATAATATGTGAGGTAATAATGTAACGATGTGAAGGTTTCATAAATTGTAATCTCCAAAAGGATATTCTATTTGATAGTGAAAAGCAGTGGAAGAAACTTTATACCAAATGGTACGGTTCCCCCTCACCAAATCTGTCCTACTAAATGTAGTCATTATTAAATAGTATAATAATTTTCTTTTATTCCACTGAACTGTGAGGCACTCGGGTCATATTGATGAGACCTGAGTTACAGTAAAGCGGCTCATCTCTTCAATAATCTTTGTGCTAGCTGTATGATTTATTGCTATACTTAACTGTGGACATAAAGGAAAATACATTGTAATACAGACATTTGTGTTATTGGTCGGAGTTCATCATTTACCTAGAAAAATCATATATACTACTTGTGTATTTAAAGTAAATGATAGAAACGTGATTTCATTCTATTAAATGATAAATTCCCTTCTTATTTTAGTAGATGATGTTATTTCTCCTAATTCTATAGCCTTGATGTTACAATTTACAAAAAGTTACTGATTTTATTAGCTTTAATTATCTATACAACGTAAAAAAATCCAACCCTCCTCAGTCTGCTTATATACAGTTTTCTTTTATTATAATATAGCTTTGTGGTGAATATAGTAACATTAGAGCATTTAGATAAAAGTTCCAAACAAACACCGCCCTGAGTAACACAAAATTTGTGTGATTTCTAAAAATTTCAAAATGGCAAACAAAACCACAATACTTTCTTTGAAATTCAGCCGATCAACAGTATATCAACACCGCAAATTGTCCTAGCGTGGTCTATATGTTTTAATTTTGTTGACGACGGAAGCAAGGTTTTCACAGCTTTCTGGTACAGATGCATACTGTCTTCCGTGAAGAAGGACACTTTAATACTCCTTTTCAAGGCATTTAAAGACATACTCTATTCTTCGTTAGCATAGGTGATATTACATTTGTTCATCAATCCATTAAACGAGGTTCCTTTGACCAAAAATTGTTTTCCTTTTAACCTGGAGCCCCGATCTCTAGTCAGAGCATGGAATAAAACCTGAGAGAAGGACTGCGGTGAATCGCTTCCAGAGAGCTTATATTCAGTATCGGAGCCTTTAACTTTTGGATTTTAAGAGTCTGAAAACTCTGAAGAGATGGCTGGCAAATTCAGTTGGAGGCAAAGGCAATGGCAGCATCAGGTCCAACGGAAACGGGGCGTATGGCAGATGGAATTTACTCAGGATACTGGGTTAGTTTTTGATTTCTGTAGTTATTCTCACGGACATGGTAGGTTCATCCATATCATCACTTCATTCTTCTTCGTCTATTTTCTATTTGTATTCTGATTCTCTACTGACAAACTTTCAGTTTCAGACTATTTTCTTCCATTTCTATGATATTACATAATTGCGGTAAACGTTATAACTGCATCACAAATCTGAATGTCATCATAAAGTATATCACTATGTTCAATGATTTCAGATTACATTCAATGATTTCAGGATTGCATATGAGTAGAGTTGGGGTCACTTGGGGCAGTTTTTTCCTACTGCGCATGCGCAAACCCTTGACGCTGATTGGCTGGCGCAGGTCACGTGACCCCGCCCCCTTGGCCACGCCCCATGACGCTGATTAGCAGGCCACGCCCCTTGACGCTGATTGGCTGGATCCGACCACGCCCCTTGACGCTGGTTGGTTGACACCGGTCACGATCTTTTACGACCTCCATTTTAGGAGTATCTACTGCGGTGACTGGCTGGCACCGGACCCCCACGGATTGGCTGGCGCAGAACCCTCCCCTTAACGCTGATTGGCTGGCGTCGGACCTCGCCCCCTTGACTCTGATTGGCCGGTCGGCACCGGACCCCGCGTACATAAGATTCGTTTCCTTTTATGAGCACTTTACGAACACATAACAGATCGATAACACATTCTCCATCCGCCTATTTAACATAGCACATATTTCACAGAGACTCGTTCCCCTTTATGAGCACTCATTTAAACATAGCAAAGAATAATGGGATGTACTCGTTCCCTTTTATGAACACTTTACAACCATATAACAGAGCAGATATCACATTCTTCATCCACCTATTTAACATAGCACATAGCAGAGCTAATAAAAGAGCATGGCTTATTTTCCAACCCCTATAATAAGGGAGTGTATTCATTGAACCATTATTGTAATATAACATAGCAGGGCTCAGATGAGAACAGAAAGTGGTGGACAATGTAACACATTAAAAACTTCTTCTTTTGTATGAACAAAGCAGTCAAAAATTGCGATTTTCGAAAGAAAGTTGAACGTTGGGCGATGTTTACCAAACGTGGGTAGATTATACATTTGATGATCCTAAATCGAATGCCGTTAAAATTTTATTTCTATCTCTCACCGTTTTCGAGATATGACGATCCTAAGTTTTTATTGGCAACTTGGCCCACCCTTGTCGTACAAGATTGAAACATGGTTCCATGGGTTCTTCATGTGTAAAAACGGCAAGAGGTTTTATAAAGGGGAGATTTTTTCGATTATTTTTTTGATATTTTTGACCGTTTTCGAGATATGGGCCATTTTATGAATTTTGGACGCTGAAATGGACTTGAAAATATTTAGCACATATCTTAGACTATTTGTTTGGAGTATTTCTCGCAACGACACCCTGAAAGTCGAGAAACAGCGCTTCAATATGTTATGTTTGCTCTATCTCTTACAGTTTTCAAGATATTACGATCCGAAGTTTTTTGGGGCACCTTGGCCAACCCTTGCCGTACAATATTGAAACATGGTTCCATGGGTTCTTCATGTGTAAAAACGGCAAGTGGTGAGTTACGGGGAGATTTTTTCGATTATTTTTTTGATATTTTTGACCGTTTTCGAGATATCGGCCATTTTATGAATTTTGGACACCCAAAAATGAACTTAGACAATTTGTCTGGAGTATTTCTTGCAATGACGCTCTGAAAGTCGAGAAACAGTACTTCAATATGTTATGTTTGCTCTATCTCTTACAGTTTTCAAGATATGACGATCCGAATTTTTTTTGGGCACCTTGGCCCACCCTTGTCGTACAAGATTGAAACATGGTTCCATGGGTTCTTCATGTGTAAAAACGGCAAGTGGTGAGGTACGGGGAGATTTTTTCGATTATTTTTTTTTTTGATATTTTTGACCGTTTTCGAGATATGGGCCATTTTATGAATTTTGGACGCTCAAATGGACTTAGGAAATATTTAGCACATATCTTAGTCGTTTTTGTTTGGAGCCAATAGTAAATAGTTTTATTTTAGCCAATGGGGTACTTGACTTGCAGATTTTGCTCCAATGAAAAAGAGTTTTATTTTAACCAATCAGAGGAAAGCAGAACATCTACAGAAGCAGAAAATACAACATCGTGCGCAGTGTGTGAGAACATTGAAGTGAATTTTAAGTGTGAATTAAGGGTAAGTGTTTTTGAACTTTGTCAACATTTTCGGTGCGGATTTTTAAGTGTTCCTCATAACCGCACCCAAGACCGATTATTTTTTGAAATATACGTTGTGTTGAATACGTTCATGAAGGTCGCAGCGGTCAAAAAAAGCAAAATATCGATTTTTTTTAAAAAAAATAAGTATTTTTGAACTGTCAAAATTTTCGATGGGAATTTTTAAGTGTTCCTCATAACTGCACCGAAGACCGATTATTTTTTGAAATATACGTTGTGTTGAATACGTTCATTAAAAACCCGAGGTCACAGCGGTCAAAAATAAGCAAAATATTGATTTTTTAAAAAATAAGTATTTTTGAACTTTGTCAAAATTTTCGGTGGTGAATTTTAAGTGTTCCTCATAACCACGCCCAAGACCGATTATTATTTGAAATATACGTTGTGTTGAATACGTTCGTGAAAACCAGGGTTCACAGCGGCCAAACATAAGCAAAATATAGATTTTTAAAGAAATTAAGTATTTTTGAACTTTGTCAAAATTTTCGGTGGTGATTTTTGGATGATTTTGCAATGTAAGATTCCTCTTTTCTATTTACAGATTTAGAAAGAATACGTTATTGGGAAAAACACTTTTGGTGATCTATAGTGGGAACAACCCCAATTACTTTTTTCTTGCAAACACCTGATTTTTCCGAGAAGAGTTTTGCAAAAAAATACAAAAAATTACAATAGTTAATTATTAGGAAAAAATCTATAAGCATTGCTTTCAATATAGTGTTACAAACGTTATTACAGTGAATAATTGTTGATCGTTAAGAATAATAGGTTATTAGAAAAAACACTAATTTGTGTTCTATAGTTGGAACACCACAATTAAGATAAAACAGCAAGCATTAACGTTTTTACAATATTCTAAAAGTTAGATAAACGGCAAAAAATGGAGCGATTTAATATAATATCCGAATCTCAGCAATATTATAGACAGTTTAAAGATAACGGGAATTTACTGACAATTGAATTAACTCCTCCCCCAGAGGGAGAAAACCCCCCTTGAATGGGTAGAAAACGGTATTAATGATTTGGTACGGTATGTAATGAGAGGTGTGCTCCCTCATCATCGTGTAGGGTTGACTTTTATAAACCAAAATCACCCAGATAAACCATTCAATTTGTCTTTTTGAACTGCAAATAATATGACTGCTGAAAATGTGTGGGGTGCGTTAGAAAAAGTAATTCAATCCAATACTTCATTCTTATATCAAGATCGCTTTATTCTCTATTTTCACCACGTCGAATTATCTATTGGTATGGGACGGGTGAAACAGAATTTTTCTGACATAAACGAATACATAAAACATAAGAGAGGTATTATAGTCATTAAAAACCCTGAATACTATTGTTTGGGTCAAGCTCTGGTGGTGGCTATAGGGCTTATTGAACATAAAAATGATACAAAAGAAAGAGATAGATATCGCCATCAATGCCCAAAAAATATGTTTCAAAAGGTATCAGAGCTAAGTGAAAAGGCTGGTGTTAGCCTAGAGAATGGCGGGGGGATACCGGAATTTAAAAAAATTCAGGCATATTTAGCGAATTATAAAATCAGAGTGTATGATGGGTTATCGGGGGAAAATATTTTTTGAGGGTCACGGTCATGGGAAACGGATTAATTTGTTATATATTAACAATCATTATAATGACATCACTAGCCTAACAGCAGCCTTTTCATGTGTTTACTATTGCGAAGAATGCAACAAAAAATTTCAGAATAAAGACAGGCACGTGGGGAAGTGTAAAGCTTTATGCAATAAATGCCAGAACAGACCACCATGCACAATTACGAAAAGTGTAGTATACTGCCGGGAATGCAATAGATGCTTTTATGGGTCAAAGTGCCTCAAAAACCATAAGGCTTCATTGTGTGATATTCTTAAAATTTGTCCTCAATGTCGTAAAGCATACGTGGTGAAAAAAGGGGGGAATCATCATGTCTGTGGGGAAATATTCTACACAGGGTGTAATAATATGATGCCGTCAGGGCATTTATGTTATATACAACCGTGCCGAATGCGTACTCCACAGAAATGGCTATTAGTGTTTTACGACAATGAGTGCCGCCAGGATAAAGAAGTAGCCGGTGGTATTTTTGAGCATGAGCCCAACCTGTTAGTTAGCCAACAGGTGTGTTATGTTGTAAAAACAGTGCGAGTGAACGGTGTGGTGTATGCGGCGATAGAACACATGTATTTTATGGGGACAAATGCGTTGTCGAATTTTTAGATTGTTTAGCACAAAGGCGTTCTGAAATAAATAAAATAGTCGTTGTAGCTCATAACGCAAAGGGTTACGACGGCCATTTTATTTTACGCGCGATGATGCTTCATAAAGAGTGGACGCCGCGAATAATTATGCGGGGGTACAAAATTTTATCGTAGGAATATTTATATTTAAAATTTATTGATAGTCTAAATTTCTTACCAATGCCTTTGTCCAAATTAGGCGACGCGTTCGATTTGCCCGTCTCGAAGGATCATTTCCCTCATTTATTCAACACAAAAGCTAATCAGGAGTATAGGGGTGCTTTACCAGGCATCGAGTATTACGATGTGGAGGGCTTGAAAAAGAAGCAGAAAGAGAAGTTTTTGCGTTGGTATAATGAGGAAAAGGAAACACTTGGAGAGACGGGTTTCATTTTAAAAGAACAGCTTATTAAATACTGTGTAAACGATGTGAACGTGGTGCGCAATGCGTGCATAAAATTTATGAACGAGTTTGAGGTTATATCTGGCGTCAACCATTTCCTAGAAAGTATAAGCATTTCCAGCGCGTGCAACTTAATGTATGGCGGTAGAGTCGACACCATGAAACTCTACAAAAATGCGAAAGAGGGAGAACGTATCATCTATACCGATATAATCTCCCTTTATCCTTATTGTTGTAAGGTGAAAAAATATCCTGTGGGTCATCCGAAAGTTTATGTGGGTGATGACGAGTGTCCTGATATTTCGGGGTTTGAGGGAATAATAAAGTGCTCGGTATTACCCCCGGACAATCTCTACCACCCGTGCTGCCCTATCGGAGTGGTGGAAAGTTATTATTCCCCTTATGCCGAACATGCGCGGACACTCTGAATGAAGAAGAAGAATGCACGCATTCGGAAGAGGAGAGAGCTTTGACTGGAGTGTGGGTTGTAGACGAAGTGCGGGTAGCTGTCGAGAAAGGATATAGAGTGCTAGAAAAACACGAGGTATGGAGCTATGAGGTTGTAATGTATGACGCTGAAAAGAAAGAGGGTGGTCTTTTCACGGAATACATTAACCTGCTTATGAAGATCAAGACTGAGTGTAACGGTTGGCCTGCAGGATGCGTCACTGAACAACAAAAAGATCAGTTCATACAGGAGTATTATGAGAAAGAGGGTATTCAATTAGACCGGGAAAAGATTATGCGCAACAAACCTAAGAAACGAATTTCAAAGCTAGGAGTAAAGAGCCTGTGGGGTAAGTTCGCACAAAGAGAAAACATGGAGCAAATCGCTATCATTAAAACTCCCGAGGAGTATTTCGATAAATTCCCGCCCGCACTTCCGACTAGAATGCCCGCACTTCCGACATACCTAGAATGCCCAGTGGAACAAAAATGTTCCACTTCTTTCGATTCTATAGCAAATAAAATATATTTTTCAAAATCTGAATATTATATGCCTTAATCTACTAAGAACTTCAACAGAGACGTATCACATTATTGTGAGGCAGGGGTAGTGGGGGAGGGGGAAGCAATCTAGAGTGAAGAATATATGGAGGGGGAAGAATACAAGTGCTTTCATTTTGTATGAAAATTTTATGTTACATCTTTACTATATGCTCCAGCGCATTAATTTGTTTTCTGCTCTTATTACAAAAAGTGTTTGCTAGGAATTATATTTTTTGAACTAATAAAAGCGAAAAAAGCTAACAGAAATTAAAAAAAATGTTTTGTGGAAAGTGTTCCTTTGAATTGCTATACCACCGTCCTCAAGGTGCAAACAGTATTATCAGTTTGCATGACATGCAACACATCCAAATATTATCATTTCTTTCTCTGTACACTGTTTGCAAACAACCTTGCTGCAAGACGTACACACATTGCATGATCGTCCACAACCACTTTACACTTCTTGCGTACCTGACAATGCCTGCGTGTAGTTTTCGTAGAGCTGGAAAATGTTGATGTTCCCGGTGTCTGACTCTCCTATCTATTCCTTCCTATCATGTACCTTTCTGCCAGTTTCTCTGCAAGTTGCAAAATAAATTTGCGACGTTCAATGACCTTTCCGGTGATCATCTTGAACAGCACCCAGGAATTAATTGCTGCCAGGTCCAGTAAGTTACAAAAAGTGTGTACAGGCCATCGTCGGCTGGCAGGCTTCACAGAATATTTGCGAGCCATCATGTCAACTTAATATACACCACTCTCTGTCTTGTAATATATAACAGTTTCAGGTTTTTTCTTGCCATCTGCTTGCAGTTCCACTTGTGGATGCATTGTGCTCAGTATCATGACACTTTTGTTCGCTTTTGCCTGGTAAACCGTGAGGGTAGTGTGTCCATGTTGCAACACCTGTGTGTAATATAAAGGAGCCTTTGATTTTTTCACAGAAACTGGAATCTCCCTGCGTGAACGATTCATAGTTCCTACTAGACTAGTAGAAGCAGAACGTAGTCTGTTAGCAAGTGCTACCGAAGTAAAGTAATTTTCACACGTGTCATTTCTTCCTTTCTTCAAGAAGGGCTGAACTAGTTTCATCGCAACATATTCTGAAAGTCTTTCCCCTGCCGGGCGAAACTCATCCTTGCCCAGGTAGGAGAAGGCGTTTATTACGTATTTTGTATCATTGTCCACGGTACCCAACACCTTTGACCATATTTATCGGGCTTGGACGGCATATACTGCGTGAAAGAACATCGCGCTTTCGAAGGGAACAACTGTTCATCCACACTTATGTCTTGGGCTGGTTCATAGCACATCTGTGAATTCTCCACGAACTTATACCATATTTCTGAAATATGATAAAATTTGTCTGTTTCCAATCTTGCGCGTCTCGTAGACTTGTCGTCGAATTGTAAGTACCTCAGAATCTCCAATAACCTGTTCCTGGAAATCGCCTTTTGGCAGAAGGGTACACCCCATTTCTGGGACCATAAGGAATGTACCTTGAAACCTTTTGTCCCTGTAGCACCACGAACGTACATTATTGCAATAAATGCTTCTAACCCATCCAGTGTCATCGACCAACTTTCCTCTCCAGTTTGTCTGCGTGCTTCTTTTTCTGTGTATGTCCGTATTCTATTCAACATAGGATCATCAATTATTAGACGCTAAGAACTGGCAATACTGTCATCAGCAATGTGGCGTATCGCGTGGGATGGCGGACCTTGTTTTTCTTTCAGTACATTTTGCTTAGCAATCCTACCACTTGCAGGATTACCTGGACGTACTACCTCCCAACGGGTACCATCTGGAGCAGTAATTGTAGTACCAATTTGTAAAATGGACTGTTCCATTGCATTACACACACGCTGAACCGGAAGCACAGTTTCTGACATGGATTCGCTACCATCATCTGCCACAGAATCTGACATTTGTGTCTCATCAGAACACTTTCACTCACTCACTTTTGCGACTTTTTTGCTCTGTTACAACTCACCTTGTACATCACAGGCCCGTTTATGTGAGAAACAGGAGTCAGAGATGTGGTTACTGCATGAGATAAATTGCTATCACTTGACGACATAGGAATGAAGTCCTCGTCACCACTGAGGCTGCTGTCTGACAAACCTTCCGAACCTCCCTCCGATAGCTCACAAAACACTTGAAGCATATCTTCCGAGCTTCGTCCTTTCATTCGTGACATTTTCAAACATAAATTTCGAAAAAGTTGTCAATTACAGACCACAATCGACTGGAACTAACTGCATAACAATGGCACGTAAGCTTCACTTCAATTATTTGCGCTAAAAATCAACGCGTCATTCACATCGACTTAGTCAAATATAAATCATAATTAGCTGCACAACTATAGCACGTGAAACGAAGCTAATTACACAGCATCTCTAGTGTGCAAAATTTGAAACACTATATAAAGCCTTTGTTTTCCTGGGTAGGCGGATGAGAGGAAGTGAACGAGGGATAGGTGGTGTTGAGGGAGGGGAGAACGCATTGAGGACAGGGACAGGAATGCAAACAGAGGAGGATAATGAACGTCAGTGTAAAATGTGCTTAATATGTATCTCTCATATACCCGAGCATGGTGGAACAAAATTGTTCCGCGGGCATTCTAGGGGTATGTGGTAATATCTAAAAATCTATAATTCCTACGAAGGTAATTTTCACGCAATCGCATCCTTTTTTCAAAAGATTAAAAGTCACAGAATGTAATAAAAATCGTGCGGTAATTAATAGATAAGGACTGCAATGAAGATGATGGTGGAACAAAAATGTTCCGTTGGGCATTCTAGTGTTAACAAATCCGAATATTGAGGTTAAATCGTGTATTCCAATCGGCGACAAATTCCGTGTGCTCAACTGGAGTGTTAATGAGAGCGTTATTGCTCCTGCTAAAAATATTAACGTGATAATCGCAGCCACGACACACGCTCGCCTCGAGTTATTTCGTTATTTGTTTTACTTGGCGAACGTGTGTTATATTATGGTACCGATAGTATTATTTACACTCAATCGGCTGGTGAGCCACAGTTAAAAATAGGAGTGCATTTAGGGGAATGGAAGAATGAGTTGGCAGAATATGGTCCGGATGCATATATCGAAGAATTTTGTGCTGGTGGTCCCAAATGTTACGGCTATTCCGTTGTTAACACTCCTAATGGTAGAACAAAGACAATATGTAAAATCAAGGGAATAACACTGAATAATAAAACATTAAAATATGTTAACTTTGAACAAATGGAAGATATGATTTTAAATAATTCACCTTCTATTAGCGTTCCTCTCGGTCGACAAATTGTACGTACTAAAGATTATAAATTGATTACTAAGCCGGAGGCGCATAAAATCTATCAGGTTACTGCTAGTAAAAGGAAACGAATAGAACATTTTGACACTTCCCTACGGGTATAAAAGAAAACGGGTAGGGTAAATACAGTATTAGTTCTTTAATTAAGTAGAGAGAGAGAGAGAGTAAAAAATGGATAATCAAATTTTAAATCATTATTATTCAATGAAACCGAGGTATGTGTTGGTCTAGCATACGATGATGAGGGAGAATTTTCTGTTATTATCACTTTACATAATTTTTATGATCGTATTCGTCTTTCGCCTGATGAGTGGTATACTTTTCTATCATATTTTTCATATATTGAAAACTACTTTAATGCTGTTACAGATTCTTCATTACCTACACAATTTTCCATTAGTGAAAATTATAAAATATCATTGTCATATACTCTTAAAGGTATTCGTCAGTGTTTTATTCACTCGTCAGATGACGATAGTATAGGTCAGGTAAATTTCTGTGTTTGTACATGGCGAAAACTCCAGCTTCATCTGCCGTGCATTCAACGGACCATAATTACTTGTTCTCAATTATGTAAAGCTGTGAACATGTCTGAAAGTATTCACATTTTGAATCGTAATAATAAAAATATGTTATTATATTCATAATTATTTTGTGGTGTATGGAGTTTCAGAATATGGAGTTTCTACATCCATTTACTTGTATTATAGCTGGCCCCACTGGGTATGGTAAATCATATTTTGTAAAAGAGTTTTTAAAACATTATGCCGGAAAATGGAAAAATATAGTATGGTGTTATGGTGAGTGGCAACCTCTGTATGAAACTCTATCCTCAGGTTATTTAAAGAAGGGCTCCCCAAAGTAGATGATTTTTCAGCACAAGCGGGCCCACATCTTGTAATTATTGATGATTTAATGCGAGAATGTGATACACGCATTGTTGACTTTTTTACTAAAGGAAGCCACCACCGAAATTTAAGTGTTATTTTTATAACGCAAAATATGTTTCATCAAGCTAAAGGTATGCGAGACATATCATTAAATTGCCATTATATAATATGTTTTAAAAACCCCAGAGACAAGGCTCAAATTAATTATCTAGCACGCCTATTATATCCTGGTAACACAAAATTTGTACAGGAGGCCTATCAGGACGCAACACGAGATCCTCATAGTTATTTTGTTTTTGATTTAAAACAGAGCACTCCCGACGAAGATCGTGTTCGAACAAAAACTTACCCTCAGATTCTTACAATTATGTTTATGTACCGGTAAAAAATAATCTCAATAACTGATATATTTTAATACTCAATTTTAGTATAATAGCTACAAAAAAATTATTAGCAAAGAGAGTGCACATTTACTAAAACTTCTAGCAAAGGCAAAACCCAAAGTACGCAAAGCAATTTTACAAAATGCTGATCCCGAATTAATACGCTCTATTTGTGAATGTTCCTATAACGTATTACAAGGAAATGTTCCGTTAAATAAAAAAGAGAAAAATAGATTAAAAAGATATAGAAAGGAATTGAGGTATTTAGCGAAAAAAGGTCCATCATTAAAACAAAAGAAAAAACGAATAATTGTACAAAAAGGTGGGTTTCATATTGCTTTGCTTGCACCTATTATTGGAGGTATACTATCTAGTTTAATTAAATAATTATGCAGCATGCACAAAAGCTTGTTTTAATTGCACCAGAAAAATTGCACCAATATCAAACTATATCTAATTTAGATGATGAGATGAAAAATATTTTAAATAATAAAAATATGTGTGTTGAAGAAAAATGGATTCGATATAAAGAGGAGTTACAAAAATATTTATACATTGTGCAAAAACCTACTGCAACAACATCAACTAGTGTTGGTACTAAGAAGGAGGAGGAGGACGTGGAGGAGGAGGATGAAATACTATCACCTCTCCCCGAAATTTGTCTGCGTAAATCAAGACCTTTATTACGTAAATTAAAACAAAATCCCAACAGCCATTGGGATGACAATGGTAATATTAATAATTATAATAAATTAATTCCTGGTGCTAATATAGTAGATCTAATAGCAGATTTTGTCAGGTGTCGCAAGAAAGATATTCCCCCTAAAGGTTGGGAAACCTTTGCTGTACTGTTAGCAAAATCCAATATACCTTTAGAGTATATAAGTAATCCACAGCGTATAGAATATATTCGTAAGCTGACATCATCATCATCTGCCGCTGCTGCTGATCCAAAACAGGAAGAAGAAGAGGAGGAAGAAGAGGAGCCACCAGGTAAACGTAAAGTTGTTAACAGATGGCGTGATTATAAAATATGAAGAAGCTGGCCGATATTTATTATAACCCTTGACACCCTGCATCGTTTTCAACTGCTACGTCATTATGGAGAGCTGTGAAGAAATCTATTCCTTTACACAAAGTGCAACAGTGGGTAAAAGAACAGTCGACTTATACTCTGCATAAGCCAGTACGTATAAAGTTTCCACGTAATCCCTATTTTGTGTCCAATATTGACGATCAGTGGCAAGCTGATTTAAACGATATGCAAAGTCTGCAGAAGTATAATCATGGCAATAGGTATATTTTAACACTGATTGATTTGTTTAGTCGTTATGCATGGGCTGTGCCTGTACGTACAAAACTGGTGAAAACATTATAAAAGCATTTAAGCAAATATTTGCATCTACCCGTTGTAGACCCTTCCTTCTACAAACAGATAAAGGTACAGAGTTTGTTAATAAACCATTTCAGTTATACTTAAAAAAAGCAAAATATTAAATTCTTCACAACACAAAACCCCGATATTAAGGCAAGTGTAGTGGAACGTTTTAATCGAACTCTTAAAAAACGAATGTGGAAATATTTTACAGCAAAGAAGACTTACCGATACATAGATGTGCTATCGAAACTTGTCCAGGCGTATAATTCTAGACCACATAGCGCTCATCAATTACCACCCGCCAGTGTGAACCAGGATACTTTTCAACAAGTTTGGAATATATTAATAAAACCGATGCCACATACTAACATTGCAAAATATAAAAAAGGTGATACTGTGCGCATTACTAAATCAAAACGTCATTTTGAAAAAGGGTACAAAGAAAAGTGGACTGTAGAAATATTTAAAATAAAACAGGTGATACATAAGGAAAAGAAAGTGGTTTATGTGTTGGAGGACTTAAATGGTGAAGTAATTGATGGTACATTTTACGATGAGGAATTACAAGGAGTGCCTCTGCCGAAATTTTATGAAATAGACGAAATTTTAGAAGTTAAAGGTAAACGTGTACTTGTTCGTTGGAGGGGATACCCCCTTCCTTTAATTCATGGATTCCTGTGTCGCATTTAAAAAGCATTTAGCCACAATACAATATTATAAACGACTGTTATATTTGTGTATATAGGAAAAAATAATAATGAATGATCCATACTTTAAATACTATACGCATCAAGCAGGAGGTGGTTATAACGTGTATAGGGGTGCACCATATCAAGAAGGTTATGGTATTGGGAGATTTTAGGTGGTTTATTTCGAAGTGTATTTCCGTTAATTAAACAAGGAGCAAAAACTGTTGGTAAAGAATTGTTACGTACAGGAATTAATGTAGCTGGAGATGTATTAGGTGATAATAGACTTATTGATGAAGCTTTAACATCACGTTGGCAAGAAGCTAAAATAATTTAATGACTAAAGCTCAAAATAAAATAAATCAAGTGTTGGAAGGATCTGGAAGAAAAAGAAAAAAGTTCATTTTGCAAAGACTGGTGGTAAAAAGAAAAGAAAGAGGGATATTTTTTGATTAATATGGAACAGGGTACTACTAGCTTTTATCTTACATTACCGAGTAACAGTTCTATGGAGTATTTTCCACAAAATACTTTGTCATGTTATACTACCAAATTATATCATCCATTGGTGCTAGAGAAAGGTGAGTGGGACACGGCAGTTGTTGAAGTACATTATACAAATTCATTTCAGAATGTTTCCAAATATACTAGTAATATTTATTACCGTCTCATGAATACAAAAAGCTGGAACATAACTAAAATCTTACCAGGACACTATTATAATGTTGATGATACTCTATCTCAAATTAATCATCAAAGTGATATATTAAATTTACAATTAAAAGTTAAAGCATCAGTAAAACGAATTGAAGTCAGTAGAGTAATAAAAGATCAAGAGAGGCATATAGAGGTACGTCTATCTCCTGAACTAGCCAGAATACTAGGCTTTGATCACATACAACAAGAAGATATTGCAGTTGTGCGTCATGCTCATTATCCACCTGATTTACAAAAATCGCTACCTACACTTATGTATATTTAAAGTGATATTGTAGAACCACAAATGATGGGTGACAACGTAGCTCCAATGTTACGTATTATAAATACAAATATTACAGTGTATGGTATTAATAATGTACATATTTTTGACAATCCTCACTATGTCCCCATGCAACGTAAACAATTTGATCAAATTATTATTGATTTAAGAGATAGTACAGGTAATCCACTTCCTTTCCAACATGGCAGTGTATGTGTAAAATTACATTTTCGCAAACGTATTACGGTATTATAAATTTTACCATGTGTGAATATTAATAGTAAGAAAAAGAGAAAAATGCAGTGTGAGTGTATGAAATCAGAATTAGATTTATTTGCTGGTTTACCCATTCAAACCAGTATTATAGGTAATAAAATAGTTCCATATAAGCCTGTGGCTTCTATAGCTGATAATGCACCAATAGAATTTGTTGTCCCCGGTCATGGTGATGACTATATTGACTTACCGCACACAATGTTTTATATTAAAAGTAAAATTACTAAACCAGATGGTTCTAATTTAACTGCTGCCGATAAGAAAATCGGCCCTGTAAATGATTTTCTCAACGCAATGTTCAGTAAATTGCAATTATATTTAAATAATCAACTTATTTCCTACTCTTCACATACATATCCATATCGATCGTATATTGAAAAACTTCTAAATTATAATGCTGAAGCTAAATCAACGCATCTTCAAACATCAATGTGGTTTAAAGATACCGCAGGGCATATGGATAGTGTGGCCGATAGTAATGTAGGATTTAAACAACGTTTTCTTCTCACTACTTTAAGTCAGTCATTTGAATTATTGGGCTATATTCATGCTGATATATTTAATCAGGAGAAATGTTTACTGAATGGTGTACAACTCCGTATTAAACTAAATCAAGCTAAAAATACATTTTGTCTAATGGGTGTCGCAGATGCTGATGGAAAAGTTGTAATTACAGATGCAACATTGCTTGTGAAAAAGATTGATCTGTCACCGGCTGTTAAAACAGCACAAAATAAAGTATTACAAAATCCTAAATTTAGAGTAAAATATCCAATAACAAAAGTGCAAGTGAAGACTGAAACTCTGCCACAAGGAATTATGGATAGTGCACTTCCAGATCTATTTTCAGTCATAGTGCCTAAGCGTATTATTATTGGGTTTGTTAGTAATACTGCTTTTAATGGTACTTATCAGACAAATCCGTTCAATTTTCAGCATTTTAATATGTCATTTTTTACACTGTATGTTGATGGGACGAATCTGCCATCCAAACCACTACAACCTGATTTTGATAATAAGCTATATATACAAGCATATTCCACGTTATTTACAGCTTCAGGTATTTATTATTCTAATCAAGGTAATAATATTTCACTCGCCGAATATCCTAATGGTTATACTCTACTGGTGTTTGATTTAACTCCCGATTCTAGTGCTAGTGCTGCATTTCATACTAGTCCACAACGGCAAGGAAGTGTACGCCTAGAGGTTCATTTTAAACAAGAACTGCCATCTCCTGTAACAACTATTATTTATGGTGAATTCTCTTCAGAATTAGAAATTGATTTCCAGAGAAAAATATTAATTAATTAACTTTTAAAAAATGTTGAATACAATTGAACTTTATGAGGCACTACAACAAAATTTACCTAAAGATCATTTTATTGGTGTGTATGCCGCAGATGAGTTAAATCTGTTTATTCATACATTTCCAGCCGCCATAATTATAAACACTGATTCTAGTGATAAGCCTGGTGAACATTGGGTTGCCGTTTATATATCTAATATGTGTGTGGGAGAGTATTTCGATAGCTATGGTATACCTCCCTATATACAACATCATATAAGGTTTTTAAAACGAAACTGTTTGTATTATACATGGAATAATAGACGTATTCAAGGTGATTTATCTCAATTTTGTGGACATTACTGTTTTCTATATCTAGCATGTCGTACATCTGGTTATTCACTGCACGATTTCTTAAACAAATTCTCACTCACCACTATTGATGCTAATGATATTATGCTTTATTCATTTATGAGAGTATGATGGTATTATTTTTTTAAACTCCGCCATTGCCGGTCCCAACCCTGGATGAGAAAGGAGGAGGGTTGAGGGTTGCTACCCCCGTAAAAGAAAATAATCTCTGTTATGTTATAATAAGCCATACTCTTTTATTAGCTCTGCTATGTGCTATGTTAAATAGGTGGATGAAGAATGTGATATCTGCTCTGCTATATGGTTGTAAAGTGCTCATAAAAGGGAACGAGTCTTTGCTATGTTTAAAAGAGTGCTCATAAAAGGGAACGAGTCTCTGTGTAATATGTGCTATGTTAAATAGGGGGATGAAGAATGTGTTATCGATCTGCTATGTGTTCGTAAAGTGCTCATAAAAGGGAACGAATCTTATGTGACGGGGATCCGGCGCCGCCCAATCAGCATCAAGGTGGGCGATGTCCGACGCCAGCCAATCAGCGTGAAGGGGCGTGGCCAGCCAATCATTGTCAAGGGGCGTGGCCAAGGGGGCTGGGTCACGTGACCTGTGCCAGCCAATCAGCGTCAAGTGTTTGCGCATGCGCAGTAGGAAAAAAAACTGCCCCAAGTGACAACACCCTACTCATATGGTTTTAACTTTGTAAATATTATTCCAAAGACAATTAGAATAATTTGTATCATCAGCTAGCTCTATATCATCATAAAATCCATTGATAAGTTTAACTTTAAATTCAGAAGTGAGATTTTGATATCTTACAATCTCACACCAACAGACATTTTCCAAAAACTCAAGAATGAGAACTTCAGATAACACTTGGTCGCGTGATATGATGAACCAAGATAAGTTTTCTTTGAATATCTATTGAACTGTTCACTCAACTTACGTTTAACTGCCAAGTTGTTCCAACAATCGCTGTCTTTAAACATATTAGAAAATTCTCTACTGAAACTTTTTGATAACTTTTGAAACACACTCAACTTTTCCCAAAGATCATCATTGAACATATACTCAAATTATCTTATAAACTCTTCTGAAAATTTTTGTTCACTTGCTATGTAACGCCAATGTATGTCGTCCTTAAATTCGCTTATAAAGTCTTCTGATAATGTTTGTCTAGATGAGGTTTCTATAAAATCAACTCTATTTTCAAACTCTTCATGATATCTTGTGACAATATTTGATTACAAGATATTTCCTTTCAATTCACCTTAGTTTTGAATTCTCTTATAAAATCTTCTGTTAACTATTGCTTACATTATTCGAACTCACGTTCTTAACACGCAAAAGTCGAGTGATGTCTCAAATCATCATCTCCAGACATTTTGATCAAATTATGCAATGGAAGTTACTCAAACAGCTTAGTTACCGGACATTTGTAGCTTTTGTTTCCTTTACTGAGTAGTTGTAATTTATATTCTATGCATATTACTTTTTATATCACGTCATCTTTTCTTAAACGTTTCAATTGTGATGTAGGTTTGATGGTTTTCGAAAAGCTTGTGTCCTTTAAAGTATTATTTCACTTTTGTAGAGCTTTACAAAAATGAAGTTACTCATATTTATACACGGAAAATCGTAATCGAACATGCCACTTGCTAGCATTTACATCTCTTACAATCGTGGATTCAATCGTGCGGTCATTACTTAGATGACGACGATGATGATCTTTTAATGAATGTGGAGTATGATACATGTGATATTTATTGTAACTCAGATGAATATGATAATCTACATGATTATAATGATGATGAAAGAGTTTATTCTCAATTTATTAATTTTCGGGTTGCTATTGGTGCGCTAGATCATTTATTTATAAGGGCCCGGGTCAAAAGATCATCGCGGGAAGAGAGTCCGAGTCAAAAGGTCCTATGTCAAAAATTCTGCATCAAAGGGACACCTGTCAAAATATCCTCGTGACTAAATAGGCCGAGTCAAAAGAGCTTTGTGTCAAAAAAACGGATCAAAAGGACCCCGCTTGAAAACGGCACAGGTGAAAACGGTCCCGCGTAAAAATGACCTGAGTCAAAAAAGCCCCTCGAAAAAAGGCCCTGAGTCAAAAAGACCAACGTTAAAAGGAGCCAATTCAACAGAGCCCCGCGTCAAAGGGCTCGGCAAATACAATTCCACGGCTAAAAAGCCTGAGATCAGGAGTGGAGATCAGGAGAAAGATATATGTTACCAGTGGCCTAACTATTTTTATTGTGCCCTGATCGTTGATCATCTTTTTACTCATGCCTTCCCCATGCCGCCCGCATTTCAGCTTGTGAATATATACATATATATATAAATTTCTATGCAAGAAGGGCACTTAAAAAGGGCCCAGGTCAAAAGGGACCTCACCTCAAAAAGGACACGTGTCAAAAGGGTCCCGTGTCAAAAGGGTCGAAATTGCACCGCGAAAGAAAGCCCGAGTCAAAAAGGCCCCCGTTAAAAGGGGACAAGTCAAAAGATCCCTGCGTCAAAAAGGCCCGACTCAAAAGGCTCCGCGTCAAACGGTTCGGCAAGTATAATTTCACTTTGAAAAAGCCTTGGATCAGGAGTGAAAATCAGGAGAAAGAAAGAGATCTAACCACTGGTGTAACTAATTTGACTGCGCAATGATCATTGATCATCTATTTAATCATACATACCCCCTACCTGCCCCAGCATTTCAGTTGGTTGATGTATATACATACATATATATATATATATATATATATATATATATATATATATATATATATATATATATATATATATATATATATATATATACATGGTTCTGTCAGAAAGGCACGGACAAAAAGGCGACGATAGTAATGCCCAAGTAAAAAGGACCCCGGCCAAAAAAGACCGACGAAAAAGGGGTCCGAGTCAAAAGGGACTTGCTGTCAAAGGTGCCCAAGTCAAAAGGTCGTAGCGATAAAAGAGCACTATCTAAAAAATCGCCGGGTCATAAAGGATACCGCCTCAAAAGAACACGGGTCAAGACGGTCACGTGTCAAAAGTTCCCTAGTCGAAAGAGACCCGCTATAAAATGCCCCGAGTCAAAAGAGGCAACGTTTTAAAAGAGGCCGTGTCAGAGAAGCGCCGCGTCAAAAAGGCCCCGCGATAAAAGGCCTGATAAATACAATTCCACGGCTATAAAGCCTGAGATCAGGAGTAGAAATTAGGAGAAAGAAATATATATATATGTCCAGATGCGTAAGTAATTATAATGTGCTTTGGATCGTTGATCATCTAATTACTCCTTCCCAACTTCCACTTTCCCAACGCATTTCAACTGGTGAATACATATTCTATGTCAGAAGAGCAAGGACCGAAATGCCCAAGTCAAAAAAGCCCCGGCGGAAAGGTCTCCATGACAAAACTGCCCTAGTCAAAAACGGTTCCGCGTCTAAAGGGCTCGGCGACCAAAGTACTAGACTCGGCGACCAAAGTACTAGAGTTAAAAGGGTCCAAGTTAAAGCGGCCCAGGGTACAAAGAACCCGGGTAAGGAGTCGGCGACAAATGAGCTCGCGTGAAAAGGGCGCTGTCTCATAAAGGGTCCTGGTCGAAAGAGCCAAGGTCAACACGGCACGGCATCAATAGGGTTCGAGTCGAAAGTGCCACGCGTAAAATAGTCTAGAGTGAAAAAGTCTATTTCACAGAGATTCAGAAATAAGGCAGATAGAGTGAGAGAGAGAGAGAGAGAGAGCGAGAGATAGAGAAAAGGAGAGGACAAGAAGAAAAAGTAACGGGGAACAGATAAAACCGTAGAAATCTTACGTAGTAAGAAAAGAAACTAACATTATAAAGTCCCGTTTCCAGAAATTGAACAATAATATACAATGTTTGTTTTTACATAGTTTTCAGAACTATTCGAATATATACATGATGTTTTAAACATTCATATTACTTTCATAATGGATAGCATACTGAATTTCTAGTAGAACTGTAGATCTTCGAGACCGATCTAGGCTAATGTCAAAAGTTTAACACAAATGCTTTGGTTCCGCGTGGTTCGAGTGCAAATTCTGTAGTGTTCGTTGGACGTACTGATCCAAAATACATTCTAATATACACAGTAGATAGCGTTGGTCATATGCTCTATTTCAGACTATTAATGCAAACTGAACCAGAGAACGAAACGAAAAGAAAGAAGAAAGAATGAAAGAAAGAGAAAATTGAAGAGTGCTATTTTATTGCTAAATTTCTATCACATATACCCTATATTATAAGTTCAAACAGTATCGTAATGAAACGTTACAAATGTTGGAACGTAAAAGTTTGCGTTTATCATAGATGTAGCATCTTTCAAATTTCAACGTGAATAAAACACATTGAATTATAGGATGGGAACAAATATTGTGTCAAACTAGTATAAATAAAATTTTGTTATAATTATCCAAAGGGGTACCATTTTCGAGTCTTTTCTGAAGAGTTATCTGTTCCGAACATCCAGCATTAATTTCATCTCTTCCGAATATAACGTAACTTGCACAGATAGAATGAAATCGCTAATAGCTCAAACGCATCATCGTGTTAGTCGTATGATGTTGGTTAGGTTATACACCACCAGATCGAGGATTCAAATCCGTAGTGACCCGGTAATTCGACTGACACTCGGTAAACCAGATAATAAAAAGGAGATTTTATTTATTTCCTTGCGTTTAAAATGTATTCCTGTCAGAGATGACTAGGACCGTTGATGTTATTCCCAGAGCACGAAAACCATGCAGACGAAGTTAACAGTTAATTAGATTCTCCAGACCAGGTATATCAGGCTTCTGCTCCGTTTTAACTTTAAATATGAAGTGCATGTATGTGTGAGAGGGAGAGAGGAAGAGAAGTTAAAGATTCAAAGGCAGGATAGAGAAACGTCAAGAAAGAGAGAGAAGGACGGGACGAATATAAATATGAGTGTATGATATGGAACGCACACACTATTTACTCGAACTATCGCCAGTGATACCTTGTAAGTTCTTCATCAGAAGATTAATATCGGTTTCAGCCAATATTTTATGCGATAAAAGCAAACTAAGTGATGGGGTATCGAACCAAGATTTTGCATTAGGAAGTCTGACACGTTACCACTACACCACCTATTGCTTTAGCCAAACTTTGTTTAACAAATTGTGTAGTGTTTCTTTCTAAGAACGATAACACGAAAAGTCCATACTGCAGATCAATGATGTTTTTGGAATGTCCTGGTAATTCGCTCGCCCTTTCGCAACCAACATTAGTAAATCGTGTCTGTCATGATACAGGCGATTGCTTTCACTTTCTTACGTATTGCTTGTCCAGTATAAGTCGATTCTTCAGAATCACTTTGTAAAAGAAAATAACTGACGTGAACAGGATTTGAAGCTAGGTTAGATAGCTATATTATTCGTAGGGCTATTGCGTTACCCCTACATTATCAGGTGTAACATACCATCCTTCTGGATCTGGGAAGAGAAGAATGGATGGTTACATGAAGGAAAATTGTATATGGAGCGTTATATTTTCTATTAAGGCTCCTATTGTTAATCAATTTCAGTATTTAAAACGATTATTTTTCACTTTGTAATAAGTCTTCTTTTTTGAAAAAAAAATAGTAAAAAAAAAGTTTGAAAGGAATAATGTAAGGAGGAATTGACTTAGAAATGCTATGCTATGACAACTTGAGGGAAAAAAAGGTGTTTGCGCGTGTTTGTTCGTTGAGCGTGGCTTTTCTCGCCGATTCTTCCTGGCTCGGTGACCCAAGGACTCGTTATCTTGTTCCTTGGTTAACCTCAGAGAGGATGGAGTTGTTTGGTGGTTGCGTGTTCGTTGCTTGCTTGTGTGTTAAGTAGGACATGTTATTGAGTGCGAACACGTGGGCAAATCTAAGTTCCGTGCCGGAAAGGCTTTTGCTATTATTTATTCTTTGCGAATTAAGTGATATAAAGTATAACGATTAGTGGAATAAGTTCACGGAGTTACTGAAAAAGGTTGGCAAAGAAATAGGCTGTTTTTGTGTCTGTAAAGTTACAGAGTCAGAGAGGGAAAGTGTGTATGTGAAAGTGAACCTCTTTTCACTCTATCAATTCTTAGTCAGTGAGCGAAATTACAGTGCGTTTTGTGCCTGTCATTAATCTCTGTAACAAAGTGATAGCATAATTTCTGGCACAGAGAAAATAATTGCGTACGTGGCTAGTCAACCGAAAGTCAAAGAGGCCAAATACCAGACGAGAGGAATGACGACAGTAGGTAAACCATTGAGTTTTATCGATACTTGGTGAGTTAATACTATTATTTTTACCTATAGTCATTGTGTTCGTTAAAGGTGTGGATTGTGAGGTCGTCTGTAGTTGTTTTTCCAAAGGGTTTAAAATTTCGAGGACCTTTGCTTTCCAATCATAGTTATTTTCCTCCCAAAAATTGTGGCGATTAATCTTTCTACTTTGACCGTAATCGTTGACGTCAGATTTGAACAACCTGCAGATCCGATATTTCACTTGAATTAAATATTTTCTTTTTCAGCTGTTTAGCTATATGTTAAAACCAGACCATTTTAGATACTAGATTTCTCGACAGTTGTCATAAGCATAGAAAAGTATAAAATTTTGGTTCAGAATTAAATTTGACTGTTATTATTTGAATGAAGTAACAATTTCAGAACTGAAAAGATTGTCAGAATTATTTATAGAAATAGTTTCATTTTTGAAAGAATTTATCTATGAGTAGTTGATGTTCGTAAAAGTCGACAGGATAATGAGTAGTTGATGTTCGTAAAAGTCAACAGGAGTTTCGATACTGTTAAAGTCAAGTTTGGATGAGAATAGTAGTTTTCGGCTGTAAATTGTATTTGAAATATTGTTGAATCTGAATTAAAAGAAGATAAGAATCTGTTAGTAAGATATAATCATATTAAATCGACAGATAATTAATTGTTAGGATAGTTGTATGTTGAACTTCTCATCCGAGTGTATATGAGCTATTCAAACGTTTTAGTTCATATACACCACCTTACATTGGCGATAAAGTTGCTATCTTTAAAATTGAAAAACTGTTTTACCTGTTCATTAAGTTTATGTTTGATATGTTTCCTTTTCCAAAATAGAAATATTGGATCTGCAATTCCACCTAATACTAGTTAAGTTCATTACGCGTTACTACTCGACTCTCCTCTCCCAAGCTCTCTCTGCCAGGCTTTAATATCTGAGCTCACTTTGACAGTTTGTTTAATTTTTGTTTTTCTTTTTTAATAAACTCTCAATGTGGATTCGATAAGGCGGAGCTAGGTGGAAGAGTGCGTTACACATGCCACCTAAAGTTACAAGCAGAATATGACTTTCTTTAGTCCTAATCTTTGGAACGAATTGGCATCTTCCTGTAAAGTTATTTGCAACAAAGAGCACAACGAAATTGATTTGTTCGACGGCCTAGAGAGAAATAAGTGCTCACTGATTAAAAAAAACTTAGAATCGAAGACAAAATGTGGAAATAAAACATATTTTGCAGTAATTTCTCCGTACAAGCTCAAAAATACGTAAATACTACTAATACTACTGCTATTACTACTACTACTACTACTACTACTACTACTACTACTACTACTACTACTAATAATAATAATAATAATAATAATAATAATAATAATAATAATAACCTATATTATAAAACTCAGAGCAGCTATGATTGTGGCTCCTAATTCTCTTAAACCACCCGACCGATCTCGATGAAATTTTCAACATTGATAAAGTTCGGTCCTGGAAAGCTTTTTTATCATTCATTTTAACGGTAAATCTTAGTGCAAACATAATAAAAGCTCCTGAACAACCAGACCGACCTCTATCAAGCTTTCGACATAGGTAAGGTTCGGATCTGGGTCGATGTTTGTTATTTCACTTTGACGGTGCAACGTAGGGGCCGGTGAGAGGGAGAAAGATGTGAAAAAACTGAAAATGAAAGTGGCTGTTTTGTCACTTCATCACTCTTGAACAACCCGACCAATCACGATTAAATTGTCAACACAGATCAGGTTTGGCCCTAAGATGGTATTTATTTTTTTACTTTGACGATATAGCTTAGGGTTGAGGAGAGGAAGATGTTAAAATTATAAAGAAAAGTTGCTACCTTGCGAAACAAAGGATCCATCACGATCAAGTTTGTAACATAGGAGAGGTTCTGGCCTGAGATGATTTTTTTCATTTCACTTTCTCGGGAAAACTTGGAGAAGGGAGTGGGAGTATGAGATATATTAATAAATAAAATAAATAAATAAATTAAATGAAGTTCGAACCTGAGATGGTTTCTGTCATATCATTTGGACGCTGGAACTTAAGAGATGGAGAGAATGGGAGCGACATTTAACAAAGAATGAACGATTACTCGTATAAGTGGCGAATCTGTGATTTTTGGAGTCGCTAAAGTTAACAGTGACACATCTGATGCTGTTAAATCCAAATTCAGTCCCTCTACTTGGAGGAGGTGAAGACATAAAAATCATCGAAATAACCAATATCAGTGTCGTATTCATAGTTTTCAGGCTCGCTGAGATAGACAACGAAACTGCAAATGCCGTGCCAAGCAACATAGGGTGGGGATGGTATATATAAGACTCATCGGAAATGACCGATATCAAAGAGGGCTTTAGTCATACTAAACAGTGACTGACTAATGGACCATATTACTATTTTTTCTCAATTTAACCCAACGAAGCGAGTAATTGATGTTAATAATAATAATAATAATAATAATAATAATAATAATAATAATAATAATAATAATAATAATAATAAACTACTATACTGTGATTGTAAACATTTATTATTATTATTATTATTATTATTATTATTATTATTATTATTATTATTATTATTATTATTATTCGCGTTCTTTTGAACAAGCACAACGAAATTACTAAAAATATGTTTTATTTCTGTAATTTGTCCCTGATTATATGCATTTCTTTTATTAGTGGCCACTAATTTCTAACTAGGCAGTCGAATAAATCAATTTCAATGTGCACTCTGATTCGTTGCAAGGATCAGAACTAAAGTATGCAATATTTGGCTTTTTATTTCAGGAGACATCGTAGTGTTGGGGTAACGCAGTGGTCTTGTGAATAATACAGCTATCTAACATACGTCTAAATCTTATCCACGTCAAAGTTAATATTTTTACAATGTGATTGTGAAGAATTGACTGATCATAATGGACAAGCATTACGTAAGAATATGCAAGCAAACACCTGTATAATGATAGAGAAGATTTTCGAATGTAGGTTGGGAAAGGGCAAGGGAATTACCGGGACATTCCAAAGACATCATTGATCTGCAGTATGCACTTTTCGTGTTATCGTTCTCAGAAAGAAACACAGCACAATTTGTTAAACAAAGTTTGCCTCAAGCGATCGGTGGTGTAGTGGTAACAACCAGACTTCCAAATTAAAAATTTTAGTTCTATTCCCCATCTGGCAGTATGATCTTGTCCCATAAAATAATGGTTTCAAACAGAGAATCATCTTCTGGTGGAAAACTTGCAGGGCATCACTGGCGATATTTCGAGTAAACAGTGTGTGCGTTCTATATCACACACTGCAGTGATAATTATGCTTCATATTTTTATTCGTCCCGTCCCTCTCTCTCTTTCTTGACGTTTCCCGTAACTAGCTTTGCATCTTTCACTTCTCTCTCCTCTATCTCACATACACACGCACTTCATCATTCACATCTCTTCCTCTCTCCCTCTCAGACATACATGCACTTCATATTCCACATGTATATTTGGTGTCCTAACTACTCAGCGTTAGCTGTCGCAATGTTTTTGAATCGGAGTGTACCATTTACATTTCCCTATTGTGTCCCTAAGGTGAGAAATTTTGAGAGAAATCAGAATTTTTCTCTGATTTTATAAAAAAGTTAGTCCCTTTCGACCCCCGTGTAAACTCAGACATCTTGAAATCAAGTGAAAAATACTATATGTGTGTACAAAATTTCAATTTTCTATCTTGAATAGTGATCAGGAGAAGTATTTAATTTATCAATAGTCTCCACAGTGCCCCAGACTACCTCAAAAGGCCCTGATGGCAGGTAAAAAATTTCCTGAGACATTTCTGTTTATTCTAGGATCATGGTTCGCCATCATTCTCTTGAGAATACCACGGTGCCATTCATATGTCTCCATCGTGTATCTAAGGCGTGAAAATCACGAAAAAATGATTTTTGGTTTAAAATATTTTTTTTTTACCTTTTTGCTCCTATGGACCCAAGTTTTAACGAAGAGATATGAAAAAATCTGATATATACTGTTCGGTGGACTGATTGTTCGTGTAAAATTTCAATCTTCTAGGTGCAAAAGCAAGTCAGCCAAAAAAGAAAAAAGAATAATTGGCGTAAAGTATTTGCGTGATCACCTCCTATGGTTCGACGCAGAAAATATACGTAACTTGTTCTACAATGGTAGTAGACTTGGAAAAACTGAAAACCCAAAGTAAAAAGCTTTATTAGATTCTTTTTAAATCGAATAATGAAGATACTACTTTAGTAGCTAAAAATAGGTACTGGAACTCCAAAGCGTTAACAATCCACAAGAAGTGTCACTTGTTGAAACCCTCATATCGAATTATGAATGGATTTCAGGTACTGTACTCAACAAACAAAAGTCAAGCCTGATGTGTATAAACCAAGCTGACCAACACATAGCAGACATGTAGACTACAATTTTCGTGCCACAACATGTACTATTGTAGTGTTTGTCCTTATTCCTGAAAGTAAAGGCCGGCATGTAAGTTGCAGGCCGAGTATACCTGTTAAATGTTTTTATATTGAGTTGTCTTTGATTCCTTACAAAACTAATTTCCTGCCAAAGAAATATCTCAGTATCATACGGAAACAAACAATGCAACTGCTGTGGCATACTCACACTCTAAGGGTGAGTCACGCGACAGTGTTCTTATCAAAATATGTCGGTGACCTTGGTCTTGAAAACATTATACTTCAGAGCTGCTCAATGTTCTCACATAGCTTGTGCCAAACACTGCTCATCGAGTCCCATTTTAGCAAAGGGCGAAAAAAAGAAAGGAAAAAGAAAGAATAAGGAAAACTATTCTTTATGCAAAGAGAGTTTAAGACATTCTAAAAGGTATGCTATGACTACTATCAGGTAATTGGCAACAACCGATATTGCGGACGGATCCAGAAATTTTTGAGGAGGGAGAAGGTGTGAAAAATAAATTTGAGACATTTCTTGTTATGTGGTTTTCTAACCAAAAATGTAAACTGGAGCGCTTCATAATATGTATTTATTGCCCTTCTGGGGGCAGCATTAAGGAAAGCCATGTTGTTCAACACAAGAGAATCCAGGATTACCTTAAAAAAGTTTTCATTACCATCTGTTTCTTATCGCATTATTTTATTTTATTATTATCATTATTTTTCTTAAATTAGATTATTTTGAGTAAACCATTTTTAATTTAATTTGCTATTAACGTAACTCATAATAACTCTTTAATAACTTGTTATTTTTATACTGCATAAGTACTATCAGTGGGTTCTAATGGTCTTTTTGTAATAGGTTTGACTAATGGTCTTTTAGTAATAGATTATTACAAAGTGAAAAACATACTTAAATTAAATAAATTTCTTTGTTATCCGAAAATAACAAAGTATGAAAATAAACTTATTTTCATGTAAGGAAAGCATTCAATTATTAGTGCTGAGAAAACTTGTCATTCCAAAAAAAACTGACAATTAATGCTTTTGTGCTTGATTAGTTCATTGGCTACAGGCCCGCATCCACAGGTGAACAAGGGGGCCTGGCCCTCCGAAAGTTTTAGTTTTCGCCCATACAGGGACGTACATAGGAATTTATTTCGCGGGGGTCTAAATAAAATTTGAGGCTAAATTATATGAAAATGTCTAAAATTGCCCCTAAAAGTAGACAAATTTTCTTAAAATTCTGGGTTTCGGGGCGGAAGTAGACCCCAGGACTCACCCCTGCGTACGCCGCAGCCCCCTAAAATATTCACGGTAGGCTAGGAAATGAACTACTATAATATAATGATGAACTCTAATATGGTTGGGTCGGCTCCTTAACCTCTACTGCCCCCCTCGTATTTTTGGGCTGGCTATGGCTACCTGCTTGGCTACCTATCAATATACACAATGTTTAGTCTTAAGGGAATCCGATACCCCTTCACTCAGGTTTCTATCTCTCCATTTGATAACTTGTAAAATTTAATATATTAATTTCTAACAAAGTATTGCAGGTAATGACTTGAAATTTCTAATACAAATACAAAAGACCCATATAAATCCAACCACGGTCTCCAATTTACATTACATGCGTTACATTAATTGTAATATACTCTTTAGTAAGTTTGGCAACTATACTGTATATAGTATATGGATAGATCTTTTTGAAGGAATTGAGAGCCCTCGGAACCTCTAGCCCTACTAGTCTTCGCGAAACGTGGTAGTGATCTATGAGCGCTTCAGGCTAAAAACCAATGTCGCCTCTGATCCTTTCTTTCTAATTTTCTTTCTTTCTTTCTTTCGTTTTTTTTTCAAGAACTTGTTTTGGGCAGCTTTGCCCTTATTTCGGCTGTCTATAGAAATAGCAGTCATACTCCCTGGAATTGTTGATTCTCGATTGTGACTATCACTTCCTGAACCTCAGTGTTAGATCGACAAACAAAAATAAACTCGAAGACAGTAAATGTAAAAGACAACAGCAGCAGTAGTTTGTATTAAAAATTTGGAAGGAAAAAAATATTGTATCTAAATAAGGTATTTGTGTTAAATGTACTTTATCATAATAAGAAGTTCTATATTGTTCTCGTATAAGATGCTATAAATGCTCTACTTTGTAATAAAACTAAAAATAATGTCTTTGAAAGGTGGTATTAGACTTGGCAAAAATTGGTTTTGTGGAGTCAATGTAATAATTTCATACATACAATATTTTTATTCAATTTTCACACATTAGTGTATTGGTAATATGCAAAGTGTACAGTACATGTAATCAGTGTACATATTAAGATATTTTATTGATAATTGCTTTTTGGATGAGCTAACTTCAAGCATATAATAATTCTATTCTTTTCTATAATGTAATTAATATAAATGTGTACACAGAGTATAAATGTTGTTTGACAATAGTAAGGTATTTTGTTGGGAAAAAATGCTTTTTGTAGAATCGTTTTAATTTCAGATATATAGTTTCGTTTTCATAAAGTAATTAATATAAATGTATCAACAGTATAAATGTCGTTAGTGTTAGAAATGTAGTAAAATATTTCGTTGATAATTGTTTTTTGTAGAATCATTTGAATTTTAACCTCATAGTCATTCAATGGGGTTTCATAGTCTAATGATTAGAGCGTTCGTCTCCTGATCGCCTGGTTCTAGGTTCGATTCCCTGCTAGAATACTCAAATTATTGGCGTCTGCCCATCGTCGTAAGGCAAGCAGGGTAGCCATGTGATTAAAAGACATGACAGTCAATATAATTAATATAAATATATACACAGTCATATGGCAGTCAGGCAGATAAATGTTGTTTGACAGTAGTGAGGTATTTCTTTGATAATTTATTTTTGTAAGATGTATACTATTTTTATAATGGTAGAATACGTGTATACTATTTATAAGATGTAGACCTATACATTTATAGGTATGGACTTTTATAATGTATAATGAATTTTTATAATCAAGAGCGAAAGTTTAAAACCTTAGAATGGGCGAATCTTTCCACAAAAGAGAGATGTACTCGTAGAAAGATTAATAATAATAATAATAATAATAATAATAATAAGGGAAGGAATGAAGACGTACTAAAGGAAGCTAGTAAAGGACGACAGATCATGAAGATAATAGGAAAGAGAAGAAAGAGCATGCTTACCTATCTTATTCGACACTCAGATCGGACACCGTGTTGATTGAGGAAAAGGCCGAAGAAAAATCAGGAAGTAGAAGACCAAGGATAGAAAAATCTATAAGTTTTACGTCCCACAGTTATGCCTGGTAGGTTAAAGGAGGTAGTGATGTTGAGAAGTGAAGGAAATGGTGGAATGCAGAAAGTTGAAGGAAACGGGAGAACCCCGAGAAAAACCCCACTTATGGTGTTTGTCTTCCACAAAGTTCACTTGGTGCGAGCTGAGATCGAAATAAGAACGCCATGCATTAGAGGTGAACGCTCTACCACTGAGCCAACGCGGCAAGACCAAGGATAAATGCAGTAACGAAGAAGATACTTTATCAAATTATAAAACAGCTCTCCCAGGGGAAAGAAAAGTTTTAAAATTTCCTTCTTGCCCATCAACCTATGATTGAAGTGAGAAAGATTATTATTATTATTATTATTATTATTATTATTATTATTATTATTATTATTATTATTATTATCAGTGGCGTATTTACGATTATGTTTCGGGGGGCTATGCCTCAAAATGTGAAAATTCTGCAAGATATTTCATATACTTTACTATAGTAAGATTTCAGGGGGGCTTAAGCCCGGAAGCCCCCTAAATACACCACTGATTATTATTATTATTATTATTATTATTATTATTATTATTATTATTTTATCGAGAATTTACTTCTGGGTTTCCTCCTTAAAAATACACACACTATTTCCAACTATAGTTATCTTACTTTTTACAATTTTGTCTAATTCAATATTGGTTTAAATAGTAGTTTTTAAGCTACGAGTTCTTTGACTAACTGAATAGTGCACGACCCTTCTGGTTCACTCGCCACTATTTAACATTAAATTTCAGATGTCTCGATATATTTGCATAAGTTTATTATTTCTAAAATAAACATTACGTACAAGGTCTATACAAATTGATATCAAGTTTTTCTGACATGTGTATATTACCATAAGCATATCTTTCTTAATTTGCATTACTCACATTACCCCAGAGAACGAACAAATTTTAGAGTTCTGGTTTGAACTTCTCCTACAATAATAAGCAAATATACGAGGAACAAATTTACCATTATTCACGATGCGGAGGGGAGGAGATTTTCTGGACTAGGAAGGAATGTGTGCGGGCTACCCACGACCTTGCATCTTTAGGGACCTCGCAAAGATCAACGAGCCTAAAACGATTTGGCACTCACTTTTGTCGATGCAACAATAGAAACAAATATGAATTCGGACTTATTTACAGAAAAACAATACATAAGGCTTCAAACTAACTTTTCATCATTCGTATATATTAGATCGCTAGCATACGAGACAAGTTTATTTTAAGATTGCAATAATGAATGTGTATAAGTCTTTATCGTTGAGATGAATTGTTTTCGATAAATTTAATTATAATTACCAATTTTTAAAAACGGGGGCAGGAAGGACTCGTAAACCTTACACGCCTTGCTGTGCAGATGGTGGTCAAAATCAATACTGGATAGTGAAAGTGTAAGTGTAAAGGCTAATATGAAACAGATAAACAAAAGAGGACTTCTTCAGAAGGGAATTGGGAGGGGAGGGGAGGAGAGTACAATACTGTAACACTTGAAATGCGTCTTGATCTGTATACTTCAACAAACTTTTCTTATTAGATTACGCAATTTCTAGTTTCTTACTCCGATTATTCAAAGTATTCAAATGTTCTCGGAGGGAGTGACCGCCCCTCCCTTTAATCCGTTCGTGGTGTCATTCAGTTTTGCTTTTTGCTACTAATTCAAAATGCTTTCCGAAACAAGTTGTCTTCTTGTGACTGCAGCAGGTTGGAAGAAACAAACAAACCATGAAAGAAAGAAAGAAGTGGTTTTGGGCTCTTACAGTCCAGACCATTCTAACCACTGAGAAGTGGGAATTACAACGTGATTTTTCTGGTAAGAGCGTCCTTTTAAAAACAGCTAACAAGCAAACAGATGGTCAGCCCTCTCCCCTCTGCAGCATACTTTTTATTCTCTGTTGCCAAACTTACTGAATAATATATTGCAATTCATCTAACGCATGTAACGTAAACTGGAGACCGTGGTTGGATTTATATGGGTCTTGTGTATTTGTATTAAAAATTTCAAGTCATTACCTGCAATACTTTGTTAGAAATTACCATATTAAATTTTACTTGTTATCAAATGGAGAGTTAGAAACCTAAGCGAAGAGGTATCAGATCCCATTAAGGGGCTTCCAGATATTACGTAACGCTATTTTTGACCAATTGTTATCCTCTCCCTCCCCTTGTCACACTTCGTAATGCAAGGCTAAAACCTCCCCTGTTCGTTACGTAACATTTTGGGATTTTTGTTTGTTTACCAAATTTGCTTATTTTGGGAGCAGTAGCGCAGCTAGATTTTTTCAGAGGGGGCCAATGAAGAACCCAAGAAAATTTTGAGGGGCCATCTCCAATGAATGAAGAATTCATTCACATAAATACATACACATACCCCCTATATATATATATATATATATATATATATATGTGTGTGTGTGTGTGTGAGTGTGTGTAGGTGTCCCGTAATCCTATCCTTGTTGGTACCTTTATATGGTTTAACACCTTACCAGTTGGGACCGGAAAAATTGTTGGGACATTCTCCGGTGCCAACAATTTTTAAGCCTACAGCGGTATTGTGCCCACCTCCTGGGCCTCTTGGCCGAATTTCGGGAAGGTCCCAATAATTATAGAAAAATGTGAGAATCTGTGTAAACCGTGTGTATGGTCTGCCGAATTAGCTGACTCCTGGTGGTCTCACACTTTAACTAAGAAACGGTGTGTAAATATGACGCACACCGCATTTATTGCCACTGCCCTGAGTAGGCGGGCGTCACCTGACACCCGGTAGCTAAAAAATCGCCTTTTTTCCAGGGTCTCCTGAGAGCAAGGACTCAATTTTCCAGTGTCTCACGATACGCTATGACCCACGTACCGTACACCCATGGTCTGTTACGACCTCCATTTTAGGGGTGTATTCATTCTCTTTTATGAGCACTTTTTAGGGGGTGTACTCGTTCTCTTTTATGAGCATATTTTTCAACACCTATTTTAACAGCAGGTAACCCATAAGATTACGAACACATTCTCCAACACTTATTTAAACATAGCAGAAAATACATGGAGACTACGAACATAGCAGGGCTAATACAAGATTATGGCTTATTTTCCAACCCCTATTTTAACATAGCAGAAAATACAAAAGACTACGAACATAGCAGTAGGGGTGTATTCGTTCTCTTTTATGAGCATTTTTCCTTCCCTTTTCAGGGGTAGCTACCCAAAACCCTCCTTTCTCATACCGGGGTTGGGACCGGCAATGGCGGAGTTAAAAGGTTAGGCTATTCATTTTGTAGACATTTTAGCAGAGTTAAAAAAATGACGTCTGGTTATTCACACACACACACATACAATCTCGTGCCAGTCAGCATCACACATCTGGTTTACGGAGAACTTAATCTCGCGCCAGTGACCATCACACATACATGGTTTACGGAGAACTTAATCTCGCGCCAGTGACCATCATCGTACTCTCATAAATGAATAAAGCATAATATAATTAGCACCAATAGTGGTAAGTGAGAATTCGTTTAAGAAATCGCGTACTGAATAACCAGACGCACGGCATGCTAGATATAGAAAACAATAATGTCCACAAAATTGAGATAAATCACCTTGAATTCGTCTATTATTCCATGTATAACACAGACAGTTTCGTTTTAAAAACCTTATATGATGATGTATATAAGGTGGTATACCATAGCTATCGTAATACTCCCCCACACTCATATTAGATATATAAACAGCAACCCAATGTTCACCAGACTTATCACAAGAATCAGAGTTTATAATTATGGCAGCTGGAAATGTATGAGTAAACAGCGGTATCTCATCTGCAGCATACACACCAATAAAATGATCTTTAGGTAAATTTTGTTGTATTGCCTCGTAAAGTTCAACTGTATTTAACATTTTTTTAAATTAATTAATATATATTTTTCTCTGGAAATCAATTTCTAATTCTGAAGAGAATTCACCATAAATAATTGTTGTTTCAGGAGATTGCAGTGCTTCTTTAAAATGAACCTCTAGGTGTACACTTCCTTGCCGTTGTGGACTAGTATGAAATGCAGCACTAGCACTAGAATCGAGAGTTAAATCAAACACCAGTAGAGGATAACCATTAGGATATTCGGCAAGTGAAATATCATTACCTTGATTAGAATAATAAATACCTGAACCTGTAAATAACGTGGAATATGCTTGTGTATATAGCTTATTATCAAAATCAGGTTGCAGTAGTTTGGATGGCACAGGCGTTCCATCAACATGCAGTGTAAAAAACGACATATTAAAATGTTGAAAATTGAACGGATTTGTCTGATAAGTACCATTGAAGGCAGTATTACTAACAAACCCAATAATAATACGTTTAGGCACTATGACTGAAAGCAGATCTGGAAGTGTACTATCCATAATTCCTTCTGACAGAGTTTCTGTCTTCATCTGCACTTTTGTTATAGGATATTTTATTCTAAATTAGGATTTTTTAATACTTTATTTTGTGCTATTTTAACGGCTGGTGATACATCAACTTTTTTTACAAGCAATGTTCCATCTGTTATTACAACTTTTCCATCAGCATCTGCGTCACCCACTAGACAAAATGTAGGTTTAGCTGGAATTAGTTTAATAAGCAGTTGTACACCATTCAGTAAAAATTTCTCCTGATTAAATATATCAGCATGAATATAGCCCAATAATTCAAATGACTGACTTAAAGTAGTGAGAAGAAAACGTTGTTTAAATCCTACATTACTATCGGCCACACTGTCCATATGCTCTGCAGTATATTTAAACCACATTGATTTTTGAAGATGCGTTGATTTAGCATTAGCATTATAATTTTGTAGTTTTTCAATTCACGATCGATATGGATATGTATGTGAAGAGTAGAAAATAATTTTATTATTTAAATATAATTGCACTTCACTGAACATTGCATTGAGAAAATCATTTACAGGGCCGATTTTCTTATCGGCAGCAGTTAAATTAGAACCATCTGATTTAGTAATTTTACCTTTAATATAAAACATTGTGTGTGGTAAGTCTATATAGTCATCCCCATGACCGGGGACAACATTATATTGGTGAATTATTAGATATCGAAGCCACATACTTATATGGAACTATTTTATTACCTATAATACTGGTTTGAGTGGGTAAACCAGCAAATAAATCTAATTCTGAATTCATACACTCACACTGCATTTTTCTCTTTTTCTTACTATTAATATTCACACATGGTAAAATTTATAATACCGTATTACGTTTGCGAAAATGTAATTTTACACATACACTGCCATGTTGGAAAGGAAGTGGATTACCTGTACTATCTCTTAAATCAATAATAATTTGATCAAATTGTTTACGTTGCATGGGGACATAGTGAGGATTGTCAAAAATATGTACATTATTAATACCATACACTGTAATATTTGTATTTATAATACGTAACATTGGAGCTACGTTGTCACCCACCATTTGTGGTTCTACAATATCAATGTAAATATACATAAGTGTAGGTAGCGATTTTTGTAAATCAGGTGGATAATGAGCATTATGCACAACTGCAATATCTTCTTGTTGTATGTGATCAAAGCCTAGTATTCTGGCTAGTTCAGGAGATAGACGTACCTCTATATGCCTCTCTTGATCTTTTATTACTCTACTGACTTCAATTCGTTTTACTGATGCTTTAACTTTTAATTGTAAATTTAATATATCACTTTGATGATTAATTTGAGATAGAATATCATCAACATTATAATAGTGTCCTGGTAAGATTTTAGTTATGTTCCAGCTTTTTGTATTCATGAGACGGTAATAAATATTACTAGTATATTTGGAAACATTCTGAAATGAATTTGTATAATGTACTTCAACAACTGCCGTGTCCCACTCACCTTTCTCTAGCACCAATGGATATAATTTGGTAGTATAACATGACAAAGTATTTTGTGGAAAATACTCCATAGAACTGTTACTCGGTAATGTAAGATAAAAGCTAGTAGTACCCTGTTCCATATTAATCAAAAAATATCCCTCTTTCTTTTCTTTTTACCACCAGTCTTTGCAAAATGAACTTTTTTCTTTTTCTTCCAGATCCTTCCAACACTTGATTTATTTTATTTTGAGCTTTAGTTTTTAAATTATTTTAGCTTCTTGCCAACGTGATGTTAAAGCTTCATCAATAGGTCTATTATCACCTAATACATCTCCAGCTACATTAATTCCTGTACGTAACAATTCTTTACCAACAGTTTTTGCTCCTTGTTTAATTAACGGAAATACACTTCGAAATAAACCACCTAAAATCTCCCAATACCATAACATTCTTGATATGGTGCACCCCTATACACGTTATAACCACCTCCTGCTTGATGCGTATAGTATTTAAAGTATGGATCATTCATTATTATTTTTTCCTATATACACAAATATAACAGTCGTTTATAATATTGTATTGTGGCTAAATGTTTTTTAAATGCGACACAGGAATCCATGAATTAAAGGAAGGGGGTATCCCCGCCAACGAACAAGTTCACGTTTACCTTTAACTTCTAAAATTTCGTCTATTTCATAAAATTTCGGCAGAGGCACTCCTTGTAATTCCTCATCGTAAAATGTACCATCAATTACTTCACCATTTAAGTCCTCCAACACATAAACCACTTTCTTTTCCTTATGTATCACCTGTTTTATTTTAAATATTTCTACAGTCCACTTTTCTTTGTACCCTTTCTCAAAATGCCGTTTTGCTTTAGTAATGCGTACAGTATCACCTTTTTTTATATTTTGCAATGTTAGTATGAGGCATCGGTTTTATTAATTTATTCCAAACTTGTTGAAAAGTGTCCTGGTTCACATTGGCAGGTGGTAATTGATGAGCTCTATGTGGTCTAGAATTATGTGCCTGAACAAGTTTCGATAGCACATCTATGTAGCGGTAAGTCTTCTTTGCTGTAAAATATTTCCACATTCGTTCCTTAAGAGTTCGATTAAAACGTTCCACTACACTTGCCTTAATATCGGGATTTTGTGTTGTGAAGAATTTAATATTTTGCTTTTTTTAAGTATAACTGAAATGGTTTATTAACAAACTCTGTACCTTTATCTGTTTGTAGAAGTAAGGGTCTACAACGGGTAGACGCAAATATTTGCTTAAATGCTTTTATAATGTTTTCACCAGTTTTTGTACGTACAGGCACAGCCCATGCATAACGACTAAACAAATCAATCAGTGTTAAAATATACCTATTGACATGATTATACTTCTGCAGACTTTGCATATCGTTTAAATCAGCTTGCCACTGATCGTCAATATTGGACACAAAATAGGGATTACGTGGAAACTTTATACGTACTGGCTTATGCAGAGTATAAGTCGACTGTTCTTTTACCCACTGTTGCACTTTGTGTAAAGGAATAGATTTCTTCACAGCTCTCCATAATGACGTAGCAGTTGAAAACGATGCAGGGTGTCAAGGGTTATAATAAATATCGGCCAGCTTCTTCATATTTTATAATCACGCCATCTGTTAACAACTTTACGTTTACCTGGTGGCTCCTCTTCTTCCTCCTCTTCTTCTTCCTGTTTTGGATCAGCAGCAGCGGCAGATGATGATGATGTCAGCTTACGAATATATTCTATACGCTGTGGATTACTTATATACTCTAAAGGTATATTGGATTTTGCTAACAGTACAGCAAAGGATTCCCAACCTGTAGGGGGAATATTTTTCTTGCGATACCTGACAAAATCTGCTATTAGATCTACTATATTAGCACCAGGAATTAATATATTATAAATATTAATATTATCATTGTCATCCCAATGGCTGTTGGAATTTTGTTTTAATTTACGTAATAAAGGTCTTGATTTACGCAGACAAATTTCGGGGAGAGGTGATAGTATTTCATCCTCCTCCTCCTCGTCCTCCTACACCTTCTTAGTACCAACACTAGTTGATGTTGTTGCAGTAGGTTTTTGCACAATGCATAAATATTTTTGTAACTTCTCTTTATATCGAATCCATTTTTCTTCAACACTCATATTTTTATTATTTAAAATATTTTTCATCTCATCATCTAAATTAGATATAGTTTGATATTGGTGCAATTATTCTGGTGCAATTAAAACAAGCTTTTGTGCATGCTGCATAATTATTTAATTAAACTAGATAGTATACCTCCAATAATAGGTGCAAGCAAAGCAATAAGAAAGCCACCTTTTTGTACAATTATTCGTTTTTACTTTTGTTTTAATGATGGACGTTTTTTCGCTAAATACCTCAATTCCTTTCTATATCTTTTTAATCTATTTTTCTCTTTTTTATTTAACGGAACATTTCCTTGTAATACGTTATAGGAACATTCACAAATAGAGCGAATTAATTCGGGATCAGCATTTTGTAAAATTGCTTGGCGTACTTTGGGTTTTGCCTTTGCTAAAAGTTTTAGTAAATGTGCACTCTCTTTGCTAATCATTTTTGTAGCTATTATACTAAAATTGAGTATTAATATATAAGTTATTGAGATTATTTTTTTACTGGTACATAAACATAATTGTAAGAATCTGAAGGGATTTTTTTGTTCGAACACGATATTCGTCGGGAGTGCCCTGTTTTAAATCAAAAACAAAATAACTATGAGGATCTCGTGTTGCGTCCTGATAGGCCTCCTGTACAAATTTTGTGTTACCAGGATATAATTGGCGTGCTAGATAATTAAATTGAGAATGGTAACTGGGGTTTTTAAAACATATTATATAATGACAATTTAATGATATGTCTAGCATACCTTTAGCTTGGAGAAAAATATCTTGCGTTTTAAAAATAATACTTTAATTTCGGTGGTGGCTACCTTTACTAAAAAAAGTCAACAATGCGTGTATCACATTCTCGCATTAAATCATCAATAATTGCAAGATGTGGGCCAGCTTGTGCTGGGAAATCATCTATTTTGGGGAGCCCTTCTTTAAATGTACAACCTGAGGATAGAGTTTCGTACAGAGGTTGCCAGTCACCATAACACCATACTATATTTTTCCATTTTTCGGCATAATTTTTTTAAAAACTCTTTTACAAAATATGATTTACCCAGTTTGGCCAACTATAATACAAGTATATGGATGTTGAAAACATTTTCTCTCTCTATTTTATATTTCTTCAAAAATAAAATATTTATCAATCACCCAATAACATAGAAACTAATTCTATTTGAATACGATTTGCTGTGACAGTATCTTCAACCAAAGTAACTTTAGAAAATTTACCCTTCACAACACATTCATATAGATATTTACTTATTAGAGGAGCAAGTGTAGAACATAAAGAAATTGCTTCATCAATACATGGGAAATATTAACACATTTTTTCCATGTAGAAAAATCTATTTCAACTCTACTATTATCATCACAAATATGCATTAAATTAACATCGTCATTATTAGCGTCAAGTATTACTTTCGTTTCACTTAGTGCGTATTCAGTTGCATTCTCAACTTCTCTGAAATAATCATTTATATACATGGAATATAATAAAAGCTTGGACCATTCATTAATTGATAACACAATACATTCATTAGGAATGCGTAATTTTACGAACACATAAAATTTATAATCACTACTATATTTTAAATATACACAAAGATCTGTGGAATTATTGATGAGGTAGAAAGAACTTAAAAGTTGTTTTTTATCCATAATGTATAATTATCTATTTACACAACTTATTCTTTTTTTACAATAGTGTATTACTCTTAAAACCATAAGGCACTGTATCATAACTTCCCTCAACTCTTTTGCGTTTTGTATGTACCAATTGATTGGTTTTCGTTTCCACCTTACTGATAATTTTGCTCTTTTTTGTACGAAAAATTTTGCAGGTGTTTGTCACAGTTACAGGAAGGGCATCATTAAGAATCATATTTCTAATTTGTTCAAAATTAACAATTTTCATTGTTTTACTATTTAGAATAATTCCTCGTACCCTACAGCATGTTTTTGTTGTGCCTCTTCTGAAGACCTCGTAAGCATAATTTTTTGTCCCGCCACTGCAAAATTCTCTAATATATGCATCGGGACCTACATTATCTAATTCATTTTTTAACTCTCCAAAATAATCACCAAGAGGTAATTTTACTCCTCCAGCTCTTACTATATAAATAAGACTATCGGTATCCATGTATATCACATCTTTATCTACCTTCTCTAGAAAGTTGTATAATTCTAATCGACCACGCATGGTGGTATATGACGCAATAATTACATTAGTATTTTTCAGTGGAACAATTGCGTCATCCAATATCTGATAATTTAATAATAACGCAACCTCACCAATTGGAATGACCTGGGTTACCTCAGCATTACTGTCTGTTAATCTATCATAGAATATGGGAGGTTCTCGAATTATTTCAGTGTGACTCATATTCTCATTTTGATCAAACTTGCCCCATAAACAATTTAATGCCAATTTACATATACTTTTTCTTGCTTTGTTTTTCTTTCTAATTTTAGTACTGTCTAACTGTACTCCGTCTCTTTGATAATAATCCTTAATATATTTACTTTTCTGTTCTTCACTTTTACACCATTTAGGCCAACCATGAGCTTCTGTTTTCAATTTCATGAACATGTTTATATATTCTGTAAAAATGCCACCTTCTTTTTTAACGGGATCATAATGCACTACTTTATATTCCCATACCTAATGCATTTCTAATATTTTATAACCGTTCTCTTGGGCTTTACGTACCTCGTCCACCACCCACATCCTAGTGAGGGCCCTCTCCTCATCGCTATGCTCACATTCTTCTGTATCTAGAGTTTCCGCGCATCTGCGACACAGAGGGAACAAAGTTTATCTTTACCGCGATATGGTAAAACGGGATGATACGAATCCCGGGGAGGAAGTACTGTACATTTCACGATCCGC
The DNA here is from genome assembly GCF_964235325.1 of Thermobia domestica. NCBI lineage: Eukaryota > Metazoa > Arthropoda > Insecta > Zygentoma > Lepismatidae > Thermobia > Thermobia domestica. Next base: position 76,356,127 of record NC_137457.1, on the reverse strand, counting down.
TCAAATTTATCGTTTGTGGACATTCAGCACCCACATAGATTTTTGGGTGCCCTATGGGATAATTTTTTACTTTGCAGCAGTACGGTATAGTGAAATGACGTCTACGTAGTGACCCTCCTCCCCGGGGGCAGCCTTATAATAATATTTTACAGCGAAACACCGTCCTCCATATAGAGCATATCTCGGTTTAATAGGATCTTTTCTACACAGTGGGTGATGTGCCACAAATTCTGCAATTTGAGGATTTTTACGCAGTTCATTCTTCCATTCACACCCCCACATTTCATGTACTACGTAACCCAAGTTTTTTAAATGATTAATTTTTCTAATGCTGTTTTCATACCGTATTTCAGGAGTGGTATGTGGATCGTTATATATAGGATTGTTACGACCTGTTTTAAAACATTTAACACATCCGTGATAAAAACAATCTTCATATTCCCATACATGGATCTGATCATCTATACGTGCGTAACCCCTATCTACTTTAAAAACACCCATTAGAACCATTTCCTTTTCATTTGCTGTGTGCGTTATTTTAATACCTAGTCTTTCTTGTTAGTAAACCAACCATTGCTTCGGCTAATGGATTAACATCAGTTATTTGTTGCAACTTTACTAAGAATTTAACACATGCCTTCCGTAGAAGGCCAACATCCATCCGACACTAACGAATTAATTCTTCCTTAAAATTAAATGTTTGATTTGAGGATTTTTCATACCACTCTATAACCTGTTTTTGTTCTTTTTCCTTCATATACTGAAAACCATAGAATTTAGGGCCGGGCATAGGCCCTTCATAACTTTGATTATCTTTCGTATTAAAATAGTGCGGAAAATAACCTTTTGTTTCTTCTATGCCAAACGCATGAGATAGTTTTGATAGAGCCATCGGAAAGAAATTAATACTATCGATAAATTTTAAATATTTACAATCAATAGTCATTATTTTACACCCCTTCATTATGACGCTTGGAGTCAATCATCTTGCTGATATCATTGCACGTAGAACAAAATGTGCCTTTTGCATTATATGCAATACATATAACTTTATTAATATTGGATGGTTTATTACATAAATACTCCAGAAAATCAGTAACACACCCTTCACCATAGAAAATGTTTTCCTTTCTGCTGCAAATATTACATGAATTACCTTCGCTATTCTTAAAACAATGATAACATACTTGCTGTGTGATTAGCAAATTAGGCACATTTCGTCTTGCCTACACTCAATGTCATAGAATACCATCATCCATTTTCCTACGTTTGAATATTTTCGTGATTGCATGTAACATAAATGACGGGGGGTCATCATATTTTCACAGTTTATACAGAATGTCTCCCCACACTGGTGAGGACTTCTATTTTTCTTGATTGCATATGCTTTAAGGCATATTTTACATACTTTTCGCTGTGAGCACAAACCTGATTTTATATGATACGCCATACAATCGTTACCGTAAAAACATCTGTTACAGTTATTACAATTTAATACTTCATCTGTTTTCTTAGATGGATGGTTTTTTCGACATTTATTGCATAATGCCTTACAGTGCCCTATATGCTTTTCTCTATGATCATATTTTTATGGCATGTTTCGCAAAAGTACACACAACTAAATGCAGCACATAGTTTGGTAATAACATTAAATGATTATTTATCAGGAGTAAATTGATTTTCTTCTCACCACCGATGCCCTCGAAAAATGTTTTCTCCCCTGTCAAATCGTCGTACACTGTAATCATATAATCAGTTAAATATGTTTGAATTAGTTTTAATTCAAGTATGCCACCACCATGCATCAAATTAACGCCAGAACTCTTACACAATAATTTAGCTTCTAAAGACATAAAGTTCTTTTTTGATTATAATAGGGTTGAGACGCATTTTTATCCCCTCTGTTATCAATGAGCCCTGTAGCAACTACAAGGGCGTGAGCAAGGCAACTACTATCTTTATTTTTAATAACGACTATATCATTGCATTTTTTTCATATATTCTTCATCAGAGGTAAAATTTTGACTTCTCCTCCCTTCCTCTATAGGTAAAGCCACATGATGAAAATCAATAACAAAACGATCTCGTTCCATAAATTATACATTAGACTATATGACTCGATTCAGTGCCTCCCAGACGAAGTTTTCACCGACATTCGCTGCTTCTCGAAATGAAAACCAAAACGATCTATCTGGATTACTCTGGTTCCATAATGTCAACCCTACCCTGTCTACATCCACCATCGACACATTCAATAATTGAGCTGTTCCGTTTCGCAACCAGGTAATTGGGTTTTCCCCTTCAGGGGTTCTCGCAAGTTGTGCAGTTATCATTGTGCCATTTATTCGGATTTTTTGTACTTTCTAGTTATTTTGTTAATAATTGTAATTTTACAAGAACTTTCAAATTTTTTAAAACACTATTATTGTTTAGAGTACTATAGTATATAAATCAGGTGTTTGTAACATAAAAGTAACTTTATTGTTCTATCAAGTAGCAATTATTAGTAGTAGTAAAAGAAGTAGTACTATTAGCGTTTTTTTTACAAAAACTATATCTCACGTATTTCCGCTGTTTGATGCTTTTACTGTAATTGGGGCTCTTTCCACTATAGAACACCAGAAGTATATATCCAATAACGTATTCTTCCTAACGTTTATAGTGATATTTTCTTAACCTGAAAATAGAAAAAGCAAATTATTACATTTCTTACATTGCAAAATCATCCAAAAATCACATATTAGGCGTATCTGGGTGAAAAAGGGCAGAATATTCGTAATCTGCATGATCAGAAACATCTTATATTTCATCAAACAGACAACACTTAAAAATCAACACCGAAAATTATCACAAAGTTCAAAAATACAAAATTTTTAAAAATCAATATTTCAGTTATTTTTGACCGCAACGAGCTCTGGTCGTTGGGCGTTCACCTATGGTATGGGGGTCCCACGTTCAAAGTCCTGTTCCCAGCAAGTGAACTTGTTGTGGGCAAACACTGTGTACGTGAATTTCCTCCCACTTTCTCCGTTCCAACATTTCGTTCATTTCTCATCACCTTCTCCATTAGCATAGCCGATATAATTTTGGGACGTAAAACTTAAAGACTTAACATTAACATAATCGTCATAAGCGTTGGACGTAAAACTCAGATTTCATTTCATTGTTTCTCTCGTTCCGTATTTTTATTCTATCATCATTCACTTAGGGGGCATTAGTGGATCAATACTTGGGGTCCTTGATTCGAACTTAGCTCGGGAGCTACGTTTCTGATCATATTTCGATACCTTTTCATCAGGGGTCTCTATGACTCAGTGCTAGAGCTTTCACCTCCGGTGTATGGGGGTCACAGGTTCAAAATCCTGTTCCCGCTAAGTGAACTTTGTGGCGGACAAACACCATGTACGTGGTGGACAAACACCGTGTACGTGAATTTCCTCTGGGTTCTCCCGTTTTCTCCCACTTTCTTCATTCCAACATTTCATTTATTTCTCTTCATCCTCACCGTCTTCATTAACCTAGCAGCCATAGCTACGGAAGGTAAAACTTAAAGATTTCCAAGCGTGGAACGTAAAATTCAAAGATATTCCATTAGCCTAGCTGGCATATCCGTAGGACGTAAAACTCAAATATTTCATTTCATTGTTCGTGCCTTTAATGTTTGCTGACCCCGAGCATATTCTACAGACAGGTAGACATGATATTATCAAAATTAAAACACATAATATACCTCCTCTTTTTATAATATTATTTTAATATTAGATTGTAAGTGATACGACTTTACGATCACTAGTTGCTTTATAAAAATCTCCAGACATTTCTTACGTTAGCTGTTGTCTACTTGCAATACGAGTCTGAAATCATTCAAGAATTTCATCTTATTATTTTCTCAGAATTTAACGTGGAACGAGCAAAAGAATGACAGTTAAGATTCGCTTATATGTATGTATTTTCTAACGTTAGAATTTCATCTCATTATCAAATAGTTAAACGCAAAGTAAATACATTGGCTGGAGCGCATCTTAGCTCGGGCCGCGTTTCTGATCATATTTTGATGCCTCGTCATCAGGGGGGTCTCGGTGGGTCAGTGATAGAGCGTTCACTTCTGTTGCATGGGGACAAAAGTTCAAAATTCTGTTCCCACTAGGTGAGCTTTATGGTGGACAATCACCATGTACGTGGATTACCTCTGGGTTCTGTCGGTGCGTTTCCCTGTGACGCATTAGGCACCATGTTCAAATTCTGCTCCAGACAAGTTAAATTTATGGTGAACAAACACCGTATGAATTTATTTCCTCGGGAGTTCTCCCGTTTCCCCCCACTTTCTTCACTTCATCATTTCTCATCATGGCTTTCTTTCCACTAGTCAAGTAGGCATAACCCATTTGGTTTGGTAACTTTTTCGACCCCTTCCTTCATTAGTCTAGTAGGCATAATCGTGGGACGTAAAATCCATTTTGGTAGCTTTTCGGCTCCCTTCCTCCATTAGCCTTTTCCCAAGGGAGACTTCAAATAGCTTGGAGTTTGATGCCGTTATTTTGTATTTCCAATACAGGTCAAAAGTATTTATGTAGACTTGTTTTACACAAAAGACATAGACAGTTGAATCGTTTTCACGTTCACTAACGTTTCTCACGCAGATGTTATCATTCGTTTAGGAGGGATCATTCGTTTCGTTTATTTGGAATACGAATCATCAAAACATTTGGAAATGTTATCTTATCTGTTGCTCTTTTAACTAAACATTTTGACAATGGAATTCAATGTGCTAGCAAACAGACAGTCACATATATGTATGTATGTGTCTGTGTTTTTTTATGTTAGAAACTGAACTGAGCTATGAATAAATACACTTGTTCTTTCAACTGCCATTATAACGAAATTTAAGAAAGAACATACATATATATTTTTACGTACCTACTTTAATAAGAACGACCCGTATCACACTGTTCACAGTTCACAAAATACACTAAAAGTTTTTATGGAGAAAAGACGGTAATCACACAATTTTCGCAGTTAGCTGAACAACATTGTTTTTACGTGGAAGAGGGAGTACTCCACACAGGAGTTTACTCTGTTAAATCTGAATCACAAATGTTCTCTGTATAGAGACACACACACATACGTGTTTGCCTTCGAGAATCATGTCAGAACAAGTTCGCTCATGCCTACCATAATCGAGGTCGCATACTAGTCATCGAAAACATATCTCGTCACGGTTTCAATACAGACGTAAGATAATACCTTTCACATCAAGATTAGGGAAAATCTAGTTTCATTTTGTTTACACAGGTATCTATTGGTATATGACAGATTTTCATCCTACGTTGTGAAAACATTATCAAATTTTATGGAAAGTTTCCGTTATTAGATTATGTTCAATCAGTGGGATCCAATATGTTTTAAAACATTCCTATTCATTTTAGCAGGGATATTCCAGGGAACGTTCACGTGGTTACAATTTTCTTACACGTGATCCTAACATTTAGCAACACGATTTCGTATGGGTATGTGTTTCGTTATGAGACACACATATATATATATATATATATATATATATATATATATATATATATATTGTTTCTCATCCCATTTTTAAAAAAATCATATTTAAGACCATATATTCATACAATCTGCTAAGAAGCCTCGATAATCAATATCACGCCTTCAGTTCATAACCTACTTTCATTTCGTGGGAATAGGACCAAGGAGCTAAATCGCTTATGCTCTTCTGCTTTCCAGGAGGAGCACGGATGACGGGGGTTCAAATAACTAGACAATATAAGACGAGAACACTTATGTTTCATTTTGTTGCTACATCTGGTAGGCGTCCAAGACTATGAGCATAGCAACAGCGGCTTCCCACAACCACAATTTTCACACTGGACTCCTGGTGGTAGCCCTAAAAAACTATGGGCGTAACAACTAAAGGACAGTTGAAACTTGCCTTCGAATTCTAGGAACGGGAGGGATCAAATTTAAGCCAGAGTGTCTCTGTTCTACTGAGTCGAATGTGCAGTTCCATTGCCAGTTCCGGTTCCAATAATACATGAACAAGCTGCAAACATATTTATCGTAACAAAAAAGCTACTAGCACACTTTTTCTTAACACATAGCAAAAATTAAAACATTTTAACCTCTTACATATAGAGACTTAGAAGGCTATGGCGAATTTTTGCAATTCCTATTTACACAACAGAAATTACATAGCCATGGCCGCAAACTCTTTCCATCTAGAGGAAGGTTTTCTGCTACAAGAGATGAACTGCGATTTGTGCTTCAAGTTTTACGTCCCACAGATATGCCGAATAGGCTAAATTAGGCGGTAATAACGAGAAAGTGGGAATGAAACCCACTCACACCCACAACGAGTTAAGGTGTAATTGGCACAGGAACCGGAGTTTATTTCTACCGCAACCGCAATAGGAAATAAAGCACTGGGCCACCGCTCTGCCCCAGACTTTGGCATTGTTATTATCATTATTATTATTATTATTATTATTATTATTATTATTATTAATATTATTATTATTATTATTATTATTATTATTATTATTATTATTATTAGTAGTAGTAGTAGTAGTAGTAGTAGTAGTAGTAGTAGTAGTAGTAGTAGTAGTATTAATTTTCTGTTCCCTTATGATAAATAAGGATGCCATGGTCTCTTTATCTACAACAAAAGAGGTTATCGTAAAAGTTTGAACGACGTTGTATATTATTTAGGGTCATAGTATTTTATAAAGAATAAAAAACTCGGCCGTTGGTGTCTTAGTCGTAGTTTGCTGCTGCTCCTGTGTGTTATCGGAACCGGAATTGCACCTTGTATCAAAATTGGAGCTATACTTTCTCTTCTAAATTGGAACTTTAATTTTACTGCGCATGTGTAATCATGTGGTAAACTGTGTGTGTGTGTGTGTGAATCTCTTCTTTACTATTTTCGTCGTAAAAGAGTGAACGAGTAAAAGGGATGGACTCGGAATTGTCATAAAATGGCGTATCCTACATAAACTACATGTCCTATGTAGAAATAAATATGGTACTCATAATTATTGTGTCGGAAAACCCTATATGCCGAATTCCCTCCAAATAGGTTAAAATTGTCATAGAAAGTGTGCATCCCATATAAACTACATGACCTAGGTAAAAATAAATATGACATTCGTAATCAGCATTTTTGTAAACTCATATATATATATATATATATATATATATATATATATATATATATATATATATTCATCCTCACGGCATTGTCAAGGCTCTATATTTGTATTTTATATTTAAAGTTGCAACCGGGTGTTTCTGACTGCCGTATTCGGTAGCCCCTGTTCTTCGCGCGCACAGTCATTCGAAGAACTGATAACGTACTCTGTACACAAACAGTTTATGGTTGTGAACTCGGAAAGCCTGGTACTTCTGCTTGTCAAGGTCAAAAAGTGGGAGAAAATTTTATGTGTAGAATGTAAACAGGGTTCAACAGTGATGGATACCTGTAAGAAACATATTCATTTGTAGCTCGTGCACATTCCGCCTGTAGCGCTACTGTGGCACAACGTATATGGTAACTGTATAACTCTTGTACACCGCTTGTAGGTCTATTGGCGTAAGTAACGACCGAAACTATGTTGTCAGCTCTGACGGCGATAAGGCACTACTGTGCTGGTTTTGCTTTTCTTTTTTTGTCCATTGTCATTTGTGAGACGCCAAGCATGTTGTTTTTGCTTGTTGCACGCGCTGAACGAGTTCCTGCGGAGCGAAGTATTTAAGAAGTTAACTACATATTCTTGGTTGGCGATAAAAATATTATAAATACTTTGAATTATAACACGGTTTTAAATTCGTTTACTGTTGAAAAAAATACGAAAATGAAGCTGTACTTGTAAATGTATATTAGTCGAGGACGTAGCTACTGACAGTGTTGCAGGCACGTAGCCAGGATTTCGTGAAGGGGGGGGGGGTCCGTGACATGAAATACTGTGGTCATCATAAGAGGGGCTCGATCACTCTAAACTATTTTACTGGAACATATATTGGTTCGTTTAGCCAACATTTCGCAACGTTGAGGGGGAGTGACATGAAATTCTGAAGACCCAGTACCTCGATCAATCTAACTATTTTACTATCAACATATATTGGTTTGTTAGGACAATAAAATGAGTATTTTAATAACAAACTATGAAAAAATTTAGAGCAAAATAATAGAAAAAGTATTGAAAAAGATTTTGCAATATTTACGTTCTTGTCCTGTTTATTCAAATATAATAAGTTTCCTTTCGTTATGACCTCAATTATTATAAAAAGTACATACTGAATACTGTCTTGTAAACTACCTTCTAATATAAATAAAATAAAGAGTTTGTTTGTGTGTTTGTCTCTGTCTGTTTGTGTGCTGCGTGGGGACCAGACGAGTAGACCGAGAGTTGCCAAATTTTGGTCAGGGCCCAGGCCTCAGATCAAGACGCAGCGATCTTTTCAAATTTCGAAGCAGTGGGGTCTCAGGGGTCTTCTACCGGAACCGGCTTGGGAATAGTGATGGGCAGTGGGAATATTCCCGGTGGGAATTAATTTAAAAATGGGAATATTCCCGGGTTTCTTCCCTTGCCTATAAATTCCCGGGAAGGAATTTATTTCCATTTCTTTACTTTATTTTCCAAATTATAGAACCATATGACTAATTACTTTATTTTAATATATTATGATTTACTTCTAGGTTTTAAAGAATTTGGCAGTTAAAAAATTTAAAATTATTTGACGGTACTTTATATAACTAATAATATGATTTTTTAAGTTCCATTTCCATTTGCACAAAAAGCAGGGTAATTGTTTAGTATTGGAGGCCAAAACTAGCAAAAATAGGATGATTTACGGAAGAAATGAGTTGATAGTGATGTTCAAGTAGTCACGAAACTATCGAACATATATTTTTTAAGGCAGTAGGGGATTTATACAAATCGGAAGGGTAAGTGCAAGTGATTTATGTGAGAAAAGAAAGTGAATGGTTGGTAACGAAGATAGAAACCAACGTGCCTTGCGGGGCTCTAACCTGCCTTCATTCGCTAACGCTCGCTCTGCAATATTGTCTGTTTTTAATGTTGGTAACGTAATTTAAGGTATGAAACCATAAAACAACCGCATCGGAATAAAATATCGCAAAAAAGTACGTGCAAAAGCTGGCCCCAATGGTAAAGAACAGCCAAAATTAGCAAAGTACTAATTTACAAATGATGAAAAGGAAATATTTTGTAAAGTAATTTAGAATTATGTAGAAATAGAGATGAAGTACTATTAATAAACCGTGAACCACCATTAGTAATAGACGTCGGTCTGTCTCCTCCCTCTGACTCGAATTTCTGAAGAGGTACTCGGACTTCTTTTACATGTGAATTAACGTATGGAATTTCGAGAAATAGGTAGAATGAAAGGTCGTGTTTGGCAATGTTACGTGCTAAAATATAAAGATAAGTAAGTATCTTACAAATTTTCTGAACACAAATATGTATGCCCAAATGTTGATAAATTGGTGAGACATGTATCTTCTAGCATTTACCAAAACTAATTGGTTTGTAACATTTATAAATTTAATGTGCTTATAATATCAGTAATAGAGTCATGCTGAGCAAATCCACTTACATACACATTTAAACTGTTACCATATAATTTACTATATAATTTTTCACACATATTTCATTGATAGAACATATTGTAAATAAATATACATTTATGCGTTCTCTCTAGATATAATAAAGTGTTAATAAAGTAACATAGTGCGTTCAGAATATATAGATTTTAAAGTATCCTCTGTGGACAACAGTGATAATATGCTGTGATATAAAAATTAATTCAACTTTGAAATCATAATATAGTAATAGAATACAATTTTCTTTCTGATTGTACATAAATTCCCGGATAAATTCCCATTTTGGGAATCATCCCGGGAATATTCCCAGGGAATATTCCCGAAAAATATATTCCCGGGAATATACCCATCACTACTTGGGAACCAGAAAAATTGACCGAGCGTTACCAAATTTTAGTCACGAATATCTTGGTCAAGGCTCCAGACCAGAGTAAACGTTTTTGTCGAAATTCGAACCAGGGGGTCTCAGGGGAGCGTTTACCGGGACATGTAAAAGTAGTAGAAAATGACCGATATTTTACTATTTATTTATTTAACAATTACCAGATACAGCTCAGAGGCCATTTTGCATTGAATATCCAACAACATTAACAATGGAAAGGATTTGTGGAGGTATCGCCCAGAGCTAGTTTAGTAGGCATTTGCCTGGTAGGACTGAGGGAAACCCTGGAAAACTTCAGTCAGGATGGTAGGCAGCGGGATTCGAAACCACGACCTCCCGAATGCGAAGCCAACACTTGAACTATTAATGTCGAATTCTTATTTTTGCGGTCGCTGAAATCTATGGTGAAACTCCAGTCGCATTAACTTCCAAATTCACTCTATTCGGTTCCGGGCCGGGGGTCACCGGAGTAATGTGAGATACCAAAACATATAAAAGTAATCCAAAATGACCGATATTAGTGTCAAATCCATAGTTTTCGCGGTCGCTGAAATCAATGGTGACACTTCCATTAGCGATGACTTGCAAGAATGCGGGCCGGGAGGAAGCGGAGGGTGGATACCGAGGCATGTTAAACATATCCCAAAATGACCGATATTAGTATCAAATCCATAGTTTTCGCGGTCGCTGAGATCAATGGTGATACTCCCACAGGCGTTCACTTCCAAATACAGCCCCTGTGCGAAGCATGTGTATATTCAACTAGTTTTACAATATATGCGTTCCTTTCTCTGTTGAATCAAACGCTAACAGAACTTTCTTTGAACAGAACTTTTTGTTTTTATTATTCCTCAACTACTGTCGGTTACAAATGACAGGTTAAAGGAGCAACATAAAATTGTGATTGAAATGACATATTTGATACTGCAAAGATGCGATGACGAAAAGTTATGATTAAAAATGTCCACGCTTTTACACAAAGGCACTTACGTTTTCGAAAGCTTGAAATCTCCCTGACTAGTAGCAGGAATTCTGAGAATTCCGTAACTTTCCTTGATTTTTCAAATTCTCTGACTCTTCCAGAATTCCTCGCTTACCTCGCCACCATATTGCAAGTAATACAAATCTCCTCATAAGAAAGAGTAAGCAAAAGCTTCCTGTAGTTTCCTTTTTAATTTTTAACGCTAATCCTTCTTTTTGTCATTTCATTTTGTTTTTTCCTTCCTTATTTTTTCATTTCTGGTCTCGAAGGGGAGTCCGGACCCCCCCTGGCTACGTGCCTGAGTGTTGATTAAAGATTTTCTAGTGGAAGAATTTAATTACACTATAGGTGAAAAGCAGTTGGCAAAAATACATGTAATTCATATTGAGCAAGATAGGAGACAATGTTCATTTCAGATTTTCCAGTGCGGGGGGATTGAATAAACGATGGGTGAATACAGTACTGTGAAAATTCTGGTAACTCAGATTGAGCACGCTCGGGAAGTGCCCTAGAGGGAATTTCGAAGCTCTAGACCCAAGAGCCACCTCTGTAATCATCACTGACTGCCATTTCAATAATGTGTTTTATGGTCTTACGTCCGTGTTCCCATCCTTTCCCTCCCCCTCCAACTGGATACTTGATACTTTTTCTATTCCAAAGTTTTGAGCTAGTATTCTGCCGAAACCTTGAGTTTTGAACTCTCATCGGTTTCGAGTTAGTTAATCATTTCAGTTTAGAATTCCATTTCTGCAACGAGATTATATGAGACGTAGACTCAAAGATTATGATGAAACTCAAACACAGTAATCGTCGAAATTTTGTAAGAGACTTCCACTGGGAATCGAACGTGCAACTACGTGCACGAAAGGCGCGCGTGCTAGCTACTAGAACACCGGAAATTGCGTCACCATTTTTTAGTCTTTTCAAAATTAAGTTCTATTGACATCTTACAAGTTGTATGTACTTGCATTATAAGAAACAAAGATAAATTAAAATTATAAGAAAATCTTAATAAAATCTTTATAAACGTTTAAGAATATGTCGAAAAGGCCAGAAATTTCTCAATCTCTTTAACTCCCATGTCGTGGTGCTATTTAAAAGTATAGGCCTACTTTAAAAATAATAATAATAAAAAACTCTACAGTCGCACCTACATTATTAGATGGCAAATAGTCTCGTTTTTCTTAATGCATAAGTTTACATTAATTGAATTCAAAAGTTGCATTCTAACTTCTTTTTAAATTGTATGAAAAGTACCACTATTCGTCTTAGCACTAATGAGGACTATGGATTCGCCTTTAATATCAGTCATTTTCGATTACTTTTAAAATATCACTCTTCCCGATTCTTCATAGATGAACTTGAATGGCATGGAAACAGTCATTATCCATATCAGCGTCTCACCCGAAAACTATGGATTCAGCACGAATATCGATCATTACAATTATTTTAAAATGTCAGCTCTCCCATCCCCACTCCTTCGGATGCTAGGTGTTCCTTACCCTCCCGCGTATTTCTTTCCAGATTGTAAGACATATCAAGTTTAGTTGGAATTAAATCAAGTGTTACATAAATATGTAGGAAAAATGTTTTAAAATTAATAGGGGTGACTCTTGAACTGGAAGAGGCCGAAATCAACGATTTCTTGTTTAAGATTGATCACTGTAGAGCAAAAGACGTTAGTAGAAAACTAGAAGCTGTTTCTGAAAATCGATTAAGCGTCCTAAGAATGCATATTATATCTGTTCTTAACCTACAAGTTAAACAGGAAGTGGTAGCGATTAACTGTTTCCTGTTTTTAACGTTGATCGCTATGGAAGAAAAACTTTAATAGATAACAAAACGCTGTTTTCCATAATCGATTTACCATCCGTTCTCATCTCCATCCTTAACCCTATACAAAAACCGGAGGTGGTAGACATAAACCCTTTCCGGTTTTAACGTTGATCACTGCAGAGCAGAGACCGTAACCCGGTTTTCTACAATCGACTAAGAATACACTTCAATTCCATCTTGTACCCTCTACTAAAACTGGAACTGGTAGATATGAACCTCTATACGGAAGTAGGTAGCAAGACGCAGTTTTCTGCAATCACTTAAGCACCCCAAGAATATAATTGTGTCACCAATCCAATCCCTCTACTAACACCGGGAATGGTATAAATCTACTATCACTTCCTATTTCATTATTAATTAAGAAAATATTGTGTGAGCCTCCTTAGTGTCTTCATCAGAGTTTATTCAATACGAGCCTTCGTCTTGCTGAAGGCTTTGCCCTCAGACTCGCAAATTTGTTCGGTCTAACGCTTTGCATCTCAAACCTGCAATCATCAGTGTTTGCTAGGCTTACGGCCTCGCACCTCACATGTCTGCAAGTATACTGAATTTCATTTGAAATACCTGGGGGCTTTGCTCCCAGGCCACCGTGTTTGTTCGGCCTATGGCCTTGCACCAGGGACGGCGCCAGGAACGCTTGATGGGGTGGGCGCAAAGAGGCGGACCTAGTTGCTGGGTGGGCGGACAACGAAAATAAGAACTGGGCAATGTAGACATTTTTTGACAATAATTAAATTTCAATTTTTATACTCTTTAGTTAGCTAAGGCTCAGACCGAAATAGGGGAGAAACAAGGATGTGGAAAACAGCTGTGTTGGCCTTATAGAAGGTGCCATTCCAGCATTCACCTGGTAAAACTGAAGAAATGCAGTACTTAGGATGGGCTGAGGGAGTTCGTGGCAATATTGTCGACCTACCGAATTCCGCGTGGCACACACACTACCTCTACTTTCAGCTTTTTATATAATAATAAAGGTGAGTTCTGTGTAGTCGAAGAAGTTCAAGACTGCTTTAACTCCTCTCCCTCCAAGAATGCGCATGAATGCATAGAAATAAAAGAAGGTTCAAACAACGCAGACTAACAGATAATACTCTGCTTTGCGTTAATAACATAAAATACACAATAAGTAGGTAAAGTAAAACAAGGATAAATAGGCTGCTGCTAACATTTTTATCTTTGAAGTATTTATTACAAGAAAGCAAGAGACAAAAAATATAAATGAGTAACTTCAGAAGCAATGCGGTCGTCTTCGCTCTCTCCAACATCTAGTTCATTTACACTTTCCTCGAAATCGAACACTTCAAAATGCGAATCCTGGTTGTCACATGTATTTGTATTTTTGTCTTTTTCCCCATTGAAGAAGAAGGCTTATCACTAACATCAACGGATTGAAAATCGCGCTTCTTTGAACACGAGAAAGACACCGAGCCTGAGAAGAAATCGCTAAATTTTTTCGACATATTAGCTGAACAAGCACCGACCGCCAAGACTTCTGAACGCAACAGAGATCAACTCAACAATGCTATAATAAGGGTTTTTTACAAATCTGTTTAATGCCACACGGGTAAGACATGTGGTACATATTTTTAAACAATTGCAAGTTGGAACCCTCTTATAAGAAGCTATCGCACCAACATACAAAGCAAGGGCGCCGATTTCTCTGTAAATTTGGGTGAGGGGGCATTCAGATGCAGAAGGCATGCATGAGGATTTTTAGGCAAATTGAATTCAAATTATGCCAAATATTGTATATTCGTAAATAAAGTGCGGAGGCGCACATGGGCTTTGGGGGAGCCCGGGCCTCCTTGGGCCCCCAGGATCGGCGCCCTTGACACAAAGCACTACTCTCCTCCCTCTCTTTCTCAAAATGAGACAATAGATAATACTGGCCAGCTCTGTCCATTATTTAGTTGGTTTTTTAGAAAGCACTTTTTTTTCAGTGCAGCACATACAAACACTGGCGTTTCAACAGCACGATTGTGCGTGTGTGTTAAACTTCAATTCATTAATCACGACTTTTGGCATCATTATATTACTACAAGTATCTGTCTTAAAATCATTGTCCATTGCAGAGTTAGACAGAGTCATAGAACCTATTACATTACAATCGAAAGTAATATCTATTGCTTGTGAAGTACAGGATATCACCTTCAGTGCCGAATTTGCGTATAAGCTAAACAAGCTATAGCTCTCTTGGGGTCTTCAAAAATTTTAAAGAAGAAGTGTCTGTAATGTCATTTCCAAATAATAAGAAAAAGCAAATAAGATAAAACGCACATACAACAACGGTGTTCTGTACTGTTATGTATTAAGCTCTCATGAAGCAAGTAATAGAGCCTTGTTTTCCAACCCGCCTGCAATGGGATTTCTGTTGCCCAGCCCCACTTATAATGGAACCCTCGTTTCCCAGCTCTGCTTGTAATGGGAATTTTGTTACAGAGCCCCATTTGTAATTGGGACCCTGTTTTCCAGCCATTGCACTTAGCTACTTTGATAAGACTTCACAGCATAAGTGATGCGGATAGAACTTTAGTGCTACCCTTTCTTGTACTATTTGGAATTCGACAAGAAACAATGTCTGGTAACAATGGATGCTTAAGAAGAAGGCATGAAACGACAAGCTCGTGAAATAATAGTAAAATATAAAGGAATTACAGTCCTAAGCGGCAATAATCTTTACATTGCAAAATTATAGCTATTTTATTTCGCTGTACGTAAGTATGAAAAGTAGTTTGCAGAAGTATTTTCATAACTTTCAGAACATGGCACTGATTTTCATAGTGATCTATAGAGTTGAGTTGATTTTGAGTTTAACGTCCCTTTCAGCAGCGAGGCTACATGAGACGGGACCTACTGATTAACGTGGAATCCGAACCACATGAGCTCCCACCGGGAATCGAACCCGGGTCTTCCACACCAAAGGCTAACCGCTTAGCCACGGAGGAGCTCATATAGTGATCTATAGAGTGCAATAATGGATCACTAATGGCAGGGGCAGATCCAGGGGGCGATCGCCCCCCAGAATTGAATATGTTTTTATTTTAAAAATAAAACCTATACTAAGAATTTTCGCCTTTATATTATAAACGTAAAATAAAACCTATTGACTTCGAACGACTGCTTCCCCCCTTAAACATTCAGAATGGATCCGCCCCTGACTAAAGGAAAGAATAGGAGCAGGAATCGTAGTGATTTCATCCATTCGTTCTAGGCATATGTGTCGAACGTTTGTATATATTAACAGTATTTTATGTATTGTTATGTTCAGAACTGCACGAATTTACCTTGTGTAAGTTTGTATGCAACAGGCTGAATCCATTAGGTTACCGACACTAGTTACTACCAGTGGGGTATTTACGATTTTGTTTCGGGAGGGGCATTGCTAACTTC
Organism: Thermobia domestica; assembly: GCF_964235325.1. Taxonomy (NCBI): domain Eukaryota; kingdom Metazoa; phylum Arthropoda; class Insecta; order Zygentoma; family Lepismatidae; genus Thermobia; species Thermobia domestica. Next base: position 76,339,900 of record NC_137457.1, on the reverse strand, counting down.
GGGGGGGCTTTGCCTGGAAATGTGAAAATTCTGCAAGATATTTGATTTGCTTTATATACTAAGTGATTTCGGGGGGGCTTAAGCCCGGAAGCCACCCCCCTAAACACGCCACTGGTACGACTCCTTTATATTTTGCTAAACACGCGACATAGCAAGGCAAGGTACCAACATCTTTTCACATCGCAGTAAAAAGATGCTACCTACATTTATAGGTCTTATAATAATTTTAGTGCAACAGTTAGGTTTTTTTAACGATGTTTTTATGATTTTCAGCCAGAAACGTATCTAGCCAGGGCCCGGAGAGGTCTACGATCACAGTTTTTTGAGTGACAAAAATAATTTAAGCCATTACTTACATATTCTTGAAAGTTTAGAGTAAACTCACGATATATCTACCATAATCTGGGTTTTAGTTGCCCCTTCTCCAGTTTTAACCTTCTAAGTTCGCCTCTGGTTCCAGCGAATTTGTGTCGTATTACACCTTGTGTAATCTTCGAGGGTTGCATTCCATTTTGAGTTACTCCAGTAACCTGACCTCGAAAAAGCTCACACGATTAGTTGAGTTTCAGGCAGTAATTACCAACTTTGGATGATATTTAGACTGTATTTACTTACACGGATCCCTGAAACGTTTCAAACTTTACCCAACTGAATAGAAACAACTTGAAATGAGAAATGATGCGTTCTCCACATATTGTAGAAGCATGGCGTGGAGCGTGGATCATAGTTGGTGCTAAAAGATCGGCAAGGGAGTTTATTTGTACTAAATTAAACCACCGCTAATTTTACAAATTTTACAGTTTTTCTGTAATGTATTCAAAACAGTAAGTTAAGTTAACGAAATATACACGAAAACGTATTGACTTAATAGATATGTATTAGGTCCATAAATTACCATATAGCATATATTCAAACAGAAAAGGCGAAATTTTGTCGCTGAAAAAGATTGCTAGAAATAAATTGGACCCATTATCTTCAATAGCTTATGGGGTAAATTCAATAGCCCCATTATTGGCCCCAACAAACATAAATCCGGCACTGGTCACCTTTATTATTCTCCTTCTGTTGCGGGGGTGTCATTTCAGAGTTCGCTTGTGGGGGCAAGAACACCAACAACATAAGACTTTCACAGTTTCCACTAGTATATTAGTAGACAATCGATAAATTATATGTATTCCTCAAAATCTTGCGGGGGGCAATTGCCAACTCCTTTCCCCCCTTAATGACACCCCTGTTCTGTTGGGGTGAAGGATGCCCACCCCCGCCCACCCTTAGCGCCGTCCCTGCCTTGCACTTTATATATCAGGAAGCATACCAATTTCAGTTCAAATACCACGTTTCATGTCTTCAACTTTACGGGATCCCGAGATATAAACAGTATAATAATAACAATAATAGTATAATAATAATAATAATTGTAATATAGTATAATAATTAATAGTATAATAATATAATATAATAATAATTAGTATATAAGTATAATAATAATAATAATCGTAGTATAATAATAATTGTAATATCCACCTTTATTCTCTTCCAAACCCTTTTCTTTCTTTCTAGATCACAATCAAAAACGCTGAAATATCTATCTAATTATTGGGATTACAGAGTAAGATTTATAATAATATTGTACAGTTAGTTACTCCGTCCGTTGCTCCGCACGAAACTCTTGAACGAAACTGAATTTGACTTCTGTTTTTTGCAATTGATAGCTAAAGTAATTATCTCGAAAAAGTTCGTTAGTAGAGGATCATAAACCAGGAGGTTATGGATCAGAAACCAGGAGTGGTAGAAATCAACCATTTTAGCTTTTAATGTTGATCCTGTAAACCAAAAAGGGTAATAGATAGCAAGAAATTGTTTCCTGCAGTCGATTTAGCATCCCAAGAATACCTTTCAACTCCATCCTTAATACTGTATTGAAATAGAAAGTGGCAGAAATAAACAAGTTCCCGCTTTAACATTGAATGGGGAAAAACTGTAATATATAAAGAGAAGCAGTTTTGGGAAATCGGGTAAAAGATTCCAAGAACACATTTCATTTCTATTATTAACACTTTGATAATACTAGAAGCGGTAGAAATCAACAATTTTCGGTTTACTTTTCATTACTGTGGAGCAAAATCTGTAATAGATAGCGAGAAGCTGCTCTCGACAATCGACGGAGCATCCCAAGAATACATTTTGTCTTTCCATAACACTCTAATAAAATCAGAAATTACAGGGTGTCTACTAAAATTCCAAAATGAAATTTCATGACCTTTTCTTTAACAAACCATTAAATTTAGTAAGATTCTCAAAGGGAATTTTAGTGCGACTTGGGCCATTTTTTCACGCACGTGATAGAACCGTGCTTTACTTGTGATTTGGTAGCGTCTAAAACTATATGCGATTTTGGTGGTGAATTTTGACACTTTATAGAACAACATTTACAAGTATGTACTTATGTTTGTACAGATAAAATGAATCTTGACCCAAAAGCAAAATTTCTTGACTTTCATGACCAATAGACACCCTAGTAATCCAGTAGGACTTCCAGGTTCAATGTAATATACATAGAACATGACCTATAAGAGACAGCGAGCAGAGATTTCTTTTAAAATGAGCGTTCTTAAAATAGGTAACGTTCTTAAAATACCATCTCTTCTTTTACCCTGTAATCAAACGTAATTATTAGAAATCAACCACTTCCGGTTTTAACGTTCATCGTTGTACAGCCTTGTTCAAGAAATCTTGACCACTCACCCTGCTATGAAAGATGATATTCTTGCAACCGCAAAAGGAAATTATAGGTCATAGGAAGGTGGAAAGAATAGGTTGAAGACTTATATGAGAGTAGGAATATACCGTGTAGCTTAAATGCTGAAGTAGAAAATGAAGTAGGCGAGGATGATAAAGGATTTAGTATAATTAGGGATGAGTTTGAAAAGGCTATATCCGAGATTAGAAATGGAAAGGCAACTGGAATAGATAAAATACAAATCGAATTCATTAAAAATATAGGAGACAAGGGAAAGAAAAAATTGTTCGGATTATGCAATAAAATATATGAAACAGGAGAATGGCCAAAAGACTTTCTGAAAACGATAATGGTACCGATGGCTAAGAAATCGAACCCAAAGAGATGTGAGGATTATAGAATTATTAGTCTCATATCTCATGCAGCTAAAATTCTGCACCGAATACTGAACAGAAGGTTATATGAAAGAACGAATAAAGAAGTTGAATAGGAGCAGTTCGGGTTAAGAAGAGGCAAGGGCACAAGAGATGCAATTGGATTATTAAGGGCGATCGGTGAAAGATTTATAGAAAAAGGGAAAGAGGTGTATGTTATATTTATTGATCTAGAAAAGGCATTTGACCGCGTGATTTGGGAATTGTTGGGAGTTCTAACGAAGACAGGGTTGGAATGGAAAGATAGAAGACTAATAAGAAACTTATACATGAACCAACAAGTAAGTGTTAGGATAGGGGAAGAACTGACGGAAGAGAGTGCAATTGGAAGGGGAGTTTGACAAGGATGCTGCCTCTCGCCAACACTATTTAATGTCTATCTAGAAGATATAGTGAAAAAGAGTTTACATGATGATGATGGCATTTCAGTAGGAGGTAGAACGATTAAATGCATAAGATTTGCAGACGATATGGTGCTTGTTGTAGAATCTGAAAAGAAAATCATTAAAATGTTAGAAAAAATGAGAATGGGCTTTGAAGAATATGGGATGAAAATAAATGTTAGAAAGACAAAAGCCATGGTGATTGGAACGAAGGGGTCTGTGTCAAATATAAAAGTAAGAGGGGAGAAAATAGAATAAGTGAATAGTTTTCGATATCTGGATAGTATTCTTAGTAATAACATGAAGTGCGAACTTGAAATAAAAGCAAGGACAGGAATGGCGAAAGAAGCTTTAGGACAAAGAAAAGTCTGTTTTGTGGGACCTTGAATAAAGAGTTGAGAAAAAGACCATAAAATGCTTCGTGTGGAGTGTTGTACTGTATGGGGCGGAAACGTGGACATCACGTAAAGGTGATGAAAATCGACTGGAAACCTTCGAAATGTGGGTGTGGAGAAGAATGGAAAGAATTAGTTGGGTCGAGCGGATAACGAATGACAGAGTGTTAGAAATGGTGGGTGAGAAGAGAACACTTTTAGATATTATTAGGAAGAGGAAGAGAAACTGGTTGGGACATTGCCTAAGAAGAGATTGTATCATGAGAGACGTCCTAGAGGGTAAGTAGGCGGGAAAGAGAGGGAGGGGGCGAAGGAGACTACAATTAATGGATTATATAAAAACAGAAGGATCATACGCGAAGACGAAGAGGTTAGCGGAGGACCGTGGAGCACGGAAGCTTCTCAGCTGCGGCAAGTGACCTGCCAATAAAGGCAGAATACCTATGATGATGACATTTATCATTTTCTAAAAATAAATGAAATAAAATACAGTTGAAAAATTAATGTTATACGAATTACTTCTTTCTTGTTTAGGTGCGGAATTTTCAGAAACTGTGAGAAACATCTTCAGTTATTTGTAATGGTTACTTTATATGTCTAGTTTCATCTTCCTTACCTCAGGGATTAGCAAGATACACTATCCTATTTACGCCCCTAAGGATACATATTTCCAAAAATCCTTCTTTATCAGTTGCTTTCGTAAAAAAGAGTATTCTTGCTAATTATAGTATTATGGCTTGGCCGATAATGAGTAACTCACTTATGCTGTCTTATATACAGTATAGGTTATTATTATTGTTATTATTTTTGTTGCTTTTACTGATGATTTGAGAATACAATGCTGCAAATAAAATTGCAGAAACGGTCAAAGACATCGCGAATGATGTAGGCGTGAAGTATGTAGGGTTTAAGAATGTGGGCGCTTGTTAAAAATGTTGGAACAATTTCCCTAGAAAATCCCAAAACTTTAATTTAGAAAACACAGCGTCTTGTATCATTTCCTACTTTATAACACTACAACGAATACTCTATAAGAACATTGTACTTCTGTTAAATTACCTTGCTGAACAGTAGTAAATCATCTCCGAAGGCTAACATGAAATGGAGGATTCAGACAACTAGATCCGCTTTTTCTTGAGTTAACTAAACATTAAGTATAAAACCGAAGTAGCATTATAGATAAAGTGAGACTGTAGAAAAAATGAACCTTTCCTCTAACAGTTAAAAGAATAATAGAACATAGACGCGATAATAATAATAATAATAATAATAATAATAATAATAATAATAATAATAATAATAATAATAATAATAATAATAACAACATACCACGATAGCTGCTGCGACTAAGTTACTGCGCACGATAGCTCTTGAAAGAAAGCAAATTTTTAATTTCTTTTATTTATTTATTTATTTATTTATTTTTTGCAAACTATGGGTAGAGTAATTATTTCGGAGGAGCTAGTTAATTGAAGTGATCCATAAACCGAAAGTGGTAGAAATCAACCTTTTCCACGTTTTAACGTTGACCACTATAAAATAAAAACGGTTTTCGGCAATCGATTAAGCATTTCAAGAATATTTTTCATCTCCTTTCGTTACCAACCGAAAGTGGTAGAGATAAAGCATTTCCGGTTTTACGTTCAACACTATAAAGCTAAATGGATAAATAGTTACGAGCGGCTTTCTGTAATGGCAAATCCTTCAGATTGGATCTGACAAGGAACCAGAAACTCTAATATATTTATTTCACTTCCGATTTGAGTACAGGGATCACTGCCGAGATGTAATATACTCTTGGAGCACTTAATGAATTACCTAAAAAAGCCTTCTCGCTATCCATTCTATAACGCTCAATGTTATAACCGGAAGCGATTGATTTCTACCACTTCAAGTTTTAGTAGAAAGATTAGAGTCGAGATAGAACATATTTTTAGGACACTTAATTGATTACAGAAAACAGCTTATTAATTTCTAATCTATAGCAATCAACACTAAAACTGGAAGTAGTTGGGTTTTGCTACTTCCGGTTCGATTAGAAGTTTAATAGAGATGATACCTGTTCCTACAACACTAAATTAGTTCCCAAAAGCAGTTTCTATAACTTAGAGTTTTTGCACTATATATATTAAATTGAAACCGGAAGTTATAGGTAATTTCTGAGACATCTTTTTCACTAAGGTGTTAATTATGAAGAAGAAGGTTATTCTTGAAACTATTTATCGATTTCCGAAAACTACCTCTTACTATCTATTACCCTTTTCTCTCTATAGTGATCAACGTTAAAACCGGAAATGGTTCATTTGTACCAGTTCATGTTTTATTAGAGTGCTAAGGGTGAAGAGGTAGATTAATCTTGAAACGCTTTTTTGATTGTCCATTCTCGATGGCTCATTCGTACCTCTTCCGGTTTTATTAGACTATTAAGAATGAAGATGAGAGTTGGCTATGAAACGTGTAATTGATTGCCAAGAACCGCTTTTTCCCTATCTATTACCGTTTTTGTTCTATAATGATCAACATTAAAACCGGAAATGACTTATTACTACCACTTCCGGTTGGTGAATCTTCTCTATTAAAGAACTCCCTCGAGATAATCATTGTATCTTTCTATTGCAAAAACAATTTAAAAATTCACATCCGTCCAAATGTCATCGTACGGAGTAACGGACGGACCTATGTACAAACATTACGATTTTACAAGTTTCACTACGTAATCCTAATAGTAAAAACAGTAAAGATTTACGTAATATTTTCTCAATTGATTTGGAAATCAGAAGTTGTAGTATATTTTTTTTACTTACTAGTTGAGTAGAGTAATTACTGTCGAGATGGAATACACTCTTGGGCACTTAATAAATTTTCCATTCTATTCCCTTTTCGCTATATATTCTATAACACTCAATGCTTAAACTGGAAGTGATTGATTTCTGTCACTTCCGGTTTGAGTAGAAAGATTAAAGTCGAATTAGAAAATTCTTGGAACACTTAATTGATTACTGAAAACCGCTTCTCGCTATTTATTACGGTTTCTAATATATTGTGATCAACACTAAAACCGGAGTTAGTTGGGTTTCACCACTCCCGGTTTATTTAGAAGTTTAAGAGAAGAGATGATACTTATTCCCACAACATCTAAACTGATTTCCCAAAACAGCTTTTCCCTATCTCCCTATGTAGATTAATTTGAAGTCGGAAATTATAATTAATTTCTACTGCTTCCGGTTTTACTAGGATGTTAATGATGAAGATGAAAGTTATCCTTCACACGCTTTATCGATTGCCGAAAATTGCTTCTTGCTATCTTTTACGGTTTTTGCTCTATAGTGATCAACAATAAAACCGGAAATGACTCATTTATACCACTTCCGGTTTTACTATAGTGTTAAGAATGAATATGGGAGTTGTCCTTGAAACGTTTAATCGATTGCCGAAAACCGTTTGTCGCTGTCTATTACAGTATGTGCTCTACAGTGATCAACGTTGAAACCGGAAATGGCTCATTTGCACCACTTTCTGTTGACTAAATAATCTCCGTTAACGAACTTCCTCGTGATAATTACTATATTTATCTATTTCAAAAAACAGAATTAAAAAATTCGCATTCGTTCAAAAGTTATCGTGCGGAATGTTACGGTAAGTTCCACTAAGTGATCGTAATAAATAATTCATACCCCCGACCCCGCCACACACACACACTAACTTATGTACACACGAAAGTATATCTGGTAGTTCCCATATGCCTATGCCGGTAGTTGGAAACAGAAAGAGAGAGAGAGAGAATCTTATTGCACCTTTACACAGAACGCGCAATTACTCAGAACATCAATTAAAAAAAAGAAAAAAAGAAGAAGAAAGTTGTTAATGAAACTTTCAAAGATTGGTACTACTGCTGCAACATACACATGCAATTCTTCCATAATGGTTGATTCGTAAGATGATGTACATGGGTTTCTTAATGACAGTGTAATAAAATGCCTTCAAATTGACCACAAAATAAAAAGATAAATTTCTCTCTCAAATTTTATAAAATCCAAGTCGATGGTCATTATGGGAACACTCAACAATAACAATATATGCAAACAAATATTAATATACTCCAAGCCAGAAAGCCACAATGCCAGAAATATTTGATGTCATAAGCATAAGCAGATGTATATATATATATATATATATATATATATATATATATATATATATATATATATATATATATATATATATATATATATATATAGTTTTTTATCCAAAACGGTTAAAATTGCCATAAGAAGGTAGTATCCCATATAAGCTATCAAACCTAGGTAAAAACTTATATGGTATTCCTAATCAGCATGTAAGAAAACGAATATATACAGAGCTTTAAAAAATTGGGTAAAGTTGTCATAATGAGGGCGTATCTCACATAAGACGTATGTAAATACAAATGTGGTGTTTGTAACCAGCATGTTCGGAAACCCCCATATGCCGAGTTAAATCCAAATCGGTTAAAATTGTCATAAAAAGGGCGTATTCCACATAAACTATAAGGTAATATCTTCACTATACAGCATAGTCATAAAAGGCTGCGAAAACACCTCCGCCAATGTCATAACCGTGCTGCTCCTGTGCTATCGAGACCGGAACAGATCATGAGTCAGAATCGGTACTATAATGTTTCTGTGCATGCCTGTTATTTCTACTTAATTAGAACTGTAATTTTATTGGACATGTCTAACTAAGTGTTACGTGAAGAGTGTGTGTGTGTGTTTTAATCTCTTCCCCAGCGTTTTCGCCCTAGAAGTTTAAACGAGTAAAACGGACAGACTTCGTACGCTATATAAAGGAAGCTTCTGCATTTCTGCATGTATTCATAAACTTTCTACAGTGGGAGTTAGAATATGTGTTGCGTAGCCTTTCTTTAGTAATATAAACAGTTTGCTATGCTCGAAGTCGGGTGCAGATTCCCCGGGGTTGTCTATTCGGAACCGGAACTTGTAGTCCAACTTGAGTCGGAACAGTTTGCTCAAGCGCCACAAAACGCTTCGTAAACCAAGTGAGTGTGTGTGAGAGGGAGCTGGAACTGAAACTACACGCAAGCGGTGAGCGAACCACTGATCTACTACGTTCAGTAGGAGTTCGAATAGGTGTTCATAGCCTTTGTAGCCTGTTGCTGCTCCTGTTGTGTTCAATTGGAACCGAGAGTGGTAGTTGGAACTGTATTTTCTACTAAAATGGAACTGCGCTTGAGTAGAAGAGTCTGTGTGTGTGTGAATGAAAAGTAAGTTCAAAAAAGGGGTCGTAACTGCCTACTCGTTACGCATTGTACTCCGGGGGAACCCCTTATGGTACTGGAACTTGAGTCGTAACAGGAGCCGGAAAATGTGTTAATGTGCTACCAAGTCTATGCTTCACAGTTTTCGTCCAAGAAGAGTATATGTTCCTTCGAATGCATGTTCTACTACTTAATTGGTGGTTTTACTTAATTGGAGCTATAATTTTATTGGGCATGCGCTACTAAGTGCTCCGTGTAATGTGTTTGTGTGTTTTAATCTGTGCTTCACTGTTTTAGCCGTACAACATTGAACGACAAAAAAAGATGGACTTTGCAAGTTATCCAGGTGAAGCTTCTACATTTCTGCATGTGGTCATAACCGTTCTACACTGGGAGTTAGAATATGTGTTGACCCTGCAGTCGTTGAGGTCAATGGTGACACTTTCGTTAGCGCTGAGTTTCAAATTCAGCCAAAATTGTGTTCGGGCTTCGGGTCTCCTACTGCGGGTAACGACATGTAAATTTAATCGAAATTGGCCGATATTAGTGTGAAATTTAGAGTTTTATCTACATTCATGTTGGACTCTTCTGTTCAGTAGTACCGTAGATAGTTTTATTGTGATTAAGAACAGGTTGGTTAATTGTTGCAATTAAGTATAAACCGTGTTCAATATTAAAATAATTCCAATGAAAACACATCTACGTTGTAGGATATGCATTTATACAAACTATATACAATTTCAGAAATGTTTTCAATTGCTCTTTCGTTATTAAGTTTGTTTTAAAATATATTTCATCTGACCCGTGCGAAGAACGTTCACAACAGCTAGTTGATAATAATTCAAAGGCACTTCATAAAAATAATAACTTCATTTCATTTTCCGCACGCAAGAGGTTTATCGTAATTCTTATGTAATTTTTATATTTTCTTCTAGTGCTGGACACATGAAGGTTTTCTCACTTCGTTTCACACATTTCACAGATGTATCGCCTCGTCTTGAATATTAAAGAATTCCATCTTGTTTCTTATTGATTAACTTTTCAAAATCTCTCGTCTTGATTTGAAAATGTATGCATTGTACAAACTTTGCGCGTTGATTTTTCTACTTTAGTTTTCTCTACAAGTTATAGATTTTCTCTAGTGGGTAGATGCCTAAAAATTGTTCTAATAATTTGTTACAGATTGCTCTGATAACACAAATATATTACTGCGGTATTTGGATAACTTGCCTATCTTTGATAAAGCTGTTCAATATGTTCGTAAAATCAAATTACAGTTATTATACAATGAATCATGCTACAGTAAAACAGTGTTTAAAAACGAATATTAACTATGTCTGAAAACGAATAGAAACTAATATCACCTACGATACTCGTGAAACTTGTCGTCCGCTTTAAAAAAAGAGCCGATAATAGCAATGGTGGATCTAGCCCGGGACCGGGGGCCTAGATCTCCCAGTTTTTTGTGTCACAAAAATAATTTAAGCTATTATTCGTATATTCTTGAACGTTTGTACTCAATCCATGATATACCTAACATACTCGCTCTCTTGCTGCCCCCCAGACCCGTCCCTAGATAATTGTCATACTTTTCGTCCGGATCCAAATACAAATTATAATTCTCTCGTCTTTGAGCCAATAATACAGACGAGGCTAAAAAATGTATCGTCTCGTGAAAAACAGTAGCTCCCTTTCACCTACTTTTTTTCATAATACACAACGACCATTTTCCTAAAGAATGTAGATTAATAAAACTATCATCATAGGTGTTGCAAATGAGATGTTTCAAAGTCAACGAAACTAAAATTCTTAACTAGAAGTTCATCTTATCATCTATGCTAGGTGTACTGAGCGAGAGATTCTGTGATACAAAGTAAAATGCGGTAGCATGAGAGTATGTATTAGCATGCAATGGCAGCCATAACTCGAAGTATGTTAAGATTAATGGTATGATAGGAATACGAGATCTGTGTGGAAGTAGGGCCAGCAAATGCAGGTCTTCGGGTCGGCCTTGTACTTTTCGTATATATATCTGTGGCTTGGGTCTAGAAGGGCCAATGTGACTTTTTGACAAAAATAAGATACTCTTCAATTTTAACGTCTATAAATGGATGTTTTCTTGTGCAAGAGCAAATGTCAACACAAAATAGTTTGGAATATATACCATTCATATCCACATTTGCTTTTCCTACAACAGGAAATTATCCATTTATAGGCGTTAAAAATTGGCGAACATCTCATTTTTTGCCCCCAAAATGGCATTGGTCCTTTTAGAGCCTTGCCAAGTATATATATATATATATATATATATATATATATATATATATATATATATATATATATATATGTGTGTGTGTGTGTGTGTGTGTGTATGTGTGTTTCTGTCAAAACATTCTGCTGTATCTTTAGTCGCTAAGGAAAACGTTGGCAAACGTGAGTGGAAGTCCTTAAAAATAAACCGTTTGCTGGAAATTTTGCATGTAAAAAATGCAAATTCGACCGTTAAATTTAATCGTGGCTGTATGGTTTCCGTAATCACCCTCGGTGTGGGAGAACAGAATTCTCTTCTTCCCAATAGGAACACCCACGTTGAGTGATGTCAAGATCAAACATTCTAAAATTTTATCTGAAGAGGCAAAAATTCCCATTTTGTTTTGGAATTTCCCATGTTAAAATATTTTTTTAAAGATTAAGATTTCAAGATTATTGATGATTTATTGGCCTTTTTCTCACCCATAAAGAATTTACTTGTTCTCAATGATAAATCCCATATTTGCTGCCAATTGGGAGAAAAATTTTCTTTATCTCTTTTCAAGAAATTAATGTCAAAGAATTTCACAAAATGTTTTTTTTTCACGGGTTGACATCACTGCACATCCTTTGGATTCAATGTTAAATTCTACATCAACTTGTTATATTATCTCTGTCCTGTAAAGGAAACTAAACTTCCAAATAAACATGATAGTTGATCTGGGAGGAAGAGTAACTTGGTCCTTACACTTAATGGCAAGCTGTACCGCTGCCGTGGTCGCAAGTTAAATTTTCCACTTTTGATCTGTTGCATTCATTGTTCCATTTCAATAATGTTTCGTTGAATATTGGGACATTTTTAGCGTTTGTGCGATCTTTCGTTATATATTTAAGTACAAAAGTGTGTGATCATCCGCTCCAGTTACGTTTGTAAAGTTATACAATAGAAGTGTAATCACGAGGGAGATAATAGAACTCCCGCCCTCCACACCACTTCCTGGCCCCCAAAATAGAATTTGTCTGCTAAGTGTTTATTTAAACATGTTTACTGTAGCAAATGGATAACGTATATAACAAAACAATCTGAAGTGTGGGTTCTTTGCACAGGAAGAATAAGTATAATAAATATAAAACCGAAAGTTAGAATATTGGACAAATTGGCCATATTTTCACTTTTCAAGCAGAATTACGAAATCCTGCAATACATGATTCCCTATTGTTAATTATAAGTTTATTTACCGAATTTTATACCTCCAGTTCAAGCAAATTCTCATATTAGTCATTTTCTGATAAAGAACCAAATCTTTTTAACACTAGAAATCGCCTTATGGAGCCGAATCCTTAAAAACGCTTAAATATGTTTTTGGATTGTATCAAGTAGAAGTTTATATACTTAATTTCATCACTAAAATTTCAGAGAATGCTGATATTTAATTTTCGTGTATGAAAAAGTTAATTTCTCAAAACGTTGAAACATACATTCTCTTCTTTTTAATTAAGAGTTTAAGTAACGAATTTTACATACATAGCTTGAGTGAGTATGACAGTTTCACAATAAAGATACGAAAATCGTAATATAGAAATTGCTTACTTCCCCATATTTAAGAATGGATTTTTTTGAATGCTTAACACATATTGAGTTACTTCTATTTTTATTAGGAAGGTCATATGAGGAGTTTCGTCCTCTTTAAGTGAGATAGTTTATTTTCAGGAAAAGATATTTGAACTCCCTTTAAACTCTCTTAAGATAAGTATTGAAAAACTTTTTTATTCCTTTGTTTAATAATAAAAAGATTTTATTGCCAAATTGTATTTTGTAGGTATAATCGTACGCATGTGCGCTCACGTCGAATGAGATCGGTACGGGGACAATTACTCTGCTAAATTTTTGACAGAGATTCGGTTCTTCGAGATACATGTCACAGCACATTAGATTTGCTTAGGTATTTACTTTGTTTGTGCCGGTCCTTTTTTCCCTCTTTTTCTTCGAAAAATTCGGCTGGTGTTTCAGATAGTATGCTCTTTGTTTTGATAAGTGAGTCACTTTTACTCTTTTATGTAATAGCTCAAAAAAATTCCAAACCACGTCATCATATGATAATAAGTAAGAACTTTTCCAATACAATAATATAAATTGAAAAGCGCTATATACGCTAGTTCGATTCTATGACTGGGTAGCCAACTTGAGACATAACAATTTACCTTAAATTGTATCCGTAGCTGACGCTAAGGGAAAGGGCGGAAAGGAAAAGAAAAAGAAAAAAAATTGGGTCGCCGATATTATTCCTTTCTTACGCTGTAATTATAGACCAGTAAGCACAACGCTATTTAACTCCAGACTCTTACACACTAATGGCATCGTCGACGCTGAAAAAGAAGAGATGGAAAGAAACAAAATCATTCAGGACAACACCACACATCTTGAAACTCTATGTATTTAACTTTCTAGTAATAACGTATAATATCGGAATTATCGTTAACATTAATGACCATGGACAGCTAGACTCAGTTGTCAAAAAAAAAAAAAAAAAACTATATGTATTCAGTCTTAAAAGGATTCCAGAAATTTCTAGCGCCAACGCAACTCAAAGATGAGTAACAACAACATTTAAACAGTATCCTTAATAACAGTGAGAGAGTTGTTTACATTCTTCGACTAAATATTAGAACGAAATCTTCAGTAGACTACTTTACAGAGAGGAAATTACCAATTACATTACTGTTCACAAAACATCTCATCGCAGAGGGCGTAAACATGCGGCTGTGTCGATTAACCTTCCTCCCTAAACACATAACGTCTCCACTACTTCCGCAACCAACTGTTAAGAGGGCATTTCCCTCGACATAACTTACACATTAACAGCGGCGGTAACAACAATACACACTGCAGAAACATTATAGGAAGTACAAGGCCAGCCAGTAAGTTAGACTCTACCCCTGACATCATCGCGTCAAAGTGCGAGTATTATCGTATACCCACCGTCTTGACGAGCCTCACTGAACTAGTGCATTATAGCTCAAGATATACTATAAAATAAACTCGACGATTTACATAGATTTCTATGTAGCGACTTAATACTTGAATTCTGAACTATATATATATAATAGAGAATACGGAATGCCTGCTACTGGACGAACATGAGCTAGATGGTTGCGAGTAATATATTATACATCTACACAACTGGGAAAATGATTGCATTCAAAGCAAGAGAGAAACGGTGTTGATATCAGACTACCCCGCTGGCGTATGATTCGACTTACTGGATAGAGACTCACTTTCGTTTACTCGGACATGTTACGGACAAGATTTACTTTAGACAATATTATAGACATTGTAGAATTGATGCACATAGTATGTAAATACACTGAGGAACCAATGATTGATAAATGTATGTATATTGTTTTGCTTTATAAAACGACTTGAAGCAGTAAACACACGGTAGTAATAATATAACATTTAGATATTTAAACAGAGACAACTTGGATGAATTTATGAACGGTAGACAAATCCCTTCACAACTTCCTGGACGACATTACTTGTTTCACAAGATGGAATAAAGAATAATAAGACATAGTTACCTGGAACAGTGACCAAAGCTCACCCAAGCTTTTTCTCGCTTTACGAGTAGACAACATTGCCCCCCCCCCTTCAGGGCCAGTGCATAGGCCTCCATTCGGGACAGCGTCCTAGGGTGGCAATCGGTTCCGATGACTTCTTCGATATCTCACCATGTAGCAATCGTAACCATAACCTCGGCGCAGATTGACCAAACGGTGACCTCTTCTTGGTTAATAGCAAGAATGTACATTTCACTACTACTTTCACCAGGTAGACAAGATTCTCACTGCAAAGCTGCTGCAAAGCTCACGTTCGCAACCGCGACCGCAGTCAGGCACATTTAAGTCCCACAGAAGGAGGCGGAACTGACGACAAGTAACAGAGGACAGAGTCCCTTATTAAGGAAAACAGAGGACGAGGAATCACTACGTCAAGAGGACGAGGCCATGCACAATCGAACGTGGTCCTAGAGACAAATTTAGAGAAAGACTATTGAACTTCAGCTTTCATCACGGCAGTGATTAGCGGGTGTTACACCAATCCCAGCAATATTCTGGACACGCACAAGCTGAGTGTTTATGGGTGAATTTTCTTGTAATTCACTGCACGTACACTAGTCCAGCATACTGTTCGACTATGGAACCTCTTAGAAAGACATTTGTGATAAAAAAGGACGATCACTCACTGCACGATTCGCGGTAATTTCATGTCCAAAGACATGAGCAAATCTACGCCTCCCTCTCAACTGCCGCCATGTTTCAATACAAAGAGCTGAGACAAAGGGGAGCAGGCTTCCCCAACCCGTTCGCTCCTGATTGGTCGCTCCTTACTACGTATTAGAGCGTATTACCGGAACAACAATTTGAATAATAAAATATATATGACCAAATAAAAATAAAATTTATATAAGTAAGCATTCATATATGTATGTTTATAATAATCCCTCCGTTTACACGAAATAAAATTTCAAATTATTTCAAACAGTCAGCGCTACTCTCAGAAGCCGCTCAACGCAAAACATAGACATAGAAGGAAAGGTAGCATATTCTGACTACATACATTAGTCCAATTGTAGACCATCTTGAATACTTCACGAGAGTCGAGAATTGAGAAAATATAAAGAAATAACATGAACTAAGAGCTGATTAAACATTCCTACAAATAATCTCTTTGAGAAAATGTAACGCTCAAAGAGGAACGTTACATCTCTTCAGAGGACAGAAAAAATGATCTAAAAGATCGGTTATTTTTAAACACCCTATATATCATTATTTAAAAACAGAAGTTATTTATATGGATAATTTTGAAGAAGTTCATCTCTCCGTTCTTTGGAGCAGTTGAATTTCTACAAGTTGTGAAAATTTTGCGTTCCCACACTTTCCCCAGTGAGGGTATGCAAAATCGCTGAGTTTTTCAGAACCTTTCTGGCTAAGAAAGGGCCCGAGAAACATTTCATATATTTAGCAAATTCTCCTTTAACTGAAGAGGAGAGATGGTAAAGTTTAACCATTACTAGGTCTCCTTCTTCTGACTTTACCTCCTTTCCTGTTCGTTTCAAAGATTTCTTAGTTTTATCTTTAACTTTAGGATACAACGTAATATAACGATCTTGGGTAGGTGTCTTTTCTAGAACACCAGGCCAAGGAAAATTCTTTTTAAATGCTTCAATAGCAGAATAAGGTAAAAACAGCTCTGCAGGCGTACAATCACTGCTACTACATAATGAATAATTAAGAAGTTCCTGTCATCGCTTAAGTACAGTACTCCACTTAGAATGATTACTCTGACACTCCAAACGAATAATTTGTTTGAGTTCTTTATGGCTCCTCTCCGACAAGCCATTCGAAGAAGGGGAATAACTGGACGTTAATATTGATTTTATATTATGCTCCCTACAATAGTCAGGGGGCGTGGTGGCTCAGTGGTAGAGCGTTCACCTCCGGTGCTTGGGGTCCCTGGTTCGATCCCAGCTCGCGCCGTGTGGACTTTGTGGTAGACAAACACCGTACTCGTGGGTTTTCTCGGGGTTCTCCCGTTTCCTCCCACTTTCTTCATTCCACCATTTCACTCATGTCTCATTATCACCGTCTCCTTTAGTCTAACCGGCATAACCGTGGGACGTTAAACTTAAAGATTTCATTTCATTTTTTTTCCCTACAATAGTCCTACCAGGGGCGCGAAACGAACTGGGAACCTTTGTCTGAGACAATAGTATTTGGATAGGGAAACAAATAAAAATAATTCTTTTCTAACACTGAAATTATACCTTTAACATGAGCAGTCTTCAAAGGAAAGAAACAAACAAACGTAGAATAAATATCGATAATAGACAAAATATAATAATAACCATTACTAACTGGGAGTTTCCCAACGAGGTCTACCGCTAGACGGTCGTTAGGTCGACTAGCTTCTATATGAATTTCTTCTTTAAGTATTACTTAATTGGCGAACTTTGTCTCAGCACAATCAAAACAATCTCTGATATACTGTCAAACTGACATGCTTTGTTTCTTCCAGTAAAATAAAGAACGACACAAAGACATACATTAGTCATTCGATTTTTAAACCACGTTAGTGGCAAACAACAACTAAAAATGTCTATGAATAAGTTCCCGTATGTGTTACTTTCTTCATTCATATAAACAATAGTTAGTTAAGACAGCTTACATTTAATGTAAAAGGTAACATTTGAATTTCTGGTATCGGAAGTCTTACTATAGTACCTTTTGCTTTAATTTTGTCACTTAACTTACTTTTATTAAGATTTCATCAAACCAAGTCCTGCTCATGCCAAAATAATTAAAGGATTTCTCTTCGTTATTGCGTAAATCATTAAACGTGGAAGACAACTGTAGCTGAAATTAAAATGTTTTTTCTATGTTGGACTGAAACGGCCGCCGGAGTTCGCTACGAGTTCGCAGAAGACTTTTCTGCTTGTCTGAACCGAGGCTTAGGAGGAAGGAACCATTTTGTGTGACTTGAATAAAAAAAATGAGAAAAAGACTCCTAAATGGTTCGTGTGAAATATTGTTCTATATAGGTAAAAGACATATACACTTCCCAAGATACTAAACATAAATTTAAAAAGAGCGCCCGAAATGCTTCGAAATGTGAGTGTGAAGAAAAGCAAGGAAATTAGCAAGGTCGAGCGGAAGACTAATGAGAGAGTTCTAGAAATATTGATTTTTAGAAGCGGAAAATATCATGCTGTCAAAAAAAATATTGAGCTTTTGGATATAAAAATTGAGACATGTTGTTATCGAAAATTACATTATGAAGGTGCACATGCACTACTTTGTAGCTGAACTTCTTCCATTTTGTCGGGAAATTATAATTCCGTCACTATAGTCCCGTCTGCTGTATCTGGTCAAAAAATGTTAATGTGATTTCCACATGTGCCTTTCAAACTAACTTATCGTCATTTCTCAAGTTCTGCAGCGACTCGAACAAAAGGTAGTCTGGTTAAGCCAGTACCAAAATATGTGTTGGACGTAATGGTAAATCCCAATCTTCCTTTTTGTGAGAGGTCGTTAAATGTAAATGCTATTTGGCGTTTTTAACATGGTGCACACACCCTTTGTGTTTACTTCAGGTTGTTTCTTTTGAAATGTTGGGTGCATGTTAATTGTTGACAGTCCATAATCGAGTCTATCGTTCTACTCGGTGAGAACAGCTTGTGATTCAAGATACTGTAATAGTTCCGTCAAACTGAAAGAATATCATTCCTAGACGTGAGTGTGGGCTCTGCAACAGACTTTCCAAGGGACTTCCTACCACGATCGTTCTTCGTATACCGTTAGGTTATTCACTTTTCATCACTTGTGGCAAAACAATTTGGAAATGATTGCAGAGATTCAGAGATGGCTGAGCGGTTAGTGTACATGTCTTTGTCGTCGGAGACCGGGTACAATTCCCCGCGGGAGCTCATGTAGTTCGGATCCGACGTTAAGATGTAGGTCTATTTCACATATAGTCTCGCGGCTGGAATGGACGTTAAATTCAAAATCAAATCAAATCAAAGAAATCAATCTAGTTTGTTACGTTTTAGTAGATGTGTACAGATGAAAATTGAATGTGTCTTAATCAGATCATGTTCCAACAAAATATCAAGCTGGTTTTGTAGCCAGTTTTGTCGAAATGACTTAATACCATTGATGTTTGGTTAATACCATTGATGTTTGATAGGCAATGCTATAACAAATTAGCAAATTATTATAATCATGTTAAGAGAATACACTCGTTATTAAGGGGTAAGCATACGCGCATTTGGCGTGGAAGATGCAGATTCGAATTCATTTTGTTTCGGATCCTATGTTAGGCTGTACTTCTACGTCTCGCGTCTGAAAGTCTCGCTACTAAAAGAGATATTAAATTGAAAATCAAGTCAAACAAAATCATGTTGAAATATTAGATTTACTATGCAGTTTGTATGAGAATCTGTTACATATATTTTTAGATGTGCGATATTGTTGTAGAAGTGTTACACTCTTGATACGCTGAATCCATATCAAGAAAGAAGATTTTTTACTCTGACTATCCTACTATTTCCGAATCGCTGGAATAGAGGAATAAAAACGGAGATATCACATATTCTTTGGGGGTTGAATCCATATAAGAAAACTATCTCTCTTTTATTGTAAACTTTTTGCTGTGATACCTGTCGAAGACTGATGAATATAGCCGTTGTGTAGAAATTCATAGCATGTTTTGAAATCTAAAATAGTGCAACCTTAAGATAGACCACAATATACGTGTTATTAACACTCAAATTGTAAATAATGAGATGATATTAAAATACACGATTTATAGTTTGTTTATCCATACTAGAACAGGTCCAAAAGTGTAGAACACTTCAATAGGTGGTAAATGTTGCAAAACCTAACCAAAGTAACAATAAGTGAGGAAAATGTTTAAAGGCTTATTTCGATCATTGCCGCCATCTTGAACGTTCACAATTGTCTTAAATGGAAACTAGCATGGGAAACGTCATTTTAATACCAAAATGTTTGAGAAAGTAAAAGGGCTTTTTCTTTTTCTTTCTTTCTATTTTTCTTTCTTCTTTTTTCTTTTTCTACGAAGCTATAACTAATTACTTTCTTCGTATCGTTGTAGGTGATTTACGAGCAGAAGATGGCCTTGATGCATATAGAGAAAGTCTAAATCGTGCTCAATTCTGATCTTCTATGGGGGACTCGCATTGTGAGGCCAGCCGTCATGAACATTGGTGAATCACATCTTATAATAACTGTTGTCGGAGGAAGGGTAATATTTCCCAAGTTTTCCCAGCACGGTGACTGTCCACCCCACTGCAGTAGCTGTCTCCGTGATTACCTCTATCAGCAGCTTCCTGACGCGTGGATTAGTGGTGAGGTGCTGTGTAACGGCCAACTCGTTTCCCTGACGTGACCGACTATAGTATTACCTGTGGAACCATGAGAAGTCTATTGTGTATGCGCTGAAAATTAGTGATATTCACGATCTCAAGGAACGAATTGTGGATTCACATTCGAACATTGCAACTCTCAATTTTCAAAAAGTTTAAAGTTTACATGACTCAGAACTCAGAATGTCTCTGAGAATCGATAGGAATGGGGTACATATTCAACATATTCTTTTACAGAGAGTGGCTCTTGCCGTATGACTAACCGCTTTTGTTGGGAACAGAACAACAACAATAAAATAGTCCTAATTTTGTCATTGATAGCGCTACAGCAAAAATAACACTGCCATTCAATTTGTACAAAAAATGCTATTAAAAAGACATAGCACATGCCACGATTTCCATTTAAGACAATTGCGTAAAATACACGATGGTAGACGCTATTATGAGTGTCTTCAAACCTTTTTCTCATCCGTGTTTCCTGCCCACATCGTTACTTATATTTTTGGAGCGTTTACCACTTATTAATGTGTTTACACACTTTGGAGCACCCTGCGTATTGACTTGTACAGAATAAGAACATTTGAGAAATGAAGCTAATCGATTTCGTGTTTAATTCGAGTCAAACTCGGTGCAATCTTACTTGAATTATCGCAATTGCATTCAAGTTCAAACCGTTAATCATTTCACTTCTTTACCTAAATTTCGATTCCGAAGAAACAGGGTGCATGCAGCAAATGATGAGCATTATTTTATGTGAAGCAACCTCTCTGGGTGACTAAATTTCATAGACGTTTTCTGTCAAGAAACAAGAAACTAAAATGGAATTTACGGTAGGATTGTGAAAATTAGTTTTATGCTTCTCAAGTACCGATAGCAAGACGACTTTCCGGACGTACCCTTTCAACGCGGGGTCCAACTGTCTATTGCAAACTCATCATTGCTCCTCTTCTTTCCTTTCTACCTGCTTACAGGCTAGTTTTCTCATCTCTCTCTACCTGCTGATTTGTCCTGTTTAATAATGTGCGGCGAAACCTCTTCCACATTAGACAAAAATTGCCAATTTCCTTGTTCTCAGGAGAAATGAACGGTAGCGAATTATATTCATTGTATACAAGGCGTTTGTATACAAATTTTAATATGCTAAAACCTTATTTTTCATAAGATCTTGCTCAAGAGAGAATTAAAACCCAGAATTCCCTCTTTGGTGTGCCACTGCAATGTTTTGTCACTTACGTTTAATTCTCGTTTCAACATATACAATAGAACCTATTTCATCAACTTCTTCCCTAATGTTTAACTGCATACAACACTTTTGTAGTTTTATTTCATTAGGTAAACGATTAATATATTATAACCGCTACCAGGTTATAGAAGGATTTTTGTAGACACTCTGTATATTTCGTAAAGACAGTGATCATTATTTTCGATTTATACTTCATTCTGCAACGCTTATAAGTTCTTTCTTCGGTGGGAATTGCTTCTTTCCCACACAATTGGACAAAGAAGTATTTCATCGTTTTCTCACATATATATATTTAAAACATTGCTTTTAGTGAGAACGTTTCAGCTAGTGACGAACCATTTCACTGTTTCTCCCTCACTCATTATATACACAGTGTATATTCTATAGTTATTGGGAACTGAATTAAGTGATTTCTTTAATCGCTTATGGAAACATTATAATAGATTAGAGAAATACGGGCTGACCAGATGTTCCAGCAACCAAAGTGGCACCAACTGCGTAGTTTCGTAGCTCGTTATCTGTACTTTCTACGCCAAAGTTATCGCCGTATATAGTGCATTATAAGCAGTTGACTAAAATTAACATAAATTGTTTTCTATATTCTGTTTGTATGTGCATAGAGGTGAGTTAACTGAGTGATTTTTGAAAAGAACTGCCAACTCTTTTAGTTAACCATTGCAACCCGTACCTTGAGCTTCGGTGCTCAGGGAGTTTGACTCCATGTCTGGAAGCCGTAAGCACGCATCTCGCTTCGAGCTTCAAATATAACTTTCTGTTAAGGGGCACAAGCTATTTAGCCGGTGATGGACGTTTTCTTACGGCTAGCCCCAACTAGTGAAGTCCAAAGTCCGCAGACCTTGTGCGTACATGTAAGTTATACATACGCCCTCCAACATCAGCATTCTACTTTTTTCTAATTTGCTGAAGACTCATCTTTACGCTGCGGGATTGTTAGCGCAGCAACTGGATTCATCGTGGGACGATCCAGACAACTTTTCCCCAGTGCTAATCCCCCATGTGTGTTAATGGTGTGAGAGAAGCATTTACAGTGAAATCCCAATCATAATCCTATATATTTTAAGGGCTATCGCGCACTGAAAAGGCGAAGTGTGATTTCAGTGACGAAAATTATTTTTCATATTCAGTGGTCAGTGTTGTGTTCATTCCTCTTCGCTATTTTATTTTTTCCTTATGGTTACAAATAAATGTCTGCCCGAACAGCGACCCGAATTCCAGGTGGTTACAATATAACAAAAACAGCAAAGATCCTAAGTTTGAACATGTGAAATATCTGAATGGACTATAAATTCAGGAGTCAGGACATTTTTATAACTACACGATGACTGCGCTCGTGGAGATATGACGATATAAATTTAATGTGAAAAATTAATAATGACAAGCTTCGTAAGAAAAATGTCATGATGTATGATATCAAATGTTTTACTATAGTCTGTTTAAATTGTACATTTGATTTCCATTATGAATTTATGTTGCAAGTGTGTGTACTTAACAAGATTAGTTATTGTTGATTTCCTGGGTAGAAACGAAAAAGCATGTTGGCTCTTCAAATTAGTTGGATAAACGGGAAAATATATCGTTTTCGGAATAATAACTTCAAACATCTTGACAGAACTTAATGATACTGGTCTGTATTTTTTTACATCAATTTTATTTCCGTTAGGGTTGCGATTGAAACAAATACCAGAAACTTTATTTCTAGTTGAAAAGCGAGAACTGGTTAATGGGTTTTTAAACATCGCCAGTAATAGATATTTAGTGATTAGTACTACCTTGATGATATATGAGGGATTCCTATATTCTAGGTGGACATACACTGTATGCGTGGGTTTCCTCGGGGTTCTCCCGTTTCCTTCTCCTTTCTTAATTTACGATTTCATTCGTTTCTCACTATTACCGTTTCACTTGGCCTATCCGGCACAAGAGTGGGACGTAATACTCAGATTTCATTTCATGTTTTCCTACATTCTTGAGAGATTTGAATTCTAAGTCTTTTGAAAACATCTATAACTTCTAAAAGAATCCACTGAACATTTGTGTATTTGAATTAATTAAGGAAATCAGGGTTAACACGATGTGATAAACACTCAAGATCATACTTAGATTTGTTACACCAGACCTGAAAATATTGAATAAATACGGTAGCAACATCTAGGTATTTTGGTATTTATTCTATGTTTTTCACAATTTACAGTACTGTTATCGGAATAGCTTTCTCAAAATCAAAAATGTTTGGGCTTTACAAGAACACAGGATTCGTAACCATTTATGCATCTATCATAAACACTTGAAACTTCCCGTTTTGCTACAACCATAATTTCTTTAAATTATATCTTTATTGTAGTGTATGGATATATCTTCAATTATCTTTGTGGAAGTTATAGTTTTATCTAATATGCGAACTATTGGTGCGGATTTCTTATTATAGCGAAAGTCAATATATAAAGCAAAGAGATGAACCTCTTCAGACACCAACAATTTAGTTCAGATCATTCTTGAATATTATTGATATTTCCAAGAAATATATCTCCCGTTCTCTGTAAATATTATGTAGAGTTCCTAAATGTTCTTACTTCATAAAGCTATTTAACTCCTTTCAAGTATTTTGTAGCACTAAGAAAATAAAAATCAACTCTGGTTGTGTAAGGGCTAACCTCACAGGTTGGCTAGCCTGAAAAAGTTGTTATACTTCTTGCCCGAGTGTTCGGTATTTAAATCGAACCCGGGACCGTTCTTTCCAAAGACAAGAACATCAGAGACTACGCTACGCAGAGTGACTTCAATCGTCCATTAAAAGAATATTACTTTCCGATTGCGAAAATATATACAAATAATCAATAGAGTGGGTTCAGATTCAGATGGAAAATATACAAGGCAATAGAGAAGGAACATTGTTTACACTAATTGTTATGCATGTAGGCCTATATAAGAAAGAACAACGACCTGCAAGTTTCCGGGGAGGATGAAATTTGATCCAGGGAGCTGACCCCTCTGATCACCCTCAAATTACGAGCCTGAAGTATTATTAAATTCCAGAAGTGTGTCTTGGATTCGATTTTTGTAAGCAGCACAATTTCAGTGTTTCTCTTTCCTTTCAGAAAACTGAGGATTCTATTTATAGTGATCGCATCGATTCGTGAAGCTTGACCAGGATCTACCGATTTCACCACCCAATAGAACGCGAGGGTGTGTACTGGTTGTCGACCGTCATCTATGAAATTTTACCAGTCTTGTCTCTTGTGCTATATGGAGGACATCTTCAGAGGGCCAGTGTTGTCTAAAGGTTGCTATGTTTCGTTTCGTAATATTTGGTGCTGTTGTTTTATTAATCTTTTATATTTTTACTGTTATTATTGTTACAATTTAGGTCGAATAATTTCGACCACTTGTGCAGTTGTTTTCAATTGCTGTTTTCTTGTCGCTCCTTCATTATATCTTCCAAGTTTGGCAACATTGTTGGTGCGGTTCTGTTGCTGGTTGTTTTGTCAAGTGTGTGCTCGGAAGGCTGCTCAGAACTGTACTAAAATATTCCAATGTATCACAGCTGATGCCAATCCGTTCTATGATTTGTGTAGAACTCAAGCTTCAATAGCTGTTGCGATTACTGTACCTGAGGTGTATGCAGGGGGCGGGCGATCGGGGCGATGCCCCCCAGAAGGGTAAACTTCCTTATTTTAAATATATAAATATCAACCTATCTCAGATTTTGGAGCTCTTAAAAGCAGCTCTAAGTAGCAATAATACAACAGACCGCCGGGCAAAGTAGGTCTGGATTCGACCCTGTACTGTATTAAGTACAATAATTAAGTCCATGGGACTTGATGAAATGACCGCACAGGAATAAAATTAACGTCCGGTGATGCTAAAACTCTCAGTGAGCTTTATTTAATAAACATATATGAATAGTTAACGTTCTTACTTAGCATCCTTGAACGTGAGTTCACTTTGTTTCTTTGGAAAATATCTTAACGATCAAAGCAGAGTGATTAACTTTCTGAATACCACTTACAGAGCACCTGCTTCTCTATATCTACATAAAATGTCTTTCTTTCCAAAACACAAGAACGACAATCCTTGTATGATATTCCCAGAAGTAGAATTCACAATCACCTGGTTCTATAACTAAGGTCATTGACAATGCATGACTAATGCTTTTAACACCGCCAATACCTAACCTGGTAGGATGCATATTGCTATTTAAGGGCCGGAGCTAAGGGGGAAAACATCTTTCTTCGCAATAGCATGTGGTTGTAATGCGGTGAGATTAGCATAAATGGGTTCAAGTGCAGTGATGCATGGGTTCAAGAGCATGCTGTAGGTTCTGCACATTAGTGTTCAACCCATTAAATTCGTTTTTAATGAAAACACAGCAAAACAATCAAAACTCCAGTGAGTTTATTAGCACGTAAGGTTTATACTTGAACAGTAAATAGTATAATTTTTACATTAGGTAAGTTCAAGTTTATATTTTAATAATCGTAGAGTATAAGTAACCGTTTACGTCCATACTATAAAGCATCCAACGCAGGTGCATTCACAAAGATTCGAATTGAACGAAACACTTCCACAGGTCCGCAAATGACTAGCCTATCGTAGGTATCTTTTGCAGATAGCAATCAAGGGTCGCATCTGACGCATTTCAACAGCTTTTTTCTAAAGTTCCGCAAATGACAATGTCGCAAATGAATGGAACTTAGATAGTTTTTCTAAACATAAAATCCTATGTTTTAGGTACCGTAATTGAAATCGGAATAAACACTTGTTCGGTATGTTTGTAAATTTATGAGGTGCGAGACCGTAGGCTGAGCAAATTTTAGATTTGGCGACGAGGTCCCACCCAGCCAAAAGTAGTCTAATTACATAAACCTTCAACTGTGCCAACTGCCAACTCCATAAAAGAGGTTATAGTTCACAACAACTTGGTAACTAACAAAATGCTAAACAATGAAAGTCAATTGAACGTGACGACAGTCTTCTAAGTAATTACTGCCAATTAGGGATTTCAATTTGCCAACTTGTTCAGAACTTGGTAAATTTTGGACGAAGCCCCACCTAGCTAAAACCTATACAAATTACATAAATCTTCAATTGAAGACTGGCCAAAAAACAGTTAAGTCCAAAAAGTGAAATGTAGTGGAAATAGCTTCGCAAGGGTTTCTCCTTGTCCGATTTTCTTCAAACGTAGCACATATCCGACCAAAAATAAATCGACAAGTATTTTTGTTTCTTTCGGAAAATAGTTTAAGGGGGTAAAGGTCCCCTTTTTGAAAAGGGTCGCTTTGACTAAAGGACCATGTTAAAGAAACGAAACACTGCCCATGCAAAGGTGACTTCGAAGTAGGAAATACGGGTTTTGTTGTTGTTGCGAGGAAAGAGTTTCAGGGGGCAATAGCTACCTTCGAATTGACAAAGAACCCCGCACAATATTAACGGAAAATAGATCTTGCTGGAAATGCTTGAAATCGTGGACACAACCAAAAATCACTGACCATTCAGCCACTACAAGGCCATACTTTTGAAAACAGCCGAAGATAAGGATATTCTTGATTTCAGTAAAAATGACAAACTGTGATATGTTGTAGATATTGTGATCCTGAGAAAAAGTCTTAACAGACATAACCACCTTTTACTGACCGTTTGGCCACTACAAGGCTACATTTTTTAAAGCAGCTGAAGGTAGTGATATTCTGGATTTTAATGAAAATGACTGAAACTATGATATGTTGTAGATATTATGATATTGAGAAAAAAGTTTTAATAGACACAGCCACCAATCACTAAGCGTTTGGTCACTACAGGGCCACATTTTTGAAAACAGAGAAGGTAACGGTATTCTGGATTTCAGTAAAAATGAATAAAACCGTTATGTGTTTTAGATGTTGTGATCCTGAGAAGACATGTTAATGAGCAAAGCCATGAATTATTGACAGTTTGGTCAGTACGAAGTCATTTTTTGAAAGCAGCCGAGTCGAAGATAGTTATTTGCAGGATTGCGGTCAAAATAACAGAAACTGTGACATGTTGTAGATGCTGCCATCCTGAGAAAAGTCTTAATGTACACAACCATAAGTCACTAAACGTTTGGTCACCACAGGGTTACTTTCTTGAAAACAGCCAATTATAATGCTGTTTTCGATTTCTGTAAGAATGAGTAAATTTGTTATATGTTGTAAATTTTCTCATCGTGAGAGAAAGTCTTAATGGACACTACAGGTCCAGATGTTTTAAAAAACAGCTGGGTATAACGATATTTTTGATTACGGTGTAAATGAATGAAACCGAGATACGTTGTAGATGTCGTGATCCTGAGAAAAATTGTCTAGTGCTTTCCAGGTTTTTCCTTTGCCATTCAAGATGAACATCATGATATTTTCTATGCTTATAAGATATTAGAAGCTACTTTCCCCATCCGTTTTCTGGGTTGTTGGATAGGCCTTTTCGTAGCTTCATAAAATTACAACAAAATTCCAGAATATCCTTACCTTCTGCTGTTTTAAATTATGTGGTTCCGTAGTTGCGAAATTGTCAGTGATTGGTGGTTGTGTCCATAGAGATGTTTTCTCAAGATCACAATATCTACAATATATCACAGTTTCAACCAATTCTACAGAAATCCAGACCTGTCTTCTGCTTGTGTCAAAAAAGTGGTTCTTAAGTGGTCAAACGGTCAGTGATGGGTGGTTGTGCCCATTGATACTTTTTCTCAAGATTCAATATTAACAACACATTATGGATTCAAGCAATTCCACAACAATTAAGAATACAGTTACCTTCTACTGTTTTCAAAAAAGTGGCCTCGTAGAGGCCAAACGGTCAGCACCATATCACAGTTTCAAGTAATAATACCGAAATCCAGAATCCCGTTACATTCTGCTCATTTAACCTTTACAGGACGAACTGCTGAAGGTTACCATCACTTCGCTCCTAATTAAAATAAAGAGATCCTTTAAGTTTCTGTCTCATTAAAAGGATGAAACTATCCAACGGTGTGTATTTTGTCTACATCAGTAGCTCAGCAGCGGAATAGTTAGCGGAGAAGTTGGATGTATTAGTTCCTTCTCCCCATCAGCATTTGTTGGAGAGAGACTCTAGCTCCAAAGGAGCTACCTGCATATAAATGGTATCAATAAAAATAAATATACATCCTAACTAATGATACCTTGTATATAGCCATTCTCGGAAACGACAAATAACAATGTTGCCAACTTCGAAAAAAATGTATTTTTTATTTCATTTTTCTAAAATTTCTTAATCTTCTTCATTTACGCATTGGGTACGAAGGGCACAAAAGTTACATTGTTACAATATGTGTCTCATGAGCTTTCTAATAAGGTATGACATATCTCTGTGTCAATTAGGGACATCAGGATAGACCAACATATTTCGAGAAACATGTGCAGGGTGATTTTTTTTTTCAAAACTTTCATCTTTCTTTTTTCTACGAGTTTGGAACAAGGGGCACTAAGGTTAGCTCGTTGGAATGTGTGTTTTATAGTTCTTACAAGAGGTATAGTTCTTATCCCTGTGACAATTAGAAGCGGTACTAGGGCAGCCAACGCAAAGGTGTACGATTTTCTTGAAATCCTTATCGATCCTGAAGCAAAAAGGCTCTATATTGGCCAAACCATCAGTGATAGATGGCTGTACAAATTGAGACATTTCCTCAGGATCACAGTATTTACAACACATCAAAGTTTCATTCATTTTTTCCGACAACCTAAATACCGTTATCTTCCGCCGCTTTCAAAAAGTGACCCTATAGTGGCCAAAGAGTCAGTCATTCGTGATTATGTACTTTAAGATTTTTCTCAGGATCAAAATGTCTACAACATATCGTTGTTTCAGTCATTTCTACTTAAATCCAAAACACTGTTATCTTCGGCTGTTTTCAAAAATGTGGCCCTGTAGTGGCCAAATGGTCAGTGATTTTTGGTTGTGTCCATTAAGAATTCTTCTCAGGTACACATTATCTACAACATACACGATTTCAAGGAATTCCAGGGAAAACTGATTGCCGTAAGGATTGTGCGGGCTCTTCTTTCATTTCGAAGGGAGCCATTGCCTCCTGAAACTATTTTGTCCCCAAAGCGACAATACCCGTAATTTGTACTTTGAAGTCATCTTTCCATCGGGAGAGTTTCGTTTCTTTAATGTGGCCCTTTTAGTTAAAGCAACCCTTTTTTGAAAAGGGGTTATTTGCCCCATTTTACCTATTTTCAGAAAGAAACAAAAATATGTGTCCATTTACTTTCGGTCGAGTATATATGTTCTAAGTTTGAGGAACTTCGGATGAGGAGAAACCCTTCTGATGGTTTCTCCTTTACACTTACCCTTTTTGGATTTAATTTTTTTGCCTCAAAGTCTTCAATTTGCCAACTGCTAAGTACGTAAAAGAATTGATAATTCACAACATTTGGAAAACTAAGAAAATACCAACTCGATCATAAGTCAGTGACTTACTTCCCCTTTCTTCCCTTAGCTACTCCCTTGGTCGTATGCAGTGTGTATCATACACAGCTTGGTTCAGACGCAGTTTGGATCTTACGCAGTTTGGATCCTACGTAGTGTGGATCCTACGCAGTACGATTACTACGCGGTTTTGATCCTACGCAGTTTGGATCGTACGCAGTTTTGGTCGTATGGAGTCCATGAATATAACCCTAATTGATAGCTGCACAGGTTAAACAAATTAAGGAGATGGTAAAAAAATATTTGTTGAGCGCATGATTAAAACTTAAATTATTTCAGTGCAACGGCATGGGACCAAACCTGCGTATGATCCAAACTTCATAGAATCCACATTGCGTAGCATCCACACTGCGTAGGATAGAAATTGCGTAGGATGAGTAGGATCCATAAAGTTTTGAGCTTATTTTTGATCCTACGCAGTTTGAATCCTACGCATTTTTGTTCCTACACCGCATTCCCAGGTATTAAACATTTGGAAATACCAGACAAATGATTATAGTAATACTTCCATTCACCTTGGCACGGTCAGGGCAACTGCGACTTGTGCAGTTGCCTGGATTCACGTCAGCTTAGTATGATTGAACATGTGTCTCTTCAGGATCAATTCAGAATTCATTCATAAGTAGTAAAATACGGGTAATAATGACCTTTCTAACAACTATTCAATATTCTTTAATACATTTCCATCATTATCCAGTAATTTTTCATCTCTACCTATTTATTCCTTTCTTCTCCTCTTTTTCTTCTTTCCCTTCTTTTCTCCTACCTTCTTCGTCTTCCTCAATTTTCCTTTCCCTATTTCTAATCCCAACTGAAGAAGGGTCGTGACTGAGAGTTGTCGTTATAAACACGGACATTAACTTCTTTGGATGTTTCCCTTCGGAAGTCCGATGTAAATTAGCCAACAACAAAACATACGTATAAAGCGACAATACTGAAATTCATTTATTTAATTATTTTTTTTTCCAAAATTACCAGAATAAACATTTACAAATAGCGACATCACTCCCAATGAGCGACATATGCGTCTTCAGGTTAAGGGCTTTCTTTATGGTTGTTTTAGTCTTATCACTGGAGCTTATGTCTTTCCATTTATCCCAGCTTCTTCCCAGTGAGCATTGTGCTGGATAAACGCCGTATTTGTATATCTTCTTGGGGTTCTGCTTCCTCTCACTTTCTTTGTTCCACTATTTCTTTCACTGTCGTCATCGACGTATCCTTTAGCTTTGCCAGAATAGCCATGGAAAGTAAAATTTAAAAACTTAATTTTTCTTAGGGCTCTTGTAAGTTTAGTAGGTCTACTTTCTACATGAAATTTGTTTGGATACATTTCGTTTAAAACACGTTGGCTGCGTTACGTGACGCCGGTGGCTCGTGCGGTACTTTGTTTCTGTGAGCTTCAGCGAGTCACATTGTGACAAGCAAAGAACCGAGATCCTAGCTCAGTTTTAAACTACAGCAGTGAACGTCCTAGCTAGTTGTAGCGACGAAATCAAAGGTTGTTTTCCTATTACTTTGGACACTTCTGTCTAACCCCGAATTTTTTTTAACTTTTGCCTAATGTTTGTTTTGATTTTAAACATTTTAATACAATCTGACCTCACAAAGAATTTCTGTTCTATTTTATTATTATCATTATTATTACTGAAGTTTTGGGACCTCATTAATTCAATTACCGAACATTTCTTATAGACGGAGAAGTTGATTAACATATATGTTGCATGTTTGCAATCGCTCGAAACACTTCATTCCAATAAATTGTCTTAGATATCGTATATTGAAAGCCATAACTGGAAGTGTCTCGACCTCTTTTGGCATTAATCGTTTTGTTTCTTCAAGTCGAATTAACTGATATCATGTTGCATGTGTTTAATTGCACGAAACACTTTACCATTGGAACTGTGTTGAATATCACGTATCGAAGCGGATCACCAGAACTGACTAACTCTGGTATCCATTACGTCCCTTCAAGAAGAGTTGTTGTTATATATGTTTTATATATATGCAATCTTTAAAAAACTCATCCAGAAACTATATTATCTACAGTGTACAGCTTCAGTACAACTTTTTCAGCTTCTTTCTTCAAGACAAGTTTAGCAAAGATTTGAATCCCACATGGCTATTTGGAAGGAAGCTATAATATTTACGTATGTATGACAAAAGTGATAACCGCTAACAAATAGCGTTCTCTTCTTTTCTAAAGCTAAACGTTCTACAGGAAGTATTCCGTAGTCTTAACGTCATCAAAGAAAAATACAAGTAAAGTGTTAAAACATCTAATTCTAGAGCGAGATTTGAAGGTAGAAAACTCATAGCGAGCGATCCAGACTACATGGAATAGTTTCCGGCTAGGAAGAAAAAAATATGATCAAACGTATTTTCGACGTAATATTGAACCATAAGGATCACATGTTGAGCGTAAAATGGAAATGTGTGAAGTGTTGCCTTCTATTTATAATTCTTAATTCATAAAGGATTAGAAAAAATCTTAAAATAGTTATAGCTAAAATATAAAATAGATTCGTACCTAAGACAGCTAATGACTATTTCAGTGGTCCAGTACGATATTCATTCATCCAACGTTTTCTGTTGAAAAGAATCAACCAACCATACATCCGTTTCGTATACAAGGCTTCTTTTATCATTATTAAAAACGACTGCAATACCAAGACATAAATATCTAGGATAGTTAAAATTAAAAGAGCTCACTTCGGGCATCGAACTCGGGACCCCGTACAGCAAAGAGGCCGTGCTAGCCACTAGACAATATATACATATCTAGTCAATACACCCGTATGAACGGAACGATTATAATTAGAATTTGATAAATAATTAGACAAAGATTATAAAAATAAAATGTAGGTTAAGTTTATGAGAAGATGAAGAACATTTACAAATTATGTCAGACCCATTGTTTTGTTTACTTGAATGTGGTAAGAATAAAAACAGACATTTATATAATGTAGCAATTTTATGCTAACAAAGACAATAAGCAATAAAATGCAATGTAAAAGGTTTTGCAAAATGTTTGTCAACAAAGCACACGATTTCGGATATGTCAAAACAGTCAGATTGCAGAGATAGGCGTCTGGAGATTTCGATCACTTGATGACATTGCAGAAACACAAATTTCGGCAATGAGATAAGTAAACACCGAAAAGAAGTCGATGTATGATGTAGTAGGCCTAGTTTGTCAGTCAAGAAAGGAGAATAAAAATGCCATGTTTTAAGGAGAATAAATAGGCCATGTTTTAAGAAATCACACAGTCGAGTAGGAATCAAGGATCACTCAGTTGAAATCCCTCGCCGACCAACGGAGTTTAGTTGAGAAGTTGGTGTTTCAAATGAGACGTTAATAGTCTACGAGAGAAGTTAACATTCATTATTATCATAACGGTCTATGGCAGTACCAAGTTTGAGGTCCGGAATTTTTTAGCCTACCTTTCCAGTTCAGGCCTTTACTCAACGAAGGACGAGCTCTACGATGTCCACAGGAGAGAATCCACAACACCCAAAGGTACGTGTTCTATCTAGATCTGTTTTCAAATGGGGAAGTAACCAGAATTTATTAGATTGTGATCTTGTGCATGTTTTCATATGCTCTACAGACACACACATTATACACCAGACAATGATCAGCCAAATCTGAATACATGCATTTAAATAAAAACCTGAGTTATCATTAGGAGTTTTCCATCTTCTAGTTTATATGTTTAAAACTAAGATTTCCTGGTCATTTCGGATAATGTCCAGAGGATAATCTACGTCAAGGAGCTACGCAATTTCAAATTTGGCAATATATATATAAAACCAATTGCTTATTGGATTCCTGATGCAGCAAAACAAATTCGTATTTGAATTCAACTATTATCAGTCTATAAGAGTAATATTTAGTTTGCCAGAAACAAGCCAACATTCAGTAAAATTCATAAATTAAAACCAATGCTCAAAGATATTAAATTAGTTCACAAATTTATTTTAACAATCATTTGTACATAATTACAAAAGTTAACTTTTAGGGTAAAATATTATAGCACTACTGACTATATGATGTACTTACCTTTGCATCCATCTGTAATGCGTAGGATTAAAAATGATAAACATTTTAAATATATATATATATATATATATATATATATATATATATATATATATATATATATATGTGTGTGTGTGTGTGTATGTATGTATGTATGTATAGTGATTCTACTAGTTGGTTCAAATAATTATTCTAATAGTTCCTGTCAACATCTTTGAATTTTCGTAGAGGGGTTTTCGTGGAGTGCCTTTTTCGAAATGTACTGGATATTATATAATTGTAACCTTAATTTATTAAAGTATTTTTATTGAATCCTCTTCAAAGTTACTTACAAATACAGCTTAAGCAATAGTGCTAAGAGCTGAATTATAAACCTTTGTATTATAATAGGTTCCATTCCAGTAAAAATCTGTCAAGGCAAAGTAGAGATTTCTTCATTCGTTTATTCTCTGTAGATTTTACTTCCGTCAGTTATAGAAAAAAGCATGTTTTATGAAAAAATCAAACAAATTAGTCGAGAAGATAGCAATAGTAAAATTTGCTATACCGTACCACATAGTATAAAATATTTCCTTTGTTTTCTGTTATGAATTCGAATGTTCTCTTTCAAATTCCGATGAATACATGTTGGCATTTTTCAGCAATTTTCAATATTACATCATACATGACGTCACTGTTTCACACCTTTAATTTATGCACTAAACGATAATGATTTAGTAAACCATGCACACAGCAACCATGTACAGTAAAAATACATTTTTGGCATCATACGTGTAATATACCTTTGCACAATTTGGAACATTTTGATGATCATGCCTGGTATGGGAACAATATAGTGACAACAATATTTTGGAAAAATATCCATTTAAAAATGCAACTTAATAATTCGCTACGAACAAAATATTTAAACTAATTGGACCGAACTAAAAGAAATGACAAGAAAATAATAGGAATGATGTGACTGCATGTATCCTGTAAAAATCGCCTTTTTAATGTGGACGGTTGCTGTGTTACAGATTTTAAATCATCCATTAGCGTTTAATAATTAGATTAAAGGTATGAAATAGTGACATAATATGTGAGGTAATACTGTAAGGATGTGAAGGTTTCATAAATTGTAATCTCCAAAAGGATAGGGAAAGGGAAAGGATAGTGATAGTGAAAAGGAATGGAACAAAACTTTATACCAAATGGTACGGTCCCCGTCACCAAATCTGTCCTACTAAATGTAGTCATTATTAAATTGTATAATAATTTTCCTTTATTCCACTGAACAGTGAGGCACTCGAGTCATATTGATGAGACCTGAGTTACAACAAGGCGGTTCATCTCTTCAGTAATCTTTGTGCTAGGTACAAATAAATATAACTTAATTATTTCCTCACCAGCGTGAGATAAATCGCTAATTAACAGCAGTGATAAGCTTAGCTGTATGATTTATGGCTTTACTCACCTATGGACATGAAGGAAAATATGTAATACAGACTTTTGTGTTATTGGTCGGCGTTCAACATATACCTCGAAAAAACATATATACTACTTCTATATTTAGAGTAAATGATGTGAATTTGATTTCATTCCATTAAATGATAAATTCCCTTCTTATTTTAATAGATGATGTTATTTCTTCTTAATCTATAGCCTTGATGTTACAATTTACATAAAGGTACTCATTGTATTACCTTCAATTATCTATACAACGTGACAAAAATTCAACCCTGCTCAGTCTTCTTATATATAGTTTTCTTTTATTATAATATACCTTTGTGCTGAATATAGTAACACAGTGCATTTGAATAAAAGTTCCACGTCGTCATACCAAACCAGATGGCAAGAAACTATACAATATGACATTTCATAATAAAATCCTAGTAAAATCATGTTTCAAATTGGTATAATTATCTTAACAGTTGATAAGGCACGGCTAATGATCACCAATTAAAGTACAAATACAGGATTCAGAAGTTACAGAATAAAAAATTAATATTGACGATTATAACTCAGTTAAAATTAAATTATATCATAAATTGATTTTGCATGGTGGTCATAGCATTACATCCATTTTCCTCACCCTAATTGCTACAATGTTCTACAATAGGGGAATGAGTAGGTGATACTTCCTATGAGCGGTGTAAACATCATAGCCGTGCCAACACAGACCAGAGAGAAAAGCGACGTTTAAAAAAAACGAAAGAAGTTTTCGGTTGGTTGTATGATATGTGGTGTGCTGATTTAGAAAATCACATCCAATTTGGTCCATTACGTCAGGATACTTTTACAAACTAGATATAAATATGATCGCTGAAGTTTTATTTGAGAAGTAATCCTCTCGAACAATGTTGCATGCTCTATCTAAAAACACTATTTTCATTCTTTTATATCTATGTAAAATAATCGATTCTTGGTTAGATAGAGTGTGTCAGCAACCGTTTTAGTGTGAGAGGTTTAAGCATATGAATACCGCTGTAGTCAAATCAAATGGCAAACAAAACATCAATAATTCCTTTGAAAAAGAGCCGATCAGCAGTATATCAAGACCGAAAATGGTCCAAACGTGGTCCATATGTTTTAATTTTGTTGAGGACGGAAGCAAGTTTCCACAGCTTTCTGTTAAATGCACCAAATGCCCATCAGGTACAGATGCATACTATCTTCCGTGATGAAGGACACTTTAAGTCTCCTTTTCAAGGCATTTAAACACATACTAATAATCATCGTTAGCAAAGGTGATATTACATTTGTTTATCAATTAGTTAAATGAGGTTCCTTTGACCAACATTTGCTTTTATTTTAATCTCGAGCCCCGATCTCTATTCAGAGTATGAAATTATACCTTAGAGAAAGGATGCGGTGAATCGCTTCCAGAGAGCTTATATTCGGTATCGGAGCCTTGAACTTTTGGATTTTAAGAGTCTGAAAACCCTGAAGAGATGACTGCAAAATTCAGTTGGAGGAGAAGGCAATGGCAGCATCAGGTCCAACGGAAGAAAGGCGTATGGCAGATGGAATGCACTCAGAATAGTGGGCTAACTTCTGATTTCTGTAGTTATTCCCACGGACATGGCAGGTTCGTCCATGTCGTCGCCTCATTCTTCTTCGTCTTTTTCTATTTGTATTGTGATACTCTACTGACTCAATTTCATTTTCAGTCTCATCTTCTTCCACTTCTATAATATTACACATTGCCGTAAAAGTTTTAGTGCATAACAAATCTGAATATCATAAATTATATCACTATGTTCAATGATTTCAGATTACATTCAATGATTTCAGGATTGTATTTGGTTTTAACTTTGTAAATATTATTCCAAAAACAAATAGAACAATTTGTATCATCAGCTAGCTCTATATCGTCATAAAATCCATTGATAAGTTTAAGTTTAAATTCAGAAGTGAGATTGTGATATCTTACAATATCACACCAATAGACCTTATCGCAAAAATCTAGAATTAGATCTTCAGATAACACTCGGTCGCGTGATATGATGGACCATGAATTTTTTTCTTTCAATATCTATTGAACTGTTCACTCAACTTACACTTAACCGTCAAGATGTTCCAACAATCGCTGTCTTTTAACTTATTACAAAATTATATAATGAATCTTTATGATAACTTTTGAAACACTTTCAACTGTGCCCAAAGATCACCGTTGAACATATACACTAATTATCTTATAAACTCTTCTGAAAATTTTTGTTCACTTGCTATGTAACTCAATGTACGTCGTCCTTAAATTCGCTTATCAAGTTTTCGGTTAATTAATCCAATGTTCTCGGGATTGCTGCCAGAGTGAGTGTTGCTGTGCTGAGCTTTCGTTATCATACAGCGGCAACATCTTCATAGCTATCTGTTGGAGTGTGCTGGTCGTACAATTTATATTGTGGTCTTTAGGAATTGCTGTGTTTCTATTGGTTGTTTTTGTTGTCCAATGGCGTGCTCTGATTTTGCTGGTGGAAACTGCTCTCTGATTGGCTGATGGTACTTTTCGTACTGAGAAGCTGGACCCAGATGTCAGCTAGATGATAACCTTCGTCTCTGTTGATGGATGTCTTGTATGAACGGATGAATAGAGATTCATGTATTTTCTTGTTCCAGAACTGTTTGCTTTTTTTAGTACTTCATATTTGTTCCCACATGGCTGTATGATTGTATTGTATGCAGTGTTCGGCTATTGCAGATTTTTCAGGTTGTTAAAGTCTGGTGTGTCGCTGGTGTTGTTTCATTCTGTCTTCAATGTTCCTTCCCGTTTCACCTATGTAAGTGGCGTTACATTCACAAGTGATCCTATAGATGCCTGGCGACTTTAATCCCAATGAGTCTTTTGCAGTTTGTAATAAACTCCTGATCTTCGGGCAGTGTACAGTCATTCTGTTTAATTTCTTCAATAGTATTGCAAGTTGGTTGGAGGTTTTTCCCATATATGGAATAACTGCAATGTTTTCCTTCTCTGCCGTGTTGTCCTCTTTTCTGGTACAATTTCTGCTACTGTATTTTTTCATGGCTGTCTTGATCTGTTTCGACGAATATCCGTCGAATTTGAATACCGTTTCCAGGTGAGAAAGTTCTGTGCTTATATTATCTGTATCAGCTATTTGGTATGCTCTGTGTATTAGAGTATTTAACACCCCCATCTTCTGTGCAGGATGATGAAAACTGGTCGCGTCGCGGTAGCGATCAGTGTGCATGCATTTTCTGTAGATTGAATGGCCTAGATTTCCATGTGGTTTCTTGTATACGGGAACCTTCCTTTTGTTTCTGTTTCCATACGGAACTGGAGGTTGCGGTGTATAAAATTCAGATGCTGCAGGAATTCGTAGAGTTTCTGTCGGCCATGGGGCCATATTACGAATGTGTCGTCTACATATCTGTAGAATACTTTTCGTTAGTATGTTGCTGTTTCTAGCTCCTTGTGTTCAAAATAGTCCATATAGAAGTTCACAGTTTTCACCAGCAAAATCAGAGCACGCCATTGTCCAACAAGAAAAACAATAGAAACACAGCAATACCTAAAGACCACAATATAAATTGTACAACCGCACACTCCAACAAATAGCCTTGAAGATGTTGCCGCTGTCTGGTAACGAAAGCTCAGCACAGCAACACTCACTCTGGCAGCAATCCCGAGAACTTTGGATTAATAGTAGACGCCAGCAAAGCTTCAAGATCTTCAGTTAATGTAGATGAAACTTCTATTCAATCAACTCTATTTTCAAACTCTTTTATGATGTCTTGCAACAAATTTTAATTACATATTTACATTCAATTCACCTTAGTTTTAAATTCTCTTATAAAATCTTCTGTTAACTTTTAGTATTTGCTTACATTATTCGAACTCACGTTCTCAACAGGCAAAAATCGAGTGATGTCTCAAATCATCATCTCCACACATTTTGATCAAATCATCCAATGGAAGTTTCTCAAACAGCTTAGTTACCATACATTTGTAGCTTTTATTTCCTTAACTGAGTAGTTGTGATTTCTATTCTATGCATATTACTTTTTATATCAGATCATCTTTTCTTAAAGTCTTCATCTTTTCTTCGAAAAGCTTGTATAATTTTAAACAATTATTTCACTTTTGTAGAGCTTTCTAAAAATGAAGTTACTCATATTTATACACGAAAATTCGTAATCGAACTTGTCACTTGCAAAAGAAGTATTATCTCTTATATTTGTATTCAATCCTGTATGTCATTACTTAGATGACGAAGATGATGATCTTTTAACTAATGTGGAGTATGATACAGGTGATATTTATTTTAACTCAGATGAATATGATAATCTACATGATTATGATGATGATGAAAGAGTTGATCATCATTTTATTAATTTTTGAGTTGCTATTGGTGCGTTAGATCATTTATTTAAAATGGCTGTTAAGGAACACAATTATTGTCTTAAAAATATTACTTAGAAGTATGTTATAAGTTTGTTAAATGAAACATTGGATACACTAACAGATAAGCAATGTTCTTATATGCATTTTAGTGAATATGTTACAGTAAAGATTACATACGTAAATACAAGGATAAGATCAACTGGAAAAGTTTAACATATAACGGCTTATCTGAAGTTTTCATATAGAGTTTGCACATAGAGTTAACTGGCTAACTATAACATGTAATGACATATTAGAAGATTTCATAACAAAGTTTGCTGATAAGGTTGATTAGGACAAATTTAATTCATCTTCATGTTTACCATAAAATCTTATTATAGAGGTTGCTGGTAAAGAATATTGCATAGGGCTTTCAACAAGACAAAATTTATCAAAAGATTAGAATTTAGAATTTAAAGATATAATTAACTACCTTCTATTTCTTTCTAGACACTATTTTCATTAGAGAGCACCTGATGATCCGTAACCTCAAGAATCTCTTTCGCTTGCGTTATCAAATTATGTAACTACTTTAATTGGAAATGATTCATCTTTTATTAAAACCAACTATGTAATCCTCTTAAATCTTTGAACAACAGTTTCACCATAAGGAAGGAATTTAAAATATCTAAGCATTGCGTTATCTCCAAATAGTTCACAGATGAACCTTGAATATAGGTTCTTTTCTTCATTAGTACTATGACTTCTCCGTAATATCCACTGTCTATAGCACCTATACATACATCTATATACTCCTTTAAGCTCAAGTTTAATTTAGAAAAGTTTTTAACGAAGTACACATATGGTCTTTTTCTATCTTTAGTCCAGTTTTAAGTATATGAATATGTACAGCCTTTATTTTTTCAGTTTCAGAAGAACAGAAATCATAGCCTCTAGAATATTTTACCTGTAGTATGCAAAATAATTAATACAGATATGTAGATTTATATATATATATATATATATATATATATATATATATATTGAAAAGAAAGCTTACGAGCGAAAGAGTGTGAGACTTGTTGTTTAATATTGCACTACTAATAAACTTTTAATTAATATTTTGCACTTATGTTTTTTTATTAAATAAAATGACATTAGATTAAAATACATTTTATTAGACTTAAAACATTTCTTTTACTGGCTCAACTACAGAGCCTTAATACAGTGTATCATTTTAAATATTTTTATTTATTTGGGTACAAGGAGAATTTTAGTTTAAAGAATGAAATATTTTTTTCAATTTTTATAGTACTTATTTAAAAACTAGATATTTGGCAATATTGTAAGGTCCTGGTTCGTATTTTAGGTTAATCTTCTAAATAACTTAACGCGTTTTATCACTTTCTTAATTGGCTTTTAATATTTGACCATGATGAGTATATATAATTAACTTTTATGCACATAAAATATATATAGACCTTCATACACACTTCTTTACTCGTTAAGATGTCTACGTATATGTACAATTATTTATATCGTTGCTATAGAAACAACAACTCATATTTTAGCTACGGATTACAAAATAATAATCTCGAAATCTCTACATGTCTTTCTTTTTCGTTATACATTATATTGCTCGTATAACTCGCCTCTGATCCCTTTTTGTAAAATAGGCACAGATTGCCAATGATACATACAACGTTATCGTTGTAGATGTCGCCTCAAACGGGACTTCCATAATAGTTTTACTATAAAGGAAAGAACGCTGGGTTAGATATTATGCAACATTTATCTTTTGAATAGCAGCCCTCACATATATATAACATCATCTTTAATACACATACTCTACTTTTCCTTTTATATATAATATACTATAACATAACACATTTTTATATTAGTCAATATATCTCGACATTAACAACGACGAATTACAATTATCATAATTAAGGCTATTCAAGAATTAAACCTAACTAGTAGTTTCCTTCTAGGGTACAAAATTGAATATTCCTTCATATAAAAAAAAACTCTATTTTCAAACAAAGATCTTCATAATATTAAATATTGATAGGATCAGTGAACAAAGTTTGGAACATATAAACGCATTGATGGTTATCACGTAACACATTAATAATTTTTGAAAATTCAAGAGATTCGATATTCATTACTCTTATTCTTTCCATATAATAAATTGCATATATCTATCATCACTTTCATAAATTTACATTAAAATTACGATTTTTTATTTTTAAAGATTCATAATATTCATATGAAATCAGAATGAAATGAAAACACGGAAACAATAGTAGCTTCTTACAAGAAAGCTCTTAAATAATTTCTTATGAAGAAACACAAATCAACATTTTCTCAGTTAATGTTATGAAAGGAAATTGCAACACAACTATAAGGAATAAATTCAATAATATTTTCAGTTAACTGCCAATAATTAACTTGCTTTTCAACGTATATTTTAATAATAGATTGAATGAAGGACACATTAACCATAGATGTAAGCAAAGGTTATTTTAATACAAATCCATCGGACGCCTTTATGACAGTTCAAGTTATCTGACCAATGCATCTTTGCTTCTTGTTTTGAGGATTTTCGTCATCTCCGGTATCTCAACGTAATCTTCGTTGAACGAGATTAGACCTTGCACTTACATGTTTCCTAGGCAAACGTAATCGTACTTCACTACTAATGTTAGTTTCGGTTATGTTCCTGGTATCACATATATCATCATCGATAACACTAAGTTTAGTTCTCCTTCATTTCACTGAGGGTGAAATATCATGTCTTCTAATAGATCGGTATTTGCCCTTTGCGTGACATCCACGGTGATCTGTCCTACCACGGTTTCCTTTTCTTCTGTAGGTAGCCTTTAATACATTATCGGCATACATGGATCTAATATCACCTTTTACATTGGGGTCACACGTTGGTCTCCCACGGCCACTTCGAACTTGGTTACGAAGATTAGTTTGATGTAAACTATTACTGCATTGAAACATTGATGTATTTTCTAATCTCTGCAGCATCATATTTGCATGATGGAAATTAACTCACTGTATCACATGCTGTGAAAGTATCATCGGATTTTTCACTGACATCATACCGGTCATTTCGTTGAATGCACAATTCAACGGATTTAGTTCATTCGCCCACTCCATACAATCACTGCTGCAAACAC
Source organism: Thermobia domestica (assembly GCF_964235325.1). Taxonomy (NCBI): domain Eukaryota; kingdom Metazoa; phylum Arthropoda; class Insecta; order Zygentoma; family Lepismatidae; genus Thermobia; species Thermobia domestica. The sequence continues at coordinate 76,296,721 of NC_137457.1, read as the reverse complement.
ACGTCTTCTTTCTACATCTTATGAATACTGGAATCAACTTGTTTCTTACTAACGGGTAACGCAAACAATTAATAGCGTTCCCAAGAAAAGGATAATCATAACTCTTCACATACTGATACGTACCGGAGTCTCCGCTACAAACAATATCAGTAAAGCAGTCAAAACATTCATACTAAGAGAAAAATTGGGATAATCCGATCTAACCAATACAGCAGTATGCTTATATGAACCTTCTTCTAATCTTATCTCAAGTTCCTGCATCTGATCCTCCTTATCATCGTTGCACTGCTGAAGTTGTTCTCGCTTCTTATCATCGCATTGCGGCGATTGATCTAGCTTTTGGTCCCAGTTTTCCAGTTTCTGGATCAGCTTCGCATGATGTTCATCGATACATTGGTTAACCTATGCAATATGTTCATCGATACGTTGGTTAATCTTTGCAAGATGTTCATCGAAACGTTGGCTAAACTTTGCTTGGTCCTGAATTTGTTTCTTGACTTCTATCAATAAGTCCATTATTTTGTCTGAAGTATTCATGTTCCTCGCTTCTACTTTTCTTCGAATCGACACTTTATATAACTCCGGTGGTAAGGCACCAATTTTTATAAGGGCCTGGTTCGTATTTTAGGTTAATCTTCTAAATAACTTAACGCGTTTTATCACCTACTTAATTGGCTTTTAATATTTGACCATGATGAGTATATATAATTAACTTTTATGCACATATAATAAAATATATATAGACCTTCATACACACTTCTTTACTCGCTAAGATGTCTACGTATATGTACAATTATTTATATCTTTGCTATAGTAACAACAACTCATATTTTAACTACGGATTACAAAATAATAATCTCGAAATCTCTACATGTCTTTCTTTTTCGTTATACATTATATTGCTCATATAATCCGCCTCTGATCCCTTTCTGTAAAATAGGCACAGATTGCCAATGATACATACAACGTTATCGTTGTAATATCATTTAGTTAAATGCAGTTTTCGTCAAAACTTACAAAACCTTATTTGTAAAGGATTGAACTTAAAACACATTACTTCCTAACTATATACAATTATATGCTAAAATGTGGTTTAAATTGTAAGAGTTTTGTGGCATAAGTTCTCTTGCCCTTGCTAGCTGCGCAGCTTCTCTTTGCCTTTACTTTAAAAGCAATTGGTTTGCTAAAAAGTAATTTTTTTACACAGGACTTTAGAACTTAAGATAACCTGTGAAAAAGAATACCTAACTTAGAACATTTAAGGTGAGAGGTAAAGTTTACGAAAAAATTGGTCCATAAAGCACACCTTGATCTAATTATTTTTTTGTTAGACAATAAACTTTCCACTATTAATTAAGCTTTGCCCAAATAACGGTTTTGCTTTAAAAGACACCAGAAACATATTTTAAGAGATAATTACTGACATACGATTAGGATTAGGAAAACCAAAATAAATCAAATTATAACTTGAGAATCAAAATTTTTGAAGAAGAGTGATCTATAACCCAAAACCATTGGAGTTTGAAAATAAAATGAAAATAAAATGTATTTAAAAGATTAAAACATATTTTAAAAATTAAAGACTTACTGAAAGCATATTCCTACGTTTCAGAAACTTTAAAACCTTACAAACAAAATATTATACCAGAAAAATATTACTTTAATTAACTACCATTTTTTATTTACGGTTATTCCGAATAACCATCCTACTTTGCCAGCCTTAAATAGCATAGCTTCAAGAATTGTTGATTTAACAGACATTAGTACCTTCCGTTGAACGTAACCGTGTGGTTCAGAGTGTTAGGAGAACCCCGACCAAGCGAACGAGCTTGGTTTATATACGATTTTGTTTACAAGTGGCAGCATCCAAGAACAAAAAATACCCAGCTAAAATAAAGAAAGTTTGTTAAGAATTTGGTTAACCGACGCTACCAACCTCCCACTCCCTTGAAGCTCTCTCAGCTTATTAGCACGTATTTCGTTCCTAAACTACAGAAACAAATGGAACTGTGTTTCTTGCTAAGAAGTTAAACTTAAAAAATAATTTCTCTAAGAGTATAAGAAAGATAGATAAGAAAAATGAAGAATTTTATACAAATAATATGCAGATAAAATATACAATTTAAATAAACATTATAACTCCTAATAAAATATAAATATATATTTATTTAAATTATTTTCCAGGAATGGCTATTAATGAACATTAAACTATTGGATTATATATTTTTACAAGTTATTGGGGGCGGCCCCAAACCACCAACTGTTATGGGTACTTGAGTGGTACAGGGTAGCGCGGTCTACCGGTTGAGAACCAGTAGCCAAACACTAACATCTCGAGGGCTACGAAGTAACTAAAGCGTGTGAAAGAAAACACACAGTGTGTGTTCGTGGCAAAGCGTGAGCACAAACTATTGCGCATAAGACAATTTTCACCAAACACCTGGCCTTGTACGGAGATAGGAATCGTTTCTCTCTTTCTCTCTCTCTCTTTGCCCAGCCAGATGGAGCTGTAAGCACTTGACAACCGGTATTTAATCTCGGAGAAGTCTATCCTTATAAATTCGCTGGTATGAAGTAAGGCTGAAAGAGAAAACGTATCGAAGTCCTAGCTCAGATATTTATTGTGTGTACCTGGATTTTAAAAGGTATCTAGTCTATTGTACAAGAAGTCAATGATGAGAGAAATTTCAGAATAGTATACACAGAGTAAACGTAATGAGATAAACGATAGATTCTTATAACTGTCATGACTACTCAGTTTAATAACGTTAAAGTCTTGGACTATTCCAAACGATTAAGTTTCATAACGTATCCACGGGTTGTTCAAAGTCGCGAAAAAGAGTAAAAATCATAGAAGAGGCCAAAGCGATTCAAACTATACCGAAAGGACATAATTTCCTGTCCGACCCAGGGTATGTGAAAGGAGAGGCCGTTCGCCGATTCTAAGTCCAAGACCTACATTTTACAGAAAAACTCAGCGCAGAGGCTAAGTCAACACTTGCCTAAATAAAGTCAGAGACTTCTCGAGCACGTCTAACCGTCTTGAAGGCTGATGAAAAAGTGATGACCGGAACTCATCAAGGCTGTTTCCGACTCCTTATATAATACCTCTTGAAGGTCAAGAGAGCAGTGGTGGGAGGTGGAAGGAGTGGTTCCAAAGTAAGCAGTGGAAGAGAGGAAAAGAGGAAAAACTACGCTACACTAACGCTACTAGCGGAGAGGCAAGCAATTCCACCCAGCTTACTTGCTAGGGGAATGGTTCGACAAGGAATTTTTGATAGAATACATTTTGCATAGTTTTCATTATTATCCTTTTTACTCTTTCTTCTTAGTAACCATTTCGTTATTCAAGGATGTCGTTGTTCTATTTGTTTATTTTTTACAATATAAACAATATATTTACTATTTATTATGCAAAAGAGATGCTACAGAATTTAGACGAGTGCTAGAAGTTTTATACAAAGTATCTACATTTGCCCTCAATATATTATACCATTACAATAAAAACATGTTGGAAAATGTTGTCCTAACGAGTAATAGCTTACTTTGAGGGACTAAGTATTTTTTTTTTTTTTTTGTTATTCTTTTATGTAGTAATGTGTGAGTATCCATTGTTTTCACTTATCGTTTTTATAGCTACTGGATTATTCAGCAAATTTATTCCAAAAGTGATTTTTATTTCTTTTTTAATAAAGGTATTGCTTTTGTGTCATTTATATTTTTGGCAGACTATTGCAAGTTTGTATAATGTCATGCTTAACGCTATTTGTACCATACTTTGTTGTATTGACATTATCAATATCAATATTATAATTATAGTATTATAATTTTCTAGTATTATAATTATATACCTCTTTCCTCGTTATTAAAAGTAGATTACTATGTATATTATTTGAAAGTACATTATGGACATACATACAGGATTGAATTTTAATTAATAAATCGAATATTTGCTTCCATAAATAAACTCTTACTTGGATAGCCCATAGATAGACCATACATTGATCTAATGTATTTCTTTAGTAATATTATGTCTGGTTGTATTTTTGATTTATTAGCATGTCCAAATAATACACAAATATATCAAATGACTTTGTATATATGCACTGTATATCACTCTTTTTAAGTTCGTTGTTAGGGTTATTCTAAAGCGGTGCATAATACTTACAATAGGAGATTTCTTCTTTTCTAAATTTTTAATATGTAATTTCCAAGTTAGATGTTGGTCCATTATTATTCCTAAACATGTAGTGTATTCGACTCTTTTCACCTCCAAATTCTTAATTCCAATTTTGTTAGAAAGAATTATCTTTGACAACGGCTTGTGAAAATTGTATAATGAGACTTTTCTAAATTTAGTGACAACGAGTTTATGCATAACCAATGATATAATGTAGATAAATCTTCTTTAAAGTATGTTATCAGTTCCTCTACACTATCAGCTTTATAGAATATAGCTCCCTCACCAGAAAATAAAGTTATTCTACCGCTTAGATTAAGCAGATGACATCATTAATATAAATTACAAACAGTAACGGTCCCAATATGGAACGTTGTGAAACACCATACTATTACTATTTTACAGTATATACTGAGAATGTAACAAAAAAGGAAATGAGAAAACGAAAAATAAAAAGACAAATCCAATATAAGAAAGTAAAAACAAAATATACACTCTCTGTCCCGTCAATTTGCGAAAATGATTGCATCAGTAGATTGTTTCAAATATGGCAAATATTCTTATTTTGGGTGCACTTAACATGAGTTTGTATAAAGTAATTATTAATTTATAATACAAGTATATTTTTATTAGAACCATATACGATAGGAAAAGAATAGGAGTTCTTTCTTGTAACCCACGACCCCACGATTTCTAACCTAGTGCCTAAAGTACGTTGACTATTCTTTCACTACTGCGAAAATCTCCTAACTTATAAGTTGTGTAAAGAAATGAAGATCTGAGGGAGAAAGGACGGAAACAAAAGTTTGATTTCTTTATGAAAAGAAATAAAAATAGAAACTTTTGTTTTGGCGAACGAAGACTTATGTAACCAACTCTCGGTGAGGACAACCCTTTTAAAGAAACCTTGAGTATGAGATAATTTCTTTTGTGCCATAGATGCCTGTGTATCTTTGTAGGTTTTCCATTAATTATGCTGAAACCTAAAAGGAGCGTCTTGTGTCCTAAAATAATATATTATCACCTTTCGTAAAGATTTTTATTGCTGGTCCACATTGCTTAAGCCTCCTTGGAATCTATGTTACGAACAATCATATCATATACTACTCATCTACTTCATAATTTAATTATATTTAACAAGGCTATTCAAGTAGCAAATACGAATAAAATAGATATTTACATTTATTTCACTGTTTCAGTTCACACAACAAGCTGTACAAAGATAAAAAAAGAAATCAGAACAAATCTTCATAGCTTAGCACTTATCATTAATACAACAAAAGTACATTTGTTACAGAAACTTCTATTGTGTATATTAGGGTGAGTGGATATCGTATTTTCCATTGAGAAAGCCATTACGTGTATTAGTTCGAATCTCCGTCACACATGTTTTATGATTATCTTTTCTATTGCTTCTAAAAAGCTGAACCATAAATAGAGGGCAACACTTCAATCATTTTCATTTGGATCTGAAAACGTGATGTTTCTGCTTCAATACTATGTCGAGCAATCTTTTGTCTAGTGGCGGACATAAGTCCTTCACCATGTAATGCCAACTGCCTTGAAACCAAATACAGAACATGATAATTTAATTTGTCATACGTGTGGTTTGGTGTGAAGAAGTAAAAAATTGAGGACCAAAGTTAAAAGAACAACATAAGCTATTAAAGTGTGCCTAAGATTTTAGACTTTTATCAACTTAAAATAAATACGAATAAATGCGAATATTTTAACAACTGAAAATAATAAAAATTACGTAGAATTTTGTAAGCGGAGGCAAAGAAACCTAACTTGAACACACTAAGAACGAATCTTTTACCGCGTATTTATCGTGGTTCAGTTCTCAAGGCACTCGGAAAGTAATATGAAGGTTCTCGAATCGGATCCATAGAGATCAAGTATTTTTTTTTTAACTTTAGAATTTTCATTGGCGATTGATCGGCAATGAATCACGTTTCATTATTTTCAGATATTTGAGAATTCTGATGTTGCAATACTTGAACTATCAAATCTTTAGGAATAATAATAATAATAATAATAATAATAATAATAATAATAATAATAATAATAATAGTAATAATAATAATAATAATAATAATAATAATAATAATAATATAATATAATATAATACTAATAATATAATTATTATTATTATTATTATTATTATTATTAGTAGTAGTAGTAGTAGTAGTAGTAGTAGTAGAAGTACATATCGTAGATTACAAGGTACAAGTCTTTTTGTCGCTTAATCATATCATTAGAAGTGAAAAGGTCATCAGAATTTGGAATGAATATTGCGGTTTTGTTTAGTGGTGCCCACCAGATTAGCAACTTCACATCTTGTTACTAAAACAAAGAAAACCAAATCGAGACGAGAATGAATGTTTTAGGTGGGAAACGGACAAGGCTAACTCAAATTTCACAAGTCAACAAGATTTTGATACAGAAATGAAACTATCTGATTCTAATAGAACTTTTCACGTAGAAATCGAATCTTGAAACAGTCGTTCTCCAACACCCTCAGTTTCCCCGCGAAGGAGGGATTTTCGAGAGATTTCCCCTCAAATTTTCCTTTTTTTTTCTTTTTACAAATTTTGTACCTGTAGCTCGGGTACCCCTAGGTATATAAACACACACATTACATTATGTGTTAGACTGACTTATACTTGGTAAGGCCTTCAAGTTTTATAGGAATCGTATTATCCTTTCTAGAGAAATAAACATATTTATATAAAAATATACTATGTGTACTGTTCATTTTACCATATTCATTAGTGCAGATAAAATGACATATAACTTACAGGAAAATTACAATATACGCACGGTTTATACCTCATTGGACTTCCAATAAAATTATTTTTAATGATGTGTATAGCATGTTGCTATTTTTGTATGAGGGAATTTCTAGAGGAATATTGTTGGAAATTCCCTCCAAAAAGTAGTTTATAAGATTTTTTTGTCTCAACTTGCTATTTGTATATAGTATACAGAAACAGGAACTGCACTAAAACATAGTTCTAGGTCTCGTAAATAAATAATGTTAATTTAATGTGAGTTGCATTATTATGTCAAGAGATATAAACTATTGTGTCTATTTATACTATCCAAGACTTTTACCAAACACAAAAACTTAACGTTGACTTAATATTGTAGCACGTAGATGCATACCCAAATATAAGCACAAATACGCACATGCTTTCTCTGGAAAATAAGTCACTTATTGATATTTTGATCTGGCAACAATGCATAAAAGATTGATTACTCACCTACCCTGAGTAATCTTAGTAGCGTTGAGTGACGGTCCAAGCTATGCGTGTTTTAGATGCGGCCGCATGTATGTTGAAGTGTTTGTGCATTGTGGAATTCGAAAAGATTGTTGTGTGGTGATGCACTGAATTATATTACGTTTGTGCTGCTTCATGATTGATGGATTGTAGATTAGTGTGTATATGTGTGTGATACCTTACAGGATACAAAATGCCGACGAAGTGTATAAAACATCCGCACAATTTATGTTATGTATGTGGAGAGCTGATATTTAAATCTCAACGTCGATGTTTTGCTCCACTTGTGAGGAAGTGTTATAAGTTATATTTTTGTTGCTGTGTAGGAGACCAAGATAAGAATTAGGCTCCTCACTACATTTGTTGTACTTGCGTGAAACGTCTGACTGGGTGGGCAAATGGTAAACGAAACATGAACTTCGCAGTACCGATGATCTGGGGGCAACCAAAATATCATTTTTCAGACTGCTACTTCTGTATGACACAGATAAAAGGAATAACGAGTAAATCTAAGGACACAGTATAGTACCCTAATATGCCATCAGCAATTAGACCAGTTCCACACAGTGCAAAATTATCTGTACCAGCACATCCTGATCATCTTACGTTAATGAGGATTACCTACCTGAGGCAACTACTGAAGTTCCGAATGAAGAAGATGATTCATTACTTATGTAGGAAGCACATCTATATTGTATTCCCATCTCATAACTCAGGATGAACAAAATGACCTCGTACGATATTCAAAACTTTCCAGGATACAGGCAGAACTTCTTGCTTCTAGACTTAAAGCTGGAATCTTCTCCATCTTGATATTAAAGTGTGTATTATTCGAAACCGTCATACGAGTTTCAATATTACTATTGTCAAGAAAATGATTTAGTGTATTAGGATAATGTCTGTGCTGTGATGGATATACTTGGACATGCACATATAAGTACAGAGCGGACATTGTTTATTGACTCTTGAAAAGCTAGTTTGAAGGCTGTCCTTTTTCATAATGGCAACAAATTTCCTTCAGTACTTTTGGCATATGCAACTAATATGAAGGAAACCTACGAAACATCAAAAGTGTTATAAAGAATTCAATATGAGAAATACAAAAAGTGATTTTGCTGTGATTTAAAATTTATTCCATTTTAAGGAGTTTGCAGCTTCGATATACGAAATATTGTTGTTTCCTCTGCGAATGGGGCAGCAGGAACAAAGCGGAACTTTACATCAAGAATGAATGGCCAAAGCGTGTATTAACTCTTGGACAGAAGAATGTTGTTTATTCCACACTGATGAGCCCTGATAAGATAATTCTACCTCCTATTCGTATAAAGTTGGGGCTCTTCAGAAACTTTGTTAAGGCAATGGACAAAAGTAATGCAGGATTTTGTTACCTCAAGCAAAAATTTCCTCTGGTTAGTGACGCTAAAATCAAGGAAGGGATTTTTGTAGGCCCCCAATGAGATGTTTGATTCGTGACCAAAAATGTGAGCATCTCTTAACTCCGGTTGAGAAAGCAGCTTGGTGTACATTTAAATGTTTAACAGAAAATTTTTAGGAAACCAGAAAGTCCCAAATTACCGTGAAATTGTGAGTGATTCCTTGCAATCATTCACAGATATGGGTTGCAACATGTCCATTAAAGTTCACTTTCTAGACCCCCACCTGGATTTCTTTCCTGAAAATTTAGGTACTGATAGTGATGAGCATGCGAACGTTTTCATCAAGATATTTCCTCCATGGACACTGGACACTGGACACTGAAGAGATACTAGGGACACTGGAGTTTACAAATGCTAGCTGATTACTGTTGGACTCTCAAAAGAGATATTCCAGAAGAAAGTCGACAACTAAAACATTTTAGTTAAGGTAAGTAAGTGTTCATTTATTAAGAAGATACCACTCACTTCTTGCATTTTTTTAAGTAGATATAAAATTATGTTTTAGTGCAGTTCGCCTTTCTGTATCACTATATACAAAAGCAAGTTAAAACAAAAATCTTATAAGCTACTTTTTGGAGGGAATTTCCCATTGAAAATATGTTTTATTTCAAATCCAATGATGTATATACCGTGCTTATATTGTATTTTTTGGAAGTTATATGTGACTGTATCTGTACTAATGAATATGGTAAAATGAACAGTACGCATAGTATACCTTTACATAAATATGTTTATTTCTCTAGAAAGAAAAATGCGATTTTTATGGAACTTAAAGAGAAAGTATAAATCAAGTAATATAATGTATACATCAAGCAAATTAATACAATATAATTTGGTGTTTATATACCTAAGGGTAACCGAGCTACAGGTACAGAATTGTAAAAAGAAAAAAGAACTTTGAGTGGAAATTTCCCGAAAATCTCTCTGTCACGGAAACTTGAGAGAGATGGAGAAAAACTTATTGCAGATTCGAATTCTAGGTGGAAAGTTCTATTAGAATCAGGTATTTTCTTCCGTGTGCCAGAGAAAAAGTATGTTTTTGTCGACTAGTGTTATCGTTTCGTTTTCGACACGTGAATAAAGTATCGTAAACATTTCGCGGAATGGCGTATTTAGGATCTTGTTTTGGGAGAAGAGGATGGGCTTGAAAACCAGGAAAAAGCATTTGTGTTGTACTTACAATGCGAGAAAATAATATTGAAATTATTTCGGGGGGCTTGAGCCCCACATCCACCCCTTAATACGCCGCTGATTTCTCGTCTTATCTAGATTCTCGCAATAGTGTATGTTTACTATTTAAGTAACCACTGTTCTGTAGACTGAATCTTATGCGCTATTTTGTTACTTTGAGCCCCGGTGGCTCAGTGGTTGAGCGTTTACCTCTGGTGCTAGGGTTTCAGGTTCGATCCCAGCCCTCGCCAAGTGAACTCTGTGGTGGGCAAAAATCATGAGCGTGGGTTTCTTGGGGGTTCTCAGGTTTCCTCCTACTTTCTCCATTCCACCATTTCAATCATTTCTCATCATCACCGTCTACTTTAGCCTAGCAGGCATAAACGTGGGACGTAAAAGTCAATAATTTCATTTCATTTGTTTTTCAAGCTATGTTGTTACTTTGTATTTCCGAGGTCATCGAATACTCGTGGTCAAATGATCTTTGTAAGCACTTTTGCAGCAAAACTTTTAAATTATTCTGCATATCCTAAAAGTTAGTGTGTTACATGCCTTACTGTTAATTGATAGTTATTTTAGTTATTTTCAATATAGTTATATTCACTAAAATGTACAATACACGAATTCAATGTAGAATTCAACACTGAGTGAAAATGATATGAAAAAGAAAGAAAGAAATGGTTTATTTACACTGTCTAAGAGTGAATTGCTTTAAAAGAAATACTTCATAAGTATTAGTGTTTAAGCCCTAGGCCCTAAGAATGAGCATTACGTAATCATGAATTTTTACTAAACACGTTACGTTACCACAGAGTACGGATCATGGTTGTAGATATATGTCGTCATGTTGTTAGTATTTTCCCTATGAAGAAAGTCATTTCAACTCTAAGGCCGAGAGAAATGGAACATCTATCATGTTATACATCAGAAATATCAATATTGTGAATGATAAAAATTTCTCTAATTTCCGGAGAAGGATACCGAACCTCTTCATTGCGAAACTAATACTCATGCCACTACACTAAAAGGCTCTGCGAAATTATAGGACCTGCTGCTATAGAACCTGGTGCTCTAGAACACTATTTTTTGTTTTTGTGATTTACCGAATATATCTCAGTAACTTATCTGTATTTTCTACAAGAATTGACTCGTTTTGGAGTTTCGTTAACCTTGAATGACTGAAAAAAGAACACATAATCTTGCTCGTGGGATTTCTCGGGACAATCAGACACTCTTGTTTCCTCCTACATTCACATTCCACCAATACGTCGTTCATAATTCTCGTGGTTTAATCATCGCCTTGCTTACAATGACAGGCTCAATCGAGAGACATTAGAAGCAAAGAATTTATCTAATTGCTTTTTCAAACTGTTAACCGATGCCAAATTGAACCGAAAAATAGCTGTATTTTCTATTGCCCGTTGACGTGTTCTTTCAAAAATAAAGAGACGAAACACATGGGAATCGTAATTCCACTCAAAAGCGAAACAGCAGATTCATAATAGCTTAACCTGAAACGAAAGTTTACATATATTTCGGAACTTTCCCAAAATATGTATGCATAATGTAAATAGCGTAAATATAATGTCCCTTTTCAAACAAAACAAAATCAAAATACAATTCGGCGTCTGAAATAAACCGACACATTCTCTTTCAACGTTAAAAGTATCGGAAACTAGTTAACAGGATTTTGGAACGTGTCTCTTATAAGACTGTATTTGATGTTTATATTATCTCGTGAAATCTCTGCATTCGTACTGTACCACTGTAGTGAAAATTTGAAGACAGAGACTCTGTAGTCCATTATTTCCAACCACACACACACACACATAACCTATTCCAGAATTTGCTTAATTTTCTGCAGCAGTGGAAGAAAATGTAGTTTTCAAACTGCCAATGTGAAATTAGGCATTATTATTAATAAAGATCTGAATTTTTCAAATTAGTAGAAAGAGAAAGTCGTTGTTTAGCTCTTACCCAAGAAGAGAGAGCACACTTTTATTTACCTCAGGTTTACTATAAGGTTTATGTGCTTAACATTACCCATAACATACAGTCTTCTGATAGGCTTTTCTTAACGTTGGTGAGTGGTAGTGAGTGTCAGAGTAATAACGTCATCAACATGGCTGCCACGGAAATTCATAGCATATTTTGTTTTTTCACTCAATGAAGGTAGAAATTTATTCGTATATCAAAATGAATTTGATGTCTTTGCCATTTATGTACATTGCCGCCATATCTAAGTATGGCGCATGATTCCCTCAAAATTTAGTTTCATTCGCGTTATTGTTAAACTTTGTTAGCAAATAACTATGAAACCATTGTAGATATGAAAATATGATGTTAAATAAATGTGATAGAGCAGAGTTTGAAATTTCCAACGATATCCATATCATTACTATATTCTGAAAATTGAAAGAGTAATACGATTTGATGTATCATATGGTGTTGTATTCTTGACCTCTTATATTATTCAAAGCATAACGCGCACACCACTTTAATTTATTGCAAGTTCACCATAAACTTTGTAAAGTGCTTAAGATATTACATAACCTATAGTTTTGAGAAACGTTTCTCTCAAGGTTTCTGCGTGGTAAGAATCCGAGTAATGACGTCATCGTAATGGCTGCCGCGCCAACGTGTAATACTTTACTTAAACAAATATAATTATAAAACGAAGCGTCGTAGAGAATTGTTATTTTTTTTCTAAATGTTCGTAATGAAGTAGCTTTTGTTTTGTGTAATACCAATGTATTTTGTAGCTCGAATAGTCTCCATGATATTTAGCTTGAAAGATACATTTTACTATATTTTTGTAACATAATGAGTAATTTTAATCCCAATTTTTGAACTGTTAAAAAAATAAAATTTATGAAAAGTATAAAAGTTTCTAATATTGTGGAATATTTAATATTGTCGTTAAGTATATGATTAAGAGTTATTTGTGGGAGTTATAAATAATTTTCTGTTTTAGATTTCCGTGTCTTCAAATACTGATGAGCGACGATGTGTATTTATGTGTTTTTTAATTTGAACTTTTTCTCGAAATTTCCCAATCTTTGTTTCTGACGAAAGATCGTTTTTAATAAACCATAGGATTAAGAGAATACGAAACCATAATAAGAAACTTTAGTGTTTGCCCAGCCGGATCTGATCAACCTTTTAGTTCCCACATCGTGTTTCTCCAATGGGACATCCATTACCTCAACTTTGGTTCGAAAAATCTGTTTGAAATACAGAGAGTACATTCATGCAGACATGGATTTTTTGTTTGAAGTGATATATATATCTGATAGTACATTCCTCTTGGTTTTTATAATATAGCGTTTCTCATATACTCTCGTTTTTATGTCGAGCGCTCATGAGCTCGATCCTCAGTAGTCCCCTTCTTTGCCATTATCAAATACGAACACGATTCGATTTTTTTGGGCAAACAATATGTGGTATTAAGAATAGTGTTATAAGCTTGCCTACGGAAGGGATTGCCTATTAAAAAATGTGTTTCCTATAATGCTTGAACCACTGCAAGGGGATAGATGGATGGCAAATGGCTGAATGAGTCTCATAAAATTCATGCAGACACAGATCAGGCATGGTCATACATGATCTCTTGAACTAATAAGGTAACTATATTACATTCGACTAAGTAGCCCTTTGCAAAGGAAAATAATATATACTATGCAACTATAATTATGGAATTGAGCACGGAAAATAGAGCCTTCCAACAAAGGAAGAGCATGAACATGTGCTGAAAGCTGAAACAAACAGTTAGGCGACGGAATAATCCTTTGGTAAATTTTTAAACCCTCTGTTTGCTTTTTAGACACTTTCTTCGCTGTCTCTCTCTCTTTCTCTGTGTTGTTGCTACTACTGCATACCGCTATAATCACATCATTGCTACTTTTATAATCTTAATTGTACATATTTGTCGCTCAAACTGCATCTGTGTAAATGATATTTCTAGATTTATACCAGATTTTAGCGTCTAATCCAGTGTTTTATAGACATTACTTAAATCTAGATGAGAAGTACGACATTATAGCCACTATTATATAACTGCTTAGCTGGTAATTAGTAATAGTACCGAGGTATTTATTGTGGCAATGGATCATTATGATGGTGAATATAATGGGCGAATGATATAATGGTCTCATAAAGCTAATAACTGTGGAGTGTTATTTTAATCCAGAAACTACACATAGAATAATTTAAAATAGGGTTAAAATAATCTAATTATTACACTCTCCAATTAGTATATAAATTATTCTATGTGTCTATTTAATAAATCGAATAAAATTTTAAAATAAATCTTGCGGAAGGGTTATAGCCTCCTAGGTCCCCTTGGTTTAGGGAATGACAACGTTTGACAACAGTAAATGAAATTTTTTTTTAGTATATATTAATAAAAATTCTCCTACTAGCCTGTATGTTTAATAAAATCTTGAATAAGATCTTGAATCCCCAACTGTCTCGTTTAATTGAAGCATTAAAAAATCAGCAATACATTAAACATCCCTAAGAAGCAGGAATCGTAGGAATATTGGGCATAGAATAAGACACCTAGTTTTTAAGTTTCTTCGTAGGGAAATAGCTCGTGGCTGCAGAGAAAAAAAAACATAACTTAAGAGGAAGAGCGATCTAAGCTGAGAAGCCAACGCCGTGAAGGAAAAGTAAAAGGAGCGCGGATCACATGCTTAAGTATAATGTATAATTTCATTTTCCTCGTTAGTTCTCTTTTGGTTCAAGTAAGTGGTAAAAGTTCTTTATCATACTTCATAAAGATAAATTAACAAAAACCTTCGATTAGTAAAAAAAGTAGAAGGAAAGTGAATTGGCAAGATTACAATTGGATAGTAGATCACCACCGTATTATTGTGTTTCTCGTGTATTAGAGACTGTCTAGCAAACACTTGACAGAATAATTGGAAACTGTTTGAAGACTAATTGGAATTGGCCTTATAAAATAAACTATGGAAAAGTCTTGTAGATATTAGCATGTTTCCTTAAGTTGGTAATTTGAGAGTCAATTACACGAATAAACAAAAGGATTAATGCTGTCAAATGTCATGCGTCACAGCTCAAAGGTTAATGCCACTGGTCCAGGGTAAATAACCAAGGGATAATTAGGATCACTCCCTCTATATTTTGGCAGGGGTACCTTGGCCCACCAACTAAATTTTGGCAGGATTACACATGTCAACCCCCTTAAATTTTGGAAATTGCCATATCTAAAAATTGCGTATGCTTGACTAGGAGCAGTGTATATATCTCTATCCGCATTGGGAGTTAATCTCGCTCCCTTTTAAATGGCCAAACATTAAAATTTCGGGGGTTTTCCACCTAATTTCTCCACTTTGATGAAGTCTTATTACCTTATATGGTTATATGGTCGTGTACAAGGGTCAATTTCCTTTCATAAGATATGGGTACATTGGTGCACCCATTTAAAAATTTGGGAGCGTTACATTAGCCCACCCCTTAACTTTGGAAATTGTCAAATTTAAACATTCGGTATAATGGTATAGGAAACTAATATGTATCACTATTAATTTGGCTGGTCCATCTAGTTCCCTTTCATGAGTAAAAAATTGCCAAAATATAAACGTTAGCAATACGACTTTGGTTTTGGACCGAATTTATCCCCTTTTATGAGGTCATATTATCTTATATGGTATATGATATGATGAGAGCATGGATAGGAGTTCATTTTTTATATAAAATATAGGTACATTGATGCAACTTTCTTAAAATTTGGGAGGGGTACTTTGGCCTACCCCTTAAATTTTTGAAATTGTCCAATTTAAGCATTTGCTATAATAGTATAAATTATATATATGTAGCACTATAAATGTACTGCACTACCTCAATATGTAGCACTATAAATTTGGGTGGTTCACCTTGTTTACTTTTATTGGTAAAAAATTACCAAAAAATCAAATTTCGGAGGTTATTGACCCCTTTGATGAGGTTTTATTACCTTATATTTTGGATATTGCACAATTTAAAGATTTCATATAGTACTGTAGGACACTAAGATGTATCACCATAAATTTAGAGGTCCATTCATTTCCTTTAATGCATAAACAATTTGCCAAAATTTAAACTTCGGAGGTTATTGACCCATTTTTTCTCTTTAGTGAGGGCTTTATCATTTTATATGAATATGTGAATGTGTTCAGGGTTCTATTTTCTTTTATGAGGCATGAGTACATTGATTCTTTCTTCTTAAAATTTGCAAGGGGTACATTGACCCACCCCTTAAAGTTTCAAGATGGTCCAATTTGTCATACTAGTACAGGGCACCAACAAATATTATTATAAATTTCGTTTCCTTTTACGGGTAAACAATTGTTAAAAATGTAAATTGTGGAAGTAACTGAATCCCTTTGATAAGAATTTAACACGTTATATGTAAGTGTACAGGGATTCATTTTCTTTATTCTCTGATGCTCACGTTTTAAAATATCCTGGGTACATAGGATCATTTCTTGAATTTTGGAATTACCCAATAACAAAATTCCGTAAAAGTTCTCTAGAATCCTTTGCAAATGTTGGTGTTTATTTTGCTCCCTCTTATGGCCAAATGTTCAAATTTCGAAGGTTATTGACCAACTTTATCTTGTTTCATACGACTTTATTATTAAATGAGTACAGGATGTATATCTTTTTATAAGGTGCAAGTGCATTTTTGCACCAATCTTAAATTTGCATTCAGCATTGAATTTTTAATTTTGGAATTTCTGTATTCTATTCAACTGTTTTCTTTATTATTATTGTAATTTTCAATTAATAGAAGGTATTACCCTTGTATTAGTTTGTTATCTCAGAAAAGTTGGTATTTGTTAGTTAAATGGTCAATAGCCTAAGACTAAAACTGTCATAACAGATATGTTAAATCTGATCATGGTTTGATAACTGTTAACCAACGTAGCTCCAGAAAGAGATGTATCTGAGAATTGCGGTAGAAGAACTAGATATATCAGTTCATATTGTAATTTCACTGCTCTTTCATAGTTTTTAAGATCCGACTCTGACTAGAAAACAAAATGAACCACTGGGACATTGAAAGTTTGTAACCCGAACCACTCGAGATACCGCGACTTGGCTGTACTTCACACATGCGAGGTTCGGGGTGCAAGTCGCTAACATAATGTCCTTTATGACACAGCGTTCCCTTCTCGGGTATTATAGCGCTCCAAACGTAGGGCCTAAGTGCTTGTACTTCTTAAATATTCTCCAGTAACTAGCGTGGAAGTTTTGTTTAAAATTATTTTCGTTGTTCTTACTTGCTTTCTCTGTATAATCTTAATCACTGTTGATCCATTTCCAAAGGGATTAAGCATTAAGGAAATATTAACTACAGCACTAATGTGAGATCAGTAGAAGAGGCTAGTGTTGTACTTTTGTAACAAATTATAAAATATTTCTTTAATTTTAAAATCCTCGAGTGAGGATTCTAGATGTTGCTTTATAACTTCTGTAAGACTGGTTACATCCCAAATTTTAATACTTAAAACGTTCCTTAGTGTCTGCAACCCGCTAATAACAGTCTCTTAATAGCTACTAATATCATTACCAGAATATGAACTTTTACTGTAAATAGGAAACCAATTGCTATTATCTAAGCGTTGCAGTAGGATTATTATAAACTTGCAACAATTTGTTGAAATTGGGCTGATACATTTTTCTCTTCTTTCCACTGTGGTAGTAATAATCTTCATTATTGGTAATAATGTTATTAATGCATTAATACTCATAGCCGGTAATAATATCTATTATAGAATAGTCGTTGTAATGTAAAAATGTAAACGAAAGCATTTCCGTCAATATCAGTATAGCTAGCCAGAATACAGGTATATTGTATACCAAATTATGATAACTCACTGTTTTGTAAGTTTGCTTGTTTATATAATCTTGTCCCTGATTGGTATGCTAAATTTTATTGCAAGGTTTTGTGATAAAAGGTTATTCTACGATAATACGATGGCACTTGTGCTTCTGCCTAGATACTTCTCTCGATTCTGGTAAATTTGTACATTTTAGGCCCATTTTTGGCAAACCGTTACCGTTTGTAAATAAACTAATTATAATGTAATCCTTTTTGTTCCTTTTTGTATATAGTAGGTATTAGAATGGCAGACGTAAGCCCACTACATATGGTAGATTATTTAATGATCAGCTACTGTGCATTATGAGCCCTGTGCTCCACCGAAGGTATTGACTCATAAAGCATGTATATTTACGGTGCCTTAATATTTGGTGTATCTTATAACGACTGTAAATGCAAGAACTAAGTATAAAGACCAAGTGATTATAAGACCTTTCATCCAGAAGGTTATTCCAAACGACCCTGTTAATCCCTCCAGGATAGATCTTCCTTTTTTATTAACTACATCGACATTCTAAACCGATATCCTGTCCTAAACATTTGATGGTGCGTATTAATACGAGTGACATAAGATACTTCACGATACGTTTCCATTCTTTCTTTCTTTTTTTTTGGTTGGAAGCTACTTTTTCTTTCCGAGTAATTATGGAAAGAAAAACAACAAGAAGCAAACTTGACCTTGCAGGAAACACTTTCTCAGAAAGGAATGAAGCATTTCCGCACAGCTCTTTAGTATTTTCTCCGGTCCTTTCGCTGCTTTCCTTCCCATTTTGCTTGGCTGTGTATATTTATGTAGAAGGATGCAAGGATTTATAACTTTATACTATTTTCTTTTGTTTTTCAAAATGAGTCGATGAATATTTGTTACACAAGGTGCGTAAGCCTGATACTCTGCTTTCGATTCTGGGATTGTGAACTCCGCCCTCCTTGTGGGTAATTTGGTGGCATTAGTAAAAATGGAGGAGGATGGGAATAACAACGACGGGAAACGAATTATTTTCTCAATTAGACTTAGTTAAAACAAGCCTCCAGCTAACTGAATTACAGGAAAGGCTTCAGTGATGTGTGATTATTACTAATTAACAATCTATACGAAGCCCTAACAATTAAAGATTTCGTTTCAATTCCTAGATGCCTTCGTTGTCTTGATTTAAAACATATCAAAGGTTCTGCAAAGATGACAAACCAACTTCTAAAAATTGTGGACAAAACAAATCATGAAAAAAAATATTGTCCAGAAAAAGGTAAACACAAACTTTGTATACCTTGCCAAAAAAGAAAGAAAAATTGTACGGCTCCCAACGAAAAGGAATGCCTATCATACAAAATGTTGTATGAAAGACAAGTATCCCTAATTGACTATGGATAAGCGTTGCTTAGAACTAATATTTATACTACAAATGAAGATCATCTTAGAAAACAAGAAAAACAAAACAAAAATCGGGAAGACAGACACTGGGAATCGTAAAGAAACCTAAATATGGATGAACACGTAGATTTACGTATCAATCTTTATGAATATAGTTTTGACAATATAGAACAGTATGCTAAAACTGTATTGATTCAAACAATAGGGAAACTTTTTCAATTTTATATTTAAATGCTAGAAGTATAAGAAAAAATTAATGAATTAGATCTTTTGTTACATAGAATACATATTGTAAAAGTTATAATTATTGTTAAAACATGGTTGTATTCTGGTGAAATTGAATACTATAATATTAATAACTATAATACGTTCTCTCTGTGTGTAGGGACTATAATCGTGGCGGACGAATACTTGTTTATATCAGTAATGAATTAATTTGTTGACAATTATATATTATAGATAAAGCATATAGTATACTAGGAATACAGATAAAATTTATGTCGAAAAATTTAATGCTTTTTAGTATATATAATTCAAACAAGAATATGGTTAACGAACTGTTAGATGACATGAAGATTGTGTTAACTTGTTGTAAAAAAATCATCCATTTTAATGGTAGTGTACTTTAATATTGGCAAATTAAACCGAGATTCAACTTTAACTTTGAAATATTCACAATTTTGTGGAAATTATGGTCTCTTTCAGGCAAATGTTAAATAACAAACTAGGGTGACTGGTAACAGTAGAACCCTGATAGATCATGTATTAGTAAACGATTTAAGTGAAGTGGTGTCTGTTAATAATGTACTAGCTGATATAAGTGGCCATAATATATTAATATGTAATATATTTCAACGAGTACAATCTTATGTAAACAATAAGAAACATTTCACGTTTACCTAAAATAAATTATAATAAACTAAATAGTTAGTTTAGGAATACAAAACTTGATTTAACTACTAACTGTATTGATGAACAATACGATAAATCTATAAAGAATATGTCAGATAGGATTGAAATATCTAATTATAAAAGTACGCATAATGTCTGTAGGAAAGGATATAAATCTACGTCTCATTGGGTAAACGAGGAATTGTTAAGTTTAGTAAAAATTGGAGATAAATATTATTCTTTAATTAAAAAAAAATCCCAGATAATATAGATATACGTAATGGGCATAGAAAACTTAAAAATATGGTAACAAAGTCGAGACGGCAACTGAAGAACGAGTATTATCACAAAAAATACAGGAATCTTTGTCTGATAGCAGGAAATTTATGGGCGTTGTAAAGAAATATTAACTACTAAGATAAAATAATTATGTATATTGTACATAATTAAAAATAGAAAATACTTTAGTTGATAATGAACGTATTCCAAATGTCTTGAATGATCATTTTGCAAATGTTGGTAAAACACTAGCATCAAAGACACCCAACCTTGAATACTGGTATGTCATACAACCGGTCATTCTTTTCTACGCCAGTTCCCACATGGAAATTACTGGAATTATTATTTCGCTAACGAAAAAACGAAATCAGATAAATGATGGATTACATAATGGATTTTTAATAAATTGCAAGGACACCTTAAGGCATACTTTATCTGAATTAGTAAAATACTTCCTTTACTCTAGGCGAATTTCAAATGCAATGTAAAACTGCCAAAGTCAATCCAATTTATAAAGGTGGAGATAAGTTAAATCCGAATAATTATAGACCAATATCAGTATTAAGCTGCATTTCCAAATGAATTGAGAAGCGTATACATAATAGAATGGTAACTTATCTAGAGTCTACAAATTATTTTTATAAATATCAGTATGGTTTTAGGAAAAACATCAAGTACTTTAAATGCTATAACTGATATATTAGTGGAAATTCAAGAATGTTTGGATAACAATAAACTTGAAGCAGGACTGTTTATTGATTTAAAGAAAGCATTTGATACACTCAATCATTACATATTGCTTCAAAAAATAGAAAATTTAGGATTCAGAGGTACATATATCTCTTTCATGGTTTAAACGCTACTAGTCTAATAGGTCACAATATGTCTAGCAAATGGAAGAGAAAGTAATGAAGCTCAGATATACTTCAGAATAACTTCAGAAATATTCTTTTTAGCTTTAATGTGTAAATGAATAGTAATACTAATATTAATACTACTACTACTAATAATAATAATAACAACAACAATAATAATAATAATAATAATAATAATAATAATAATAATAATAATAATAATAATAATAATAATAATAATAATAATAATAATAATAATAATAATAATAATAATAATAATAACGCATTTCAAAAAATACAAACTACGATGGTTTTGCTGATAAAAATTTTCTCGCAAATAAAAAAGAAGAAAATTAAAACACCTTGGCCTGTTTCATAAAGTTTTGATAGTGATGTCAAAACTGATAACTAACAAAATTGAACGTAACGTTGAGACGAATAATGCAAAGATTCAGAGATTTTACAAAATACTCTATCCTTCCTACCTACACCCGATTCCGAACAACGAACCAAGGGAGTCCGTAAATTTTTATTTTTTCTTCTTCTAATCAGTGGCTGTATCAAGACTCCTATCTCTGGCTATAGACCAGTTTTTAAAGATGATCTAAGCTGTTCTACTAATCATCGTTCTGACTTCTATTCAAGGAATGTGAAGGCATTTTCCTTGTGTTCATTATGTTCTTCCTGTTCAGAGAATCTGAGTTCTATACCCATTTAAGCCAAGTGAGACTGAACAATTGCATCCACGTCGTTGACTTCATTACTAATAACAGTATTAAGAGGTTCCAAATCGAACTGTTCTAACCCAGGTTGAGATGGAATATTTCACTAGAAAGTAACTCGCTTCCGGGCTGACAGGTGTATGCGAGGATACTACGTTCGATATCTTGCTACCATCTTCAATTTTATGAGTTTTAGTGTTTATTATTTCAGTTTCCGTTTCTTTCTCATGAACTAGATTCGAGTCTATGTTAGCGGTAACTCCTGGCGTCAAGTCTAATTCAACAGTGGCCCTGTGATCAACATGACCAGTTCCAATTAATTCTGCTATTTCAAATTCTTCTTGTAACTTTCTTTTTAAATTTCTTAAATCCCTAAAAATCATTCCGGGCGGTGTGTCATCTATTTCGGAGTCGCGCAATACGGTTTTAGGCAATGGAACCGGTTTTTCATATCTTTGTGCAGGAATATGCGCACGTCCTCCAGGGCTAGAAGCAGCTAAGGTGGTTGTCTCACAGTCATCTCCTGGGGTTCCTGCACGTCCGAAGTCGGAGCGGAAGGATCTAAATATAAAGTTCTGTCCTATGTATGGATATACCTCAGCGCTTAAGTAGGCAACCACCCTGCGCATTCAGGAGGAGAATATGCTTTTGCTTGATTTATCACAAAATACACAATACAAATTGTCACATTTATCTCAATTATAATGATATTTACCATTCCCGACGGGTGAACGGGCACAATGAGGTTTACTTAAATCGCGTCACCGCTGGTTTATTTTCTCAGCAAAACTTATAGTTATTGGTTTTTTAATCGTCCTTGTTATCTGTTTAAAGCTCTTCTTATAACAGCGCTATGGTGTAAGCTACATCCTGGTATAAGTACATACTTACAGCCACAAGAATTTCCTTCTCAAAGAGTCACTTCCTCGGGAACTGATGTATGAGCAGATTAAACAGAAAATGTAAAGAATTGTTGTCCTACTTAAAGATAATAGTAATATTTTTCTTCTTCCTGTCTATCTTCTCAAGAACGAATGTTGTCTATGTTGTTCTATTTTATTTAGGGATAGACGGAAAAAATTCCAGTTTATTCGCTCTGTCTGTTCACTTCCTTGAATAGGACTTCAGCACTGAACGAAGAAAATAGTTTTTGTACTCGTAGTTCTATGCTCTCTACGTTCGTAGAAATATAGGTATATGTTGCAGAGATTACCATGAAACAAAGCGGGTCACCTTTCTCGGAGCTTGGATAGGTCGCCATTCAAGGAAAGGTACAGATTAGGGAATAAAGAACATAGAGGAAGATTGAACACAAAAACTGATTACTACCGTAAGCACTTGGTTCCTTTCGCTAAACGGACAAGTTATTTCACTTTGACGTTACACAAGAGTAACGGAGGTTCCGACGGAGTGGAGGACGCTCAGCGGATATGACATATAAAGTTCAAAAATTTTAATGGTACGTTAAAACTATGCTCTAAACAATTCAGAAACAAAATGTCACAACTAATTAAAGCTTATGTTCGTATTCTAAGACGTGGCGTTCGAGGTTGAACACTATTTTTATTATAAGCCACTATTCACTAGCTATATACTATGTATCATGCACGCTTCGACATTAATGAAACTAACTACTTTAATAATTCATTTCTTGTAAAATACAAAACATTAGCAACACTTACACGCAAGAAATACAGAAAAAAATAATAAAAATTAAACTGTATTTCCGACTCAGAAGGCAGAGGCTCCACCGATGCACAGGCCTGGGTAGACAACATAAGAAGTGTAAGAGTAGAGTATAACATCGATACACGACGGCGCCTCCCACCAACTGTTACGGGTCACGGGGGGAAGAATAGGGATCCCGTTCATGCCCGGTGAAAGTCCACCAATTGTTATGGGTTCATGTGGTGGCCATAAAAATTGACGGTCTATCAGTGCGCGGTCTACCGATTGTGAACCAGTAGCCAAACACTAACTTCTCGCGGGCAAAAACGTAACTAAAATGTGTAATAGAAAACACACAGGGTGTGTTCGTGGCAAAGCATGAGCACATACTATTCCCCTTGAGACAATTTTCATCAAGAATCATGCCTTGTACTGAGATAAGAATCGCTTCTCTCTCTCTCTCCCTTTGCCCAGCCACACGGGGCTGTAAGTAGTTGACAACCGTTATTTAATCTCGAATGGTCCTATCCTGTTAGAGTCTCTGGTATGAAGTAAGGCTGAAAGAGAAAACGTGTTGAAGTCGTAGCTCAGATATTTATTGTCTATACCCAGTATCTATTATACTGTAGGAAAAGTTAATGAAAAGAGAAATTTCAGAATAGTAGAGCTTATTACATTAATCGGATTGCATGCAGAGCGAGCACAGGAGAGGAAGCGTAATGAGATAAACCATAAACGAGATTCTTATAACTGCCATGACTACTTAGTCTAATAACGTTAAAGTCTATCATTTACTCTTGGACTATTCCAAACGACTAAGTTTCATAATGTGTCCCCACGTCAACTGTCACTCTAACTTGTTGTTCAAAGTCGTATAAAAGAGTAAAAATCATAAAAGAGAAAAGAAACAGAAGACAAGTAGAAGATGCCAAAACGATTCAAGGGCCGAAGAGACATAGTATTTAGTCAGACCAATGCTATGCGAAGGACGAGACCGTTCGGGATTCTAAATCCAAAACCTACATTTGAAAGGAAAAACCCAGCGTAGAGGCTAAGTGCATACATACATTACTGAAGTTAGAGACTTCTTCAACACGTCTACTCGACTTGAAGGCTAATGGAAAAGTGATAACCGGAACTGGTCAAGGCCGTTTACGACTCCTTATATAATACCTGTTGAGGGTCAAGAGAACATTGGTGGTAGGTGGAATGAGTGACTCCTACGTAGATTGGGGAGGAGAGAAAAAGAGGGAAAACTACAAAGACGAGAATGATGAGGGAGTTGGGGAAATGCTTAACGCAAACTACACCAACGCCACTATCGGAGAGCCAAGCAATTCTACCTAGCTTACTAGCTACAGGAATGCTACGCCAAGGGAATCTATGATAGACTACATTTTACTTTTTTTGTTCTTTTTCAAAACTCTTTCTTGTTTGCAAGCATTTCGTTACACAAGAATTACGTTCTTTTATTTAATTAGTAACATTCGCTTATCACAGAAGCCCTCTCTGTACTTCAGTTAGCTGGAACCTCCTTTTAACTAGTTCAACATAAGTAAATAATTAATTTTCCGTCACGGTCACTCCCCTGTTTCATTTTTACCAATGCCTCCATATTCCATAGAAGGAGCACGGAGTTCACAATCCAAGAGTCGAAAAACGCCTAACAGGCGTATGTAACAATATACAGGGTGGTAGGAAACTACACCGACAAAATTCGGGAGGTGATTCCCGACACCGAAACAAGAAAAAAAGTTCTCCTTTTGCACTTTTCCCTAGGACACATAGTTTCGGAGCTACATGATGCCGAGAACGAGGCAAAATACACAAGAGCGCTATATCTTCTCTATTTCGAACGATAGAGGCAAGGTCAATTCAAAGGAACAAAACCTGCTCTATTCAAAGACGGGAATGTCGCAATCGTGAAATCAGTGCACAAGAGGTTCCCCAAAGGATCGTAGGGACTCCCGAAAAAAAACTGTCAGATAAAGATACGTCAAAAAAGGAGTGAATGGATAAGTTTCCCACCCGGTAACCATAATTAGTTGTATCCATGTCGAGATCTCAAACAGAGTCGAATTGATAGACGCGTAAAATTAGATATGTGCGGTTGCATAACCACCAGGTACTAATGGTGACCAACAACGAAGTTATGGATATGAAGTGTTCGGGAGGTGACTGTGCAACTGGAAACAAGGAAACAAGTCACGAACAAAAGTCGAAGGAGACGGCGTGTTTCAGCAGGAACCGAGCAAAATATCGCCCGCACACTGTGGGTAAAGTATAATATCTCCCGAACGAATTGAGATAGTGACGTCGGTCCATAAAATGAGAAAGAAAATCATACTCAAGGGAATTGATGGTGGAAACTGAATGAAGCAGATCGAACTGCGCAATGAAAGTCCATACAGGAAGAAGGGGATTCCCCAAAGCAGACATGATAGGGGCAGTAAAAAGTGAACTGACGTATGCACTATGACGTGTTGCATATGGCTTACGTACGAACTGTGGGGTGAGAGTTGGAAAAGTGGAGAATCCCCATTGCAGCGTAGGGGACCAATTCAAGGGAACACAACCGGACTTGGGTATTGGTGCAGCGGTTCCGTAACAAGCAGAGTACGCAGACATTGTAGGACCGAGAATCGCTGTAGTCCCTACCGAGTAGCCAATTAAGGCATGGAAGACATGGACCAAAATAAGTATGTGGGCAGAAGTCTTACAACAGTCTTACCTGTGGCAACACTAAAGAAGATGCTCAAAATGACGTCCACCATTCTGAACACAGGCATTCCGACGTCGTCACACAGAGCGGCTCACCTCGTCGAAACGTGTCTGGTTCTTCCCGCAAAGCGTCATAAGTGGCTCGGAGGCGTTGTTCCACCGTTTGGATATCAGGTGCCGGAGTAGCATAAACAGCAGTTTTGAGATGCCCCCATAAATAAAAATTCAGAGTTTTTTAATCCGGCGACCAGGCAGGCCATGACATAGGACCGGCACGGCCGATCCACTTGCCCGGGAAAACAGTGTTCAAATAATCACGCGCGTGGCGACAGAAATGCACCATCGTGCGTATACCACATACGTTGTTGTAAGACCAACGGCACATCATCCAGAAGTGAAGGAAGTATCTCACGCAGGAAGTTCAAATAGATAGGCCCAGTGAGTCGTTGTGGAAGAAGAACTGGCTCAATTAGATGGCCACCCAGAGTCCCTCCCCAAACGTTGATACGAAACTGGTGCTGGTGGCGGGCATTCCAAGTGGATTAACTATAGACCATAGATGACTATTATGAAAATTCTGGATACCATCCTTTCCAAATTGGGCTTCATCTGTGAACAAAATGGAGGAGAGAAACCGACAGTTGTTGCCACCAAATGTAGAACCTGATTACAGAAGTCCAGCCTGGGAGGAAAATCCCCTGGCGATAGACCCTTTACCCGTTGCAAATGATGGGGTAAAAATTGTTGGCATGAAGGATCAACACCCTATCATGCCTGACATTATGCTAACGAACAAGCTCCCTGGAACTTACACTCGGGTCATCGAGCACATGTAAATACGTTCTTCGGCATGCACAGTGCGTTCCTCACGTGGTCTTCCCGTGTCATACATGGCAGAGTGAAACGTTCCGGTCTCACACAAACGACGAAACAGCGTTCAAATGTTGTATGATGCGGTTGGCGTCTATTGTTATATCGATCGTTGTATAATCGGACTGCCTGCCTACCATTTCTATATGCTTCTCCATACACAAAATTCATCTCGGCCTGTTCCTGATTGGTGTAATGGGCCATTGTCGCAACAAACTACACTATGTACATGATTCGCAACACACAACCTAGTAGTTGCCCAGTGCAACTTCACGGATGACTTTGACAGACAAGGTAGGCCTGCTCAATGGTGATGTATTGTTTGTTCGTTGTGCACTCAGTGTTTCTTACGTGCTAACTCCTTGTGCAGCGGAATGAACTGGACTGGAAACTTGCGCCTCCTCTCGAGGCAAATCAACAGAGTAAGTATGTAGTGTGGTTTAGCCGAATGGTGGCTATGGCTCTCTGTTTGTGAACGTGCAATATTCCCGAAAATAATCAATATTTTGCTGTCAGCAGTGTTCGAATAAACGAGAGGGTGCAGGGGAAATCACCCTCACGTAAAAGGTTATCCCTGGCTTATATCACAAAAATAACATAGTATCCTTGACAGGAAAAATTAATACTACTGCATTGTTGGTTACCATCAGTACCTGGTAGTTAAGGATCTTCACCACAGTGACATGAAACTATAAAGTTTTTTTAATAAAATCTTGGAAACAAATAACGTTATTGGAAAAACAAGAACATAGTTCACTAGATAATATTCTGCATGTGATCGCGTTATCACAACTCACCTATCTTCTTTGGATGTGCGGCTATTTACACAACCCACAAAAATGCTAAATCTTTCAACATTTGTAAATGGAAAGCAGATAAGTGAGTTGTGATGACGGTATCACATGCAGAATCATAATATTTAGCGCACTATGTTTTTGCTTTCCCAATATTTGTATTTATTTTGAACATATTACAGAAAAACTAAAAAAATTAACGGTAGTTTAATTTTCGTTGTGGTGAAGACTCTTATGCAACCACACAAAGCGAATATGACGTGTCCACCATTTCGTCTCTGAGATCTCGCCATTGTACAACTAATTATGGTTACCAGGTGGGAAACCTATCCATTCAAGCATATTTTGACGTATTGATTTCACGAATGCGACATACCTATCCTTGAATAGAGCAGGTTTCGTTCCTTTGAGATGACCATGCCGCCTTGCCTCAATCTTTCGAAATAGGGAAGATATAGCGCTCTAAAGTTTATTTTGCCTCGTTTTCGGCATCATGTAGCTCCAAAACTATGTGCCCTAGAGAAAAGTACAAAAAGACTTATTTCTTGTTTCGGTGTTAAGAATCACCTCGGTGTTAAGAATCTTGTAGGTGGAGTTTCCTACCACCCTACATATATATATATATATATATATATATATATATATATATATATATATATATATATATATATATATGAACCTCCACCTCAATCTATATATAAATATACATCCTCTCGGCATTGCCAAGGCTCTATATTTGTATTTTACATTTATTATTACAACTGGGTGTTTCTGGCTGCCGTATACGTCGTCCGATCAACATGCTCTTCGCGCGCACAGTCATTCGAAGAATTGAAAACGTACTCTATACCCAAACAGTTTATGATTGTGAACTCGGAAAGCCTGGTACTTCAGCTTGTCAAGGTTAAAAAGTGGGAGAAAAACGATTTGTAGAATGTAAAGAGGGTGCAACAGTGACTGATAATTGTAAAAAACATATTCATTTGTAGTTCCTACGCATTCCGCCTGTAGCGCTACTGTGGCACAACGTATATTGTAACTGTGTAACCCTTGTACACCGCTTGTAGGTCTATTGGCGTAAGTGACGGCCGAAACTATATCGCGAGCACTGACTGCGATAAGGCACTGCTGTGCTGCTTTTGTTTTCCTTTTTTCTTCTTTGTCTTTTGTGAGACGCCAAACCTGTTGTTTTTGCTTTTTGTTCGCGCTGAACGGGTTCCTGCAAAGCGAAGTGTTTAAGAAGTTGTCTACATATTATTTTTATGATAGAAATATGATAAGTAATTTGAATTATAATACAGTTTGCAATCGGTTAACTGTTTAAGGAAAAACGAAAATAAACCTGTACTTGTAAATGTATATTAGTCGAGGACGTAGCTACTGATAGTCTCGATTACAGATTTTCTCGTGGAAGAATTTCATTACAATAGAGGTGAAAAGCCGTACTGCAAAAATACTTGTAATTCATATTGAGCACGATAGGAATCAATGTTCAGTTCAGATTTTCCAGGGCGGGGGAACTGAATAAACGGTGGCTGAATATAGTACTGTAAAAATTCTGGTAACACAAATTGAGCACGCTCGGAAAATGCCCTAGAGGAAATTTCGAAGCTCTAGGACCAAGAGCCACCTCTATAATGATCACTGACTGCCATTTCAATAGTGTGTTTTATGGTCTTATGTCCGTTTTCCTATCCTTAATAATTAACTAACTCGAAACCGATGA
This sequence comes from Thermobia domestica, assembly GCF_964235325.1. Classification (NCBI taxonomy): domain Eukaryota; kingdom Metazoa; phylum Arthropoda; class Insecta; order Zygentoma; family Lepismatidae; genus Thermobia; species Thermobia domestica. The sequence continues at coordinate 76,266,869 of NC_137457.1, read as the reverse complement.
GAGTACAAAACTCAAGGTTGCGGCAGAAAAAAAGCACAAAAATTCCGAATAGAAAAAGTATCAAGTATCCAGTTGGATGGGGAGGGAAAGGATAGGAACAAGGATATAAGACCATAAAACACACTATTGACATGACAGTCAATGATGATTATAGAGGTGGCCCTTGTGCCTAGAGCTTCGAAATTCCCTCTAGCACATTACCCGCTCAATCTAAGTTACGAGAATTTTCACAATACTATATTCAGCCATTGTTTTAAGTTCCATGTAGCGGGGGTTCCTGTCACCACGGCATGGCGCGTCCTCAGGTTGCGGATCGAGGAGAAGGCCTCAAGATATGGAGAATAGCTGTGAATATACTGAACAAGCAGTCGCGGACAGATGACTAGCACTGGTCCTCCAGCTTGGGGGTTTGGGTAAGGCTAACAACCTCATCCTGTAAAAAAGAGCTCTTGTTCACAAATATTCACAAAAGACTCGAACAAGGACTGAAAACTTGGCACGACCTCAGCAAAAGAAAATGGACATGAGATTTGGAACATGGAATATTAGAAGTCTTTATAGGGCAGGCGCTTTAAAATCCGTAACGAGTGAGTTAGAGAAATATAGGATGGACCTAGTAGGAGTTCAGGAAGATAGGTGGGAAGGAAATGGAGCTGTGAATTCCGGTAATTTTATGTACTTTTACGGGGAAGGAAATAAAAATCACCAGTTAGGAACAAGGTTTTTCGTTAACAAACGAATATTACCAGCAATTAAATGGGTTGAATTTGTTGCCGGCAGACTTTCTTTTATTACTCTTAAGGGACGGTGGTGTGATATTAGTGTTTTAAGTGTAAATGCCCAACTGAAGATGGGGAGGACGATATAAAGGAGTTTTTACGACGAAGTGGAACGGATATTTGACCAACTCCTCCGATACCATATGAAAATTCTATTAGGGGATTTCAGTGCGAAGATAGGAGGAGAGGATATTTTCAAACTGACTATAGGGAACGAAAGTCTGCATAAAGAAAATAATGACAACGGTGTTAGACTCGTAAACTTTGATACATCCAAAAACCTAATCGTGAAGAGTACAAAATTCCCACATCGCGACGTTCCACACTTGGACATCAAGAGACGGAAAAACATATAATCAAATTGATCACGTTTTAGTAGATAGAAGAAAGCAAACTAGCATGATTGATGTCCGGTCGTTTAGAGGGGCTGATTGTGACACTAACCACTACGTGGTAGCAGCGATAATACGAGAGAGGCTATCGTTGAATAAAGGTAATATTCATTGTCCTAAAACGGAGAGATTCAATTTTAAAAAAAAAAATTAGAAGAGAGCCAGGTAAGAGAGAAATACCAGATTGAATTTTCAAACAGATTCTCGGCCTTAGAAGATTCGGAGTGCGCTAGTGTTCAGGATACCTGGATTAAAATTAGAGACAGCATTACAATTTCAGCTAAAGAAAAATTGGGACACGCGGAAACACGTAGGAATAAACCATGGTTCGACCAGGAATGCATAAAGCTAGCAGAGAAGAGAAAACAGCCAAAATTACGCTGACTACAAAACCCGAATGAAATAACTACACAAAATTTCGCAGATATAACCCGGTAACTTCCATAACTTTTAGAAAAAAGAAACGCGATTTTCTGAAAGCTAAAATTAAGGAACTTGAAGATAATAGTAAAAACATCCGTGGCATGTATAAGGGAATCAACGAATTTAAGAAAGGCTATCAACCTCTTGCTTATATATTAAAGAAATCTGACGGTACAGTTCTCACTGACACGGATAGCATCTTAAATAGATGGAAAGTTTTCTTTGACGATTTGCTTAACACGCAACCAAAAAAAAGTGTGCGTGGAGAAAAGGAGATACACACCGCAGAACCGTATATTCCAGAACCCAACCGAATAGAAAGTAGAAACCGCTATAAAGAAATTAAAGAAACAAAACTCCGGGTGTAGATGAAATTCCGGCTGAGCTAATTTTAGCTGGAGGCGAAAAATTGTGAAACAAGATACACAAACTCATTCTCCTTATCTGGAACAAGGAAGAATTGCCACAAGAGTGGAAAGAATCAATCATTGTTCCAATTCATAAGAAAGGCGAAAAAAATTACAAATAATTATCGAAGCATTTGTCTTCTGTCAACATCCTATAAAATCCTTTCAAATATTCTGTTAGCAAGACTGGCCCCATACGCAGATGAAATTATTGGAGATTATCAGTGCGGATTTAGACGAAATCGATCCACTATCGATCAAATATTTACCATTCGCCAAATACTCGAAAAAAAGTGGGAAGACAATACCCCGGTACATCAACTATTAATTGATTTTAGAAAGGCGTAGGACTTGGTTAGGAGAGAAACACTATACAACGTCCTTACAGAACTTGGAATACCGGGAAAGCTAATTAGATTAAGTAAGATATGTTAAAATGAATCCCAAAGTAAATTCCGGGTATAAAAATTTTTGTCCACGAGCTTTCACGTCGAAAATGGCCTTAAACAAGGAGATGCCATTATTATTTAACTTCGTTCTGGAATACGCTATAAGGAAAATCAAAGATAACAACCAGGGACTACAGTTCAACGGTATTCACCAGGTTATGGCATATGCTGATGTAAATTTAATAGGGGATGATAGGAGAACAATAGAAAGAAATGCAGAGATCTTATTAAACGCTTGTAGGGACATGGGTTTAGAAGTAAATGAAAATAAAACTAAATACATGGAAGTGCGTCGGGACTGCAATACAGCTAATCATGGGTCCGTTAAAATATTAAATAATACTTTTGATAAAGTGGATAGTTTCAAATATCTAGGATCAGTATTAACAGAGGAAAATAATATTTACGAAGAAATTAAATGTCGACTAAAAGCAGGGAATTCGTGTTATTATTCGGTTCAAAATCTCTTGTCGTCGCGAATTCTGTCGAGGAATTTCAAACTTAAAATATACATAACGATAATCATGCCTGTTGTTCTGTATGGCTGCGAAGCATTGTCACATACTTTAAGGGAAGAATATAGACTGAAAGTATTTGAGAACAAGATCCTGAGACGAATATTCGTACCCAAGAGGAACGGGAATGGGGAATGGCGGAAACTTCATAACTAGGAACTACATAATTTATATGGTATACCCAACATTGTTAGGGTCGCCAACTCTAGGAGGATAGGTGGGCGGGTCATGTAGCTGGAATGGAAGAAAGAAGAATCGCTTTCAAAGTCTTGACTGGAATACCAACCGGAAAACGACCATTAGGAAGACCTAGGCGCAGATGGGAGGACAATATTAAGATGGATCTCGCAGAGATTGGAATACACAGTAGAAAGTGGATGCATTTTGCTAAGGATAGAAGTCAGTGGAGAGCTTTTGTGAACGCGGCATTGAACCTCCGGGTTAAATACGCCATAGAGTTTGTTAGTTGTATGTTTTAGCCTTTGTAGTCTGTTGCTGCTGCTGTTGTTGTGTTCAATCGGAACCGAAAGTAGAAGTTGGAACTGCAGTTTCTACTTAATTGAAGTGCGCATGCGTAAGCAAGTGTGTGTGTGTGTCTGTGAGAGCGCGAATTCGACTTGCGGGTTCGAGGTTTGTGTAAAAGCAACTACTTGCGGGGTCAAAAAACTTTCGGTGACGAAATATCGCGTCCCGCAAGTTTGTCAGTTTTTTCTTATTGCTTCTCCTGTATTTTACATATTTATTTAAACAATCTGTACTTTGAATAATAAAATTTGAAATTCATACTTCCTAATTGGTATACTTTGCAGCAAATTTAAATAAGTTTTATGTATTTAAACGCTCACCATTTAGAGCTCTACGAAAGACAGTGTACAGCTATTTTTGAAGTTTGGCAACTTCCGAAGTCGTTTTTTTTTTTTTTTTACGAAATAATTATTTAGGAGTGTATAATTTTCGTAAATGGACGTATTGATAACTTTAAATGTATTCTTTTAAATTCTAACAGAAATTCTACTTCAGTATGCTTTATATACTTAAACAAAATTACACACACATTTGCCTCAGTTTCACCGCCCACTATATGTTAGTCATACTATGAGCAGGCTTTGTCAGTCTATGGCTCCTCCCACTACCACCGTCTTGCTCTTGTCAATCATTGTTAACGTAACACGTGGATTGAGTTAAATTGTACGTACAAATCAATAAAAAATAGTGTAATAATTTGAGTCGTGCCGTCCTTTTAAATGAAGAAATTAATAAATGGGTCTTCGCTTTTCGGAAAAAACATTGCTCAGAATGACTATATGTCGGCATAAAGAAAATGAATCAGATGTATTATTTTATATGTGAAAAAAAGTTATGTATTGTCAAAAATGATGTTCACTTCTTTGACGCATGCACATTTCCTCTGACAAACTTTGCTCAGATTTGTAATATGATGCACAATGGTAATGACTAAAACATTTATATTTTGATCATACATCCTTCACCAGTTCCTCTAGTATGTAATATAAATAAAATAAAGAGATTGCTTCTGTCTGTCTATCTCCCTGTGTGCGGCATGGAGTCCAGACGAATGGGCCGAGAGTTACCAAATTTAGCCACCGGTACCTTGGTTCAGGCCCCAAACCAAGGCAAAGAGCTTTTTTCGAAATTCGAACCAGGCGTCTCAGGGGGCCGTTTACCGGAACTTGTAAAAGTTTTAGAAAATGACAGATATTAGTATCAAATTCATAGTTTTCGCGGTCGCTGAGATCAATGGTGAAAATCCAATCGCATTAACTTCCAAATTCACCCCATCCGGATTCGGGCATGGGTAGAAGGGATACAGAGCATGTGAAAATAATACAAAATGACCGATATTAATGTAAAATCCATAGTCTTTGCGGTCATTAAAATCGATAGTGATACTTCTATTAGCGATGACATTCAAATTCAGCTACCGTTGGGGGAACCTGCGGATGGGGGGTGTTAAAACATGTAAAAATAATCGAAAATGAGTGCCACAAGCTTGCCTGTTGCTTTTATTTGATTTTATTTCGCTATATCTTATTTTTGGGAGTTTCTCCCGAGGGAGTTCCTTAATGGAAGTGATTCTCCAACTGGAATTGGTAGAAATGGGTCATTTCCGATTTTAACATTAATCACTCTAGAGCTTACAAAATTTGGGCCATTACTATGTTTGAATTCCATCATAATCTTCGAGTCTACGTCTCATATAACCTCGATGCAGAAAGGAATTCTAAACTTTAAATAATTAACTAACTCGAAACCGATGACAGTAGAAAACTCAAGGTTTCGGCAGAAAACTAGCACAAAAATTTGGAATAGAAAAAGTATCAAGTATCCAGTTGGATGGGGAAGGAAAGGATGAAAACACGGACGTAAGACCATAAAACACATTACTGAAATTGCAGTAAGTGATGATTATAGAGGTGGCTCTTGGGCCTAGAGCTTTGAAATTCCCTCTATGGCATTTCCCGATCGTGCACAATCTGAGTTAATAGAATTTTCACAGTACTATATTCAGCCATCGTTTATTCAATTCCCAGCCACTGGAAAATCTAAAATGAATCTTACCTCCTATCGTGCTCAATATGAATTATATGTATTTTTGCAGTACTGCTTTTCACGTCCATTTAGAGAACCCCCCCCCCCGCCCGACCTTTCAAGACTAAATCGGAAATGGTCTCGTTTGTACATCGTTTGTACAGAAATGTGCAGGCGAAATATTCGTTTGTACGCAATTAGTGACGCCGCCAGAACGAAAACGAAGTGGGGGCTGTTTAAGTGGTAGCCCACCAATTTGTCCAATTCAATCACAAATAGTTGCAATCGTTTGTACATCGTTTGTACAGAAATGTGCAGGCAAAGTTTTCGTTTGTACACAATTAGGGGGACCGCGAGAACGAAAACAATGTGGGGTTCTGTCAAAATGGAAGGCCCCCATGTCCAATGCAATCACAAATAGTCGCAATAGTTTGTACATCGTTTGTACAGAAATGTGCAGGAATAATCTTCGTTTGTACACAATTAGGGGCGCCGCCAGAACGAAAATGATGAGGGAGCTGTCTAAGTGGTAGCCCCCACCATATTCAATTCAATCACAAATTATCGCAATCGTTTATACAGATATGTGCAGGCAAAATTTTCGTTTGTACACAAGTAGGGGCGTCGCCAGAAAGAAAACAAATTGGGGGCTGTCTTAGCGGTACCCCACCCATGTGCAATCGAAGCACAAATTGTCGCAATCGTTCGTACACAATTAGGGGTGCCACCAGAATGAAGTGGGGGCTGTCTAAGTGGTAGTCCCCCACCATATTAAATTCAATCACAAATTGTCGCAATCGTCTGTACGTCGTTTTTACAGAAAGGTGACGGCAAAATTTTCGTTTCTACACAATTAAGGGCGCCACCAGAACTAAAACAATATGGGGGATCTCTAAATTGTAGAAACATTAAAAAAAAGGTGTCACATACTATGGAATATTTTTCTAACAAGAATTTGTACACACTATTGTGTCGATTGGTATGTTCACACTATCGTGTGATTCACTACATTGATCTTATTCTAACGATGATAGAATTGAATGTTTTATTGTTTGTTTTTATATTTATATTTATACTTACAATCATTATTGCTGAGTTAGCCCTTAAGTACTATGGACCGTCTCTCAGACCGCTGTGACTTTTCATATCATTATATTTTCCACAGTCTCACTACTACAAGTGTAGCTTTTCGTCTACCTTCCTGTCTAGCAAAGGGTTACGTAATGTGAAGTTCGTGTTATAATTGATCCGTTGTGCGCGGCGCTAGAGGGGTCGAGCGGTCTCACAGACGTACTATAGTAGTTACGTGAGTATTTTGCTGTTCAGTTGTCTTTCGTTATCTACTGATTATTAGCAGTTTTGAGTCTTACTGTGTGGCACGTCTTGCACCACACATCAAATAAATGACCCAAAGACTGGAAAACCTGAAATAATCATATTTTGTAACATGGGTAAAGGCGGAGTGGATACTCTAGAAAAAAAATGTACAGATAACACATCAAGTCGTCGAATAAGACGGTAGCCATTGTCATTTTTTTTATGCTGGTGGATGTTGTGTCTGGTGTCAATGCGTATGTCTTGCATCAAGTCTACGCTAAGTCCGCAGTGATGACAAGACTTGATTTCATGAAAACGTTGGGAACAGGACTTGTTAGGCCTCCCATAGGACGTAGGTTGTTCATCGGACAATTGCCACGTGAGCTGAGTTTTTCAATCAAGAGCATACTACAGCTTGAAAGTGAGTTTCCCACCATCGCGCACAAAGAGTTGAAAAGGAAAACATAGTCGTCTGTCAATTGAGTTGTAAGCGATAAGCAAAGATATTCATTCGTGTCAGCGGTGTGGAATACCGATATCCCTACAGTGCAGAATAAAAAAGATATAAGCGCCTACCTGAATAATATATGCTGTCACAAAAGTTAGTGCGGTACTTTCTTTACCGGCAAAACGTATCTTCTTTACTTTCTCCATCATATAAGAACTAAAAATAAGTTTTATTCATTACCTTTTCACTGCAAAAAAATGTAAGACTACAACTATAACATTACTTTCCTGTAAGTTTCAAAAAGCTACAATTCCATGTTTTTCTCCGTTTTTAGTGTATTGTCTATTCTTAGTGCATCTATAAGAACAGTGCATTTTAAATTAGTGTTATTTTGACTACATAGAAACGGAGAGAAAAATGAATATTTCAAAAATTACAATTTCAGAATAACAATGAAAGCATTGTTGCAAATTTTGACTATGTTCTCTTCCTCGTTGTTTCAAAATATAATGCGTTTTTGCATCGTGAAATTACTATGTTTTATTTTTCTATAAGCAACTAAGATATGTAGGATATCATTTCTAAAAATAATCAATGTAACTACTATTCAGAAAATGTGAAACAACAATGCGGTTCCATAGTAGTTACGTGATTCTTTTCGTCCATGGTACTTCAGGGTTAGTTTATCACTCATCGGCTCTTATTATTAAACTTATTCATTATTTCTTACGTGAGCTGAATCCTTATGAGAAAAGTGCATTTTTTCTTTCTAACTTGAACAGAAACCGTTATTCTCATCTCGTAGAGGAAATTGATATGTGGAAGATATAACAAATTCACAAAGTAGATTGTTAAAGGGAAAATTATAACACAATATCTTGATTTATTTGAACATCTTCATTAAACTTATTTTGCAGAAACTATAGAATGCATGGTGAAGTGTTTTGATGCATTCAGCATTCTCATTTACGAGCATGGTTGCTAACTGTCCGGTATTTCACCGGCCTGGCCGGGAATATTGCTGTGATTTTGATTAAGGCCGGTGACAGGTACAAACTTCTTATTAGCCCCCTTCTTGCCGGTATTTCTGAATCTGCAATCCAGAATATAACATTGAACATCGAACTTTTCAACAGTGCCTTTACAAACATAAATGTCCGTTGTATTATGCATTATCGATATTTTTTAATCTATGGCAGTTTTTTTATATATATTTAATATAAGAAATTTGTTAATATTTACATTTTATTGTGAAAAAAAATTATGCAATTATTGAGAGTAGAAAATGACTTTTTAAAGCAATTTCCTTTGTTTGAAGTGTAAGTACAGAGTAAATTTCATTTTATGAACCAACAATTGTTACGTAAAGATTCATATCCAGTATTATTCATCTGTTTCGTTAATTTTAAAGAAGTGGTAATTGCTGGTAAATAAAATAACGATCAATACAGCCTTCAGTTTCTCATTTGTACAGAGAATTTTGATGGTTTGCCGGTAATTTTATTTTCCTGAGTTGGCAACCTACTTACGAGGGGTTTCAACTTTGCTACGTAGTGGCTCGGTAGTGGCACTCCACATGCAAATAAGTATGTAAGGCTACGATACGTCCTGGTTTCCTAAAATTTGTTTCGGTGTGCAGAAAGTTTCCTTCTTGTCCTGTTTTTTTTTTATTGTTCATTACATATGAAAAGTCCTCAAAAGGTAATAAAGTCGACTTATTCCTTTTGATTTCGATTCCGACAATATTATAGGAACAATTTCATTCTAATCTTTATTATTATTGCAATCGCTGCTTCCCCGGATATAACATGCAATGTTTAAATCCTCCTAACTGGCTTTCTTATCACCACAAGTAAGAATGTATACCCCGCAGCGGCAACAAATTGTTGTGGCGTTGCAGACAGGTGCATTTCGCCAGCCCCCCCACCTTGGAGTTTCGAAACAAAACCTATGCCAATCGTTTGTGCTACGTTTGTGCCGGAGTGTACCGCAAAAATTTTCGTTTGTACCACTTCCGGTACGAAGTTATAATTGGTTTAAAGTGGGGGCAAACTTCAGAAACATCAAATTCTATACAAATAGAGGTAGAAGCATAGTGTTAACGGCAATCATTAGTGCAACACTAGTGCACTTAAACGCACTAAGCACTAACGTTAGTGCTACTATATTTTGAGATTTATTCAAAAAATTTGGTGGGGTGATCAACTTCAGAAATATCAAATTCTATACAAATAGGGATAGAAACATGGGGTTAATGGCAAACGTTAGTGCATCGTTAGTGCACTGACACGTACTAAGCACTATCGTTGGTGCTACCATATTTTGGAATTCATTCAAGATTTTCGGTGGGTTGGGCAACTTCAGTAATTTCAAATTCTATACAAATAGAAATAGGAACATAGAGTTAACGGCAATCGTTATTGCATCGTTAGTGCACTTAAATTCACTAAGCATTAAGGTTAGCATTACCATATTTTGGGATTTATTCAAGATTTTTGGTGGGGCCAACTTCAGAAATATCAAAGTCCATACAAACATTTAGTGCTTTCTAGAAGCACTAACGATACACTATTGAATGGCATTAATTTTTTGTTAGTGCTTGAAGTTGACGCAAGTTCATCTTGCCCTCCAAGGATATTGTACCTGTAGCACCTACACCAATGAAATACTAACGTTAGGGGTTGGTACACTAAGAACCACTAACAATTGCACTCGAAGATATCATTAGTGTTTTTGAATATGGCGGAAATTTCATGCAATTAAAAATTTCCAATAAATGTCTTATAGGAGTTTCGTGATATGTAATTGTCCATAACTACACTAATATTGAAGGACAAACGAAGCTGTTAGTGTTTTTAGAAGCACTAACGATGCCCTAATGATTGCACTAGAAGAGATCATTAGTACTCTTGAATTTGACGGAAATTTGATGCAATGAAAAAATTCCCATAAATTTATTATGTGTTTCGTTACATGTAATTGGCCACAACTAAACTAATATTGAAGTTTTAACTAAACTGTTAGCGTTTTCCAGAAGCACTACCAATGCACTAATGAATAACACTAAGTTTTTAGTTAGTGCTTGAAGTGGAGGCGCTAAGTTCATTCTGGTCTCAAAAGGTATTTTAATTGTAGCACATTTACTAATGAAGCACTAACCTTAGGTGTAGATGCGCTAAGAAGCACTAACAATGCACTAACGATCGCTCTAGAAGAGATCATTAGTGATTTTGAATTTGGCGGAAATTTGATTTAATGAAAAATTTGCCTAAATTTCTTGTGAGTCTCGTGATATGTAATTGGCCATAACTACACTAATAGTGAAGCACTAACGAAATTGTTAGTGCTTTATAGAAGCACTAACGAATTGCACAATTTTTTTCCGTTAGTGCTTCAAGTGTCGGTGCGAAATTCAAGCTGACTTCCCCATAGGTTTTTTTTTACTTGTAACACCTACACTAATGAAGCAATAACGTTAGGTGTTTGTGCTCTAAGAAACAATTACGAGGCACTAACAGAGGTAATTAGTGCTTTTGAATGCGATGGGAATTTGATACAATGAATAATTCCCCATGTGTTTCTTATGGGAGTTTTGAGACTTATATTTGGCCATTTCTACACTAATGGTGAAACACTAACGAAACTACTTGTATCTTCTAGAAGTAATAACAATGCACTAACGTATAAAACTAATTTTTTCTTTAGTGCTTGTAGTGGGGTCTAAGTTCACCATAATTTCGAAAGTTTTCTTTCCTTGTAACATTAGTGCTTCCTAGTGCACCAACACCTAAGTTTCGTGCTTCATTAGTGTAGCTGCTACAAGTAAGAAACCTTTGCGGGCCAGCGTGAACTTGGTTCCCACATCAAGCAGTAACGAAAAATAAGTCCATTTGTTAATGTATCGCTAGCGCTTCTGCAAAACACTCATAGTTCCGTTAATGCTTAACTATTGATGTAGATATGGCCAATTATATGCCACAAAAATCCCATAATTTTTCATTGCGTCAAATTTCCGCCAAAATCAAAAGCACTAATGACCTCTTCTACTGAAATCGTTAGTGCTTCTTAGTGCATTAACACCTAACGTTAGTTCTTCTTTAATGTAGGTCCTACAAGTAAAAGAACCTTTGGAAGCTTTCATGAACTTGGCGCCCCACTTCAACCAATAACGAAAAAATTAGAGCCGTTTTCGTTAGTGCTTCACTATTAGTGTAGTTATGGCCAGTTACTTCTCAGGAAACTCACATAAGAAATTTAAGGGGAGTTTTTCACTGTCAAATTTCTGCCAAATTAAAAAGCACTAATGATCAATTCCAGTACAATCCTTAGTGCATCGTTAGTGCGTCTTCGTGAACCAACCCCTAACGTTAGTGCTTAATTAGTGTAGGTGCTACAAGTAAAATATCTTTGGTGGGCAGCGTGAATTTGCGCCCACTTCAAGCACTAAAAAAGTAATTAGTGCATTCGTTACTGATTCCTGAAAATACTGACACTTTGTATGGAATTTGATATTTCTGAAGTTGGCCCCCACCAAAAATTTGAATCAATCTCAAAATGTGGTAACACTAACGTTAGTGCTTAGTGCATTTTAGTGCACTAATCACGCTCTAACGATTGCCGTTAACCCCATGTTTCTACCTCTATTTGTATAAAATTTGATATTTTTGAAGTTGGCCCCCCACCAAAGATCTTGAATAAATCCCAAAATATGGTAGCACTAACGTTAGTGCTTATTGCGTTTAAGTGCACTAACAATGCACTAACGATTGCCGTTAACCCCATATTTATACATCAATTGTATGGAATTTGATATTTCTGACGTTGACTCCTAACCAAAAATCTTGAATATATACCAAAATATTGTAGAGCTGACATTAGTCCTGAGTGCGTTTAAGTACACTAACGATGCACTAACGATTGCCGTTAACACTATGTTTCTACCTCTATTAGTATAGAATTTGATATTTCTGAAGTTCGCCCCTCCAACAAAAATCTTGAACAAATCTCAAAATATGGTAGCAATAACGTTAGTGCTTAGTGCTTCTAAGTGCACTAACGATGCGCTAAGTTTTGTGAAAATCTGTCTTCATAAAGATGGGTGGGGGGCTAACTTCATATGAAGTTGGTCCCCCATCAACATTTTCAATATCTCGTAAACGCTGATAGCACTAACGTTAGTTATAAATGCACTAACGTGCACTAACGATGCATTAATGATGTGCAACGTTTTGTGTAATTTGGGAGAGGTGGGTGCCAACTTCAGGCACGTAATGTTTTTTTGCGGTACATTCCGGTAAAAACGTACCACAAACGATTGACATAGTCTTATCTCGAGATTCCAAGGTGGGGGGTTCTGGAAATGGCAGACCTCTAGTTAAAACTGCCATACTTTTGTACTGGAAGTGATACAAACAAAAATGTTTGCGATACATTCCGATACAAAAGTTGTTAAACGATTTGCATAGGTCTCGTTTCGAAATTCCGAGGGGGTATGAAAACGGCAGCGCCGTAGTTTGAAACTCTCGTATCTTTGTACCGAAAGTGGTACAGAAAAGAGTTAGCGATACGTTCCTGTTCAAAAGTAGTGCAAACAGTGGGTATAGGTTTCATTTCGAAATTCCTGGGTGCGGGGCTGCCGTTTCCACAGCCCCTCTTGAAAACTCATATAACTTCGTACCAGAAGTGGTGCAAACGAAAATTTTTACGGAACATTCCGGCACAAACGTAGCACACACGATTGACATAATTTTTGTTTCGAAATTCCAAGGTTGGAGGCTGCCGTTTCTCCAACCCCCCACTTTAAAACCCTTATAACTTCGTACCGGAAGTTTTACAAACGAAAATTCTTGCAGTACATTCCGGCACAAACGATTGGCATAGGTTTTGTTTTGAAATTCCTAGGTGGGGGGCTGCCGTTTCCCCAGCCCCCACTTCAAAACCCTTATAACTTCGTACCGGAACTGGTACAAACGAAACTTTTTGCGGTGCATTCCGGCACAATCCTAGCACAAACGATTGACATGCTTTTTTAAAAAAAATTCCTAGGTGGGGGGCTGCCGTTTCCCAGCCCCCCACTTCAAAAACCTTATAACTTCGTACCGGATGTTGTACAAATGAAAGTTTTTGCGGTACATTCCGGCACAAACGTAGCACAAACGACTGAAATAGGTTTTGTTTCGAAATTCCAAGTTTGGAGGCTGCCGTTTCCCCAGCCCATAGACATTAAAACCCTTATAACTTCGTACCGAAAATGGTACAAACGAAAATTTTTGCTGTACATTCCGGCACAAACGTAGCACAAACGATTGCCATAGGTTTTGTTAGGAAATGCCAAGTTTGGAGACTGCCGTTTCTTCAGCCCCCCACTTTAAAACCCGTATAACTTCGTGCCGGAAGTGGTACAAACGAAAATTTTTGCTGTGCATTCCGGCACAAACGCAGCACAAACGATTGGCATAGGTTTTGTTTCGAAACTCCAAGGTAAAGGGGGGCTGGCGAAATGCACCTGTTGCAGACCACCCCGAAAACACTTTTATTTTCTGCTTCAGAAAAACAATTATGCAAATTGCTTTCTTTTAGTTCGCATTTTAGGTTATCAAAAATAAATCAGTCCATTGAAATTTGGAAACAACTTCATAAATCTGAACTTTTTTTCTTTATAGACATGAAATAAAACGAAAATGAAATGTGGGTTTTACGTCCCACGATTATGCCTGTTAGGCTAAAGGAGACGGTGATGATGAGTAAGGAATTAAATGGTGGAATGAAGAAAGTGGGAGAACCCCGAGAAAACCCACGCTCACTCTTTATAGACATGTAGAGTATGTGAGGTTGTATGTGTAATAATATTGAAAATATAATTTTTGCCTAAATATTGTATGTTCACTGATTGCGTTTATATTGTATAACAGCTTCTAGCTTCTATAATAATTGTTAGCACTGTTGATTAAGTATGGACTATATTATTACATTATTTTAACTTGTGTAATTAGTGCGATGCTGTAGTAAAATTCAAAGATAATATTAATACAAAATGCAATATTTACTACTAATTTGTAAGATGTCCCGTTTCTTCTGTTTTCAAAAAAAATGGTAGCCTTACAGTATGCTAAACCATAAAAAATAAATTGCACTGTAAATGCACCCCTCTGATAAGTGCTCTCAAACGGGTCGGGTCGGGTCAATCCGGTCAGCTCGGGTCAGTCGGGTTGTAGGGTCGGGTCAATCGGGTCAGCTCTGGTCGGGTCGTCACATTTTTCACTTATTATGAAATACTATAAGGAGCTTTGTTGTAGAATTCAATTCGAAGTCGGTGAATGAATGATAATTGTGACTAATTGTAGCTGAAATAGTAATAAACTTTTAATTCAACCCTATATTAACTAATTGGCATGGTAATTGAATTAATATTGGGACTGTTTTTTTTCTTTCTGCGTTTTTATGTCAAGTTAAATGTCACATTAAGTAAAATTGAAAGCAAATATCTAGTTAACGTCCCACGTTATGCACCAACGCTAAGAGAGACAGTGATGACGAGAAATAATTGAAGTGGTTGAATGTAGAAAGTGGGAGGAAATGGGAGAACACCGGGAAATCCCATGCACACGGTGTTTGTCCACCAGAAAACTTACTTGGTACGAGCTGGACCAATACCCATGGACCTTCGGGTCAAACATCTGCCTTTGGGAAGGAAACATTATTATTATTATTATTATTATTATTATTATTATTATTATTATTATTATTATTATTATTACTTCTTTAAGAGTGACCAAGAAAGTTCTGCCGCCTTTTCACCAACACCTTTGAACATTGATATGTAACTTAAGACGTACCTGGAATATCAAAAATAGTCTCCATCAGCATCGACGACTTTCTGCTAACTTTCTGGAAGCCTATGGAGTCCATCGCAGTTGAACTTGGTGGGACGTGAAGCGAAGAAATTATCAAGTGCATATTGAACCTCTACCAGCGATTTGAACTGGCGTCCAAGGAATGGAAAGGTTGATAACACTAGTTAACAAATTTAAACTTTTTGTTTGTTACATGAGAAAAATCGCCTGATCTTAGAGGAACTTTTTGCGCTGAATTCGAATATGCACTCGGTTTCTCTCCAACACGTATAGTTTTCCCGTAACAGAGGGATTTTTGGGAAATTCCCTCAAAAATTTCCCTTTTTCAGATATTTTATTCCCCTAGCTCCTGTCCCCTTACATATAGTAACATAGAAATTACACCTAAGTATACCTTGATTTATATTTAATAAACCCTAAAAGTTTCGTAAAAATCGCTTGTTCTTTCTAGGGAAATAAATATATTTGTATGTATACTGTGTGCACTGTTTATTGCACCTGATAGTAATGCTTTCAGATCTCCTGAGTTGGGGTAAAAACGATTTGCTTTATTACTACAAACACAGACATAGAAATGAATATTTTCAATAGTCAACAACACACTTGTATTGCTCTCTGTAAATTAGAAACATGTATAAAAGTAGAATGTACTTCCAACGTATATTTTTTTTAAACGTACAGTATATGTACATCTTAATACATATATATACAATTCTCCAAGCTTTTTCGTTTTGTTCATGAAATGGTTATCAATATTTGTTATCAAATGTAACAGAATGCAAAAGAACTTCCACTTCCCGAGCCCCCTACCAACTGGGAAGAGATATGGCCAAAAGACTCTGATGATGATCATGACCTTGATGAACCATCGACATCAACATGTACATCCAATGATCCAACGTTCATCCCTGACTGTGTTCGCGAGCCACATTTCATCCGGCCATGTGAACTTAATGACCTAGTCCGTGATTTGCACCTGACAAAACAAAGGCAGAACTTCTGGGATCAAGGCTCCAGCAGTGGAACTTATTGGATGCAGAAACGAACATATCAGTGTACAGGAAAAAGCATGTTCAATTTTCAAGCTATTTCTCAATGCAAGATAATGTGTGCGTATGTACGGATATAAATGGGTTGATGGCGGAGCTAGGAATTCCTTACGTTCCAGAAGAATGGAGGTTATTTATCGACGCGTCAAAGGTCAGCCTTAAAGCTGTCTTTTACATAACGGAAATAAAAAAACCTTCTATACCACTTGCGCACTCAGTGAAGATTAAGGAATGTATGACACCATGTCAACTTTGCTAAATCTTATAAATTGCAAGGACCATTGTTGGCAAATATGTTGTGATCTCAAGGTAGTTGGTATTTTATTAGGACTGCAGTGCGGTTACACGAAGTACCAATGTTTTTTATGTTTATGGGATAGCCCTGCTGATGACAAACATTATGAAGTGAAGGAATGGGAACCTAGACTGAATTACGTACCTGGAGAATGCAACGTCAAATACGCTCCTTTGGTAGATCCTAATAAGATATTACTACCGCCACTTCATATCAAGTTAGGACTTATGAAAAACTTTGTTAAAGCCATGGACACTTCTGGTGAAGGTTTCAAGTATTTGCGAGATAAGTTCCCTAACCTGAGTGATGCTAAGATTTCAGCGGGAGTGTTTATTGGTCCGCAAATTAGGAAATTAATACTTGATGATAGCTTTGACAGCAAGTTAAACAGTGCTAAGCTAGCTGCCTGGGCAGAATTTAAGTGTGTTGTGCGCAACTTTCTGGGCAATATCAAAGCTGAGAGTTACACAGAAATCGTACAGGACATGATAGAGAAATACAAAGAGTTGGGTTGTAGGATGTCTTTAAAAATCCACTTTTTGCACTCCCACCTCAGCTTCTTTCCTGCTAACCTAGGTGCTCTCAGCGTGGAACAGGGGGAAAGATTCCACCAAGATATAATGGCAATGGAGAAAAGGTACCAGGGACGATGGGATCCTTCAATAATGGGGGACTATTGTTGGGGTCTTGTTAGAGAATGCAACATTTCTTACAAAAGAAGGAAGTAGTGTACGTTTTTGTAACCCAATGGAAGTTTTATATATTGTGATACACTGCTCCACAAAACTTAAGCAACTCGAAGAAAGTGGCAGAAAGTAAAACGACACGATCACTGCACCAAGTATAATGAACAAGCAGACGGTCCAGATGCACAATGCAACACAAGTGAAGACGAACAATACAGTTAGGATGTACAGGGTGACCAAAAAGTGCAGCACTACGATCCCTCAACAGGTGACGCTGGGTTGTGCGAGGGCACAGGCAGTAAATATGGCATGTAACCACCACGAACAGCTATACAGGCACGACATCTGGCCTCCATGCTGCAAATCAGAGTGTTGATCAAGTCTTGCGGCAGATGGCGCCACTCCTCGAGGAGAGCTGTTTGCAGGTCAGGGAGAGTGTGTGCTGGTGAACTGCGTTGCGCTATTCGCCTCCCAAGAGCATCCCACACATGCTCGATGAGATTCAAGTCCGGCAAATATGCAGACCATGAAATACGCGTAATGCCTTCGCTCTCCAGATACTCGGACACACGATGTGCACGGTGTGGATGGGCATTGTCATCCATGAACAGGAAGTCTGGGCCAAATGCTCCGCGGAAATTGCACACATGTGTATTGAGAATTTCATCCAGGTACCGTTGTGCTGTCAAAGTGCCATGTTGCACAATATGGAGGTCCGTTTTCCCGTCCAGCATAATTCCACCTCACACCATAATGGAACCACCGCCATAGGAGGGCCGTTTAGCAATGAAGTTTGGATGATAGCGTGCTCCTGGTTCTCTCCACACTAAAGTTCGATCAGAATCTGACGACAGGCTGAATCTCGACTCATTGGAGAACATGACACGCGCCCACTGGTGTTCCCCCCATACAACATGTTCCTGACACCATGTGTAACGCGCACGTTTCTGCTCCAGTTTCATAGCACACACAGCGCAGGCCTTTTTGCATACAGTCCTGCTCTATTGAGTCGCCGACGAACAGTTTCACGACTCACGCGTTGTCCTGTAGCGTGAAACAACTCATTGGCCAGGTGAGAGCATGAAGCTTGACGGTTACGTTTGACAGAAATTGTGAGAAATCGGTCCTCGACGGCCGACATCTTCTTCGGACGGCCTCCTCCATGACGTCTACTGACTTCACCTCCATTTTGAAAGCGATTGCACAGCCTCGACACAACACGTTTGTTCACGTTGAATTCCTGCGCCACTTCCACTTGCGATCGGCCGAATTCCACCGCCCAGTTGTTTGCCCGCGGTCAAAGTCACTCAAATGTCGTCTACCAGCCATTGCAAGGTGTGTACCCCACACAAGAACCACTAACTCAATGCTTGGAGCCTCGGACACTACTAGGCTGTGGTGTACGGCTCATGGCATAAGTTGTTCACCGCGCTTGCAACGATGCTGCTTATGCGATAGAGTGGGTGCTCGACTTGCCTGTGTGTCTCTGTGTATGTGCATGTCACTAACCAGTGTTGAATGGGCCCCACACGTCACTTATACCACGTTCTCTCGGGTTGCTTAAGTTTTGTGGAGCAGTGTAGTTTTGATTGCCTTTTCATGACCTTTTGGTACATTTGTATTATTGTTTATTGTAAATTGTCACACTTGTAAATTATATTGTATTATATTTTATATATGTGTTTGTGGTAATAAAGCAAAACGTTTTACCTCAACTTAAGAGATCTGAAAGCATTACTATAAGGTGCAATAAACAGTACACATAGTATACATACAAACATATTTATTTCTCTAGAAAGAATAAAGTGATTATTACGAAACTTGTAGGGTTTGTTAAATATGAATCAAAGTATACTTAGGTATAATTTCTATGTTAGTATATGCAAGGGGACAAGATCTTGGGGTGTAAAATAAAGGAAAACGGAAATTTTTGAGGGATTTTCCCGAAAATCCCTCTGTTACGGGAAAATCGTACGTGATGGAGAAAAACCGAGTGCATATTCGAATTCAGCGCAAAAAGTCCCTTTATGAACAGGTATTTCCTTTTATGTAACAAAACCTTTGTTAACTAGTGTGTCCGTAAAGATTGGAAAGGTGTGTCCAATATTGCAGAATCAATAGTGTTTCCCACCCAAGGCGTAGAATGGTGTCCTGGGTCATCTTAGCCACGTGGGCTTAGCGTTGCCTTGTAACAGGAGGAATCCATTGCGATTCAGAAGTGCTGGATCCAGAGAGTGACAGTACACAGTTGCATTGATGCTCTGACCAGCTGGTAGGAGTTCCCGATGGACGATGCCGCGAGCAGTCCACAAAATACAGAGGAGAACCTTATTCTGGTGTAGTGCTGGCATGAGCTGTTTTTGAACCGGTTCATGGGATGCTAACCAACGATGACGGCGCCGTGGACCTCTGTACATTACCCACTTCCCATGAGATGTCAATACCCTGACCAGAAAATGCTCCTTCCTCAGATGAGACACCAAAGAAACACAGGTGTCTGCTCGCGTTGCTTTCTGGCCCCAAGTCAAATCATGTAGGACCCATCAACCCAACTTGCAGTGCTTCCCAAGTTGATGATGGTGGTGCCGAATGGTTTCTCCACTCACACTGATTTGTAGCACCAGTTCCTCACATGTCTGTCTTCGCCTCAATTGTTGCCTGAGGATCTTTATTTTGAACATCTGTTTGTCTTCCGGCACGTGCTGCGTCTTCGAGTGTTTCGTCACCGTCCTTAACCCGTCCTACCGGTGCATTCTCCAAGTAGTCACGACACCCTCACCAAAGGCCTGTCATATCTTCCTCCCCGCGGAGCAGCAATTTGAACTCGCACAGCAAACAAGCCCTTATGACGCTCTGTGAAGGTCCCATGTTCACTCTGTTCTTACGCAAGTTCACGGTGTATTTGAACAGCCACAACCAGGTAGTATGTTGGATATACTTACTAGTGTTGCTCACGAGATCAGGTTTGGGGCATTCTCGTCTCGAAAATGTCTCGTGAAGGTAGTCACGTCTCGAAAAGTACATATGTTTCTGTCTCATCTCGTACCCCTTCATGAAAATACTGTCTTGTCTCGTCTCGTCCAACAACTGACTTTTTCCTTATCTCAATCCGCATTCAACTCACGGTGTGAGAGCCAATTGAACACCACAAAAAGAGGCAGAAATGTGTTCGTCACTTTCAGATTATTATTATTATTATTATTATTATTATTATTATTATTATTATTATTATTATTATTATTATTATTATTATTATTATTATTATTATTGCTGCTGCGGTAGTGATTTGACTTTCTCGGCAGTAAATTACTCGCTGATTTTATATAACGTTGCAAATATCTTCTAGATAAATTAATCAAGGAAAAAAATTAATTCCCTATAGAATGATATTTCAGTGCAATTAGTTCCTTATGATTCTATCAGCCAGCAACGCTGTTTAAATGGAAAAATCGGAATGTTAACGTGATGAAATTTTTGTTTATTACACAGCAAAAAATATTGAAAGAAGTTCTATACACAATCGTTACTAGAAATACATTTTGTCTTCAGAACTTAAATTTTTTTTTGACTTTCGAAGTTGATTGCCTAAATTTTAACCTTGGAAATTTGGATGTGGAGGAAAATAGAGAAGGCTAGCAGGGTAGAGAGGAAAACGAATTAGGAAATGCTGAAAAAATGCAACAGACGAGAGCAATATTGGACGATATAAGGAAGCGAAAAAATGGACAGACCACAAGTTCCGATCCTGCTAAGGGATTGCATTCCGAGAGATGCAGTAAAAAGGGTGATATCAGGAGAGCGAGACTGTGCAGAAAGGTTGCAATTGATAGATTGTAATAAGGAGGGTGGTACATTATGTTGGGCTGATATTAGGATGATATTAGCGGGAAATCGCAAAAATGGAAGCTTCTTACCTAGTTCACTTAAACTGGCCTGTGATTAATAGCAGAACACAGAGGAGGAGGAGGAGGAGGAGGAGGAGGATAATTATACAACAAATAAAAAAGCCGAAACAATGGTTTATGCATAAAATTGACCAGCAATTTTTTTTTCTGGTGGCAGCTCTGTAAGGTTCTAGTTCTCTCAAACTGGTTAGATTGTAAGGTCGGGCCACTCGGGTCAACTAGGGGCAGCTCGGTTGAGTTATCGGAGCGGGTCAGTCGGGCCAGCTCGGGTCGGGTTGTCGGGTCGAGTCAATCGGGTCGCATTGTCGGGTCGGGTCAGTCGGGTCGAATCAGGGTCGGGTCAGTCAATTCTAATAACGGGTCGGGTCGGGTCGGTCTACAATACATACAATTGTCACGAACATTACAATATATCACGGTTTATACATAATTGGACTTCCAATAAAACATATTTTCAATGATGTGTACAACATGTCGCCATTTTTGTATGAGGGAATTTCTAGAGGGATTTTGTGGGAATTTGATGGAGTGTAGATTCCTGTGTGCATGTGTGTGTGATACCTTACAGGATACAAGATGCCGAGGAAGTGTGTAAATCAACCGGACAATATCTGTTATGTATGTGGGGAGCTGATATTTAAATCGAAACGTCGATGTTTTACCCCACCTTTGAGGAAGTGTTATCAGTTGTATTTTGGTTGCTGTGTAGGAGACCAAGATAAGAATTTCGCTCCTCACTACATTTGCTGTAATTGCGTGAAACGTCTGATTGGATGGGCAAATGGTGAACGTATCATGACCTTCGCAGTACCGATGATTTGGAGGGAAACAAAAGATAATTCTTCAGACTGCTACTTTTGTATGACAAAGATAAAAGAAAAAAACAGTAAATCTAAGCACACAGTACAGTACCCTAATTTGCCATCAGCAATTAGGCCAGTTCCACACAGTGGAGAATCAGCTGTACCAGTACTTCCTCCTCATCTTACGGTAAATGAGGATTACTTACTTGAGGCAACTACTGAAATTCCAATTGAAGAAGATGCTAATACTTATGTAAAAAGCACATCTACATTGGATCCCCATCTGATAACTCAGGGTGAACTAAATGATCTCGTACGGGATTTAAAACTCTCCAAGATACAGACAGAACTTCTTGCTTCTACACTTAAAGGCTGGAATCTGCTCCATCGTGACATTAAAGTGTGAATTTTTAGTAACCTTCATACAGAGTTTCAACACTATTATTCTCAAGAAAATGATTTAGTGTATTGTAATAATGTCTGTGCTGTAATGGATACATTTGGACATGCACATATAAGTACAGAGTGGAGATTATTTATTGATTCTTCCGAAACTACTTTTAAGTCTGTCCTTTTGTACAATAGCAACAAATTTTTTCAGTGCCTTTGGCTTATGCAACCTATGGAAACATCGACACCTATGAAGGAAACCTATTAAAACATCGAAAGTATTCCCCATGAGAAATGCAAGTGGACCGTTTGCTGTGATTTAAAAGTAATTTTTTTGTTAATGGGTTTGCAGCTTGGTTATACGAAATATTGTTGTTTCCTCTGCGAATGGGGCAGCAGAAACAAAGCGGAACATTACATCAAGAAGGAATGGCCAACGCATGTATTAACTCCTCGAGAGAAGAATGCTGTTTATTCCTCACTGGTGAGCCCTAATTAGATAATTCTACCTCCTCTTCACATTGGGCTCTTCAAAAACTTTGTTAAGGCAATGGACAAAAGTAATGTAGGATTTTGTTACCTCAAGGAAAAAATTCCTCGGGTTAGTGACGCTAGGGATTTTTGTAGACCCACAAATAAGATGTTTGAATCGTGACTAAAGATTTGAGGATATCTTAACTCTGGTTTAGAAAACAGCTTGGTGTTCATTTAAATGTTTAACAGAGATTTTTTAGGAAACAAGAAAGTCCCAAATTACCGTGAAATTGTGAGTGATTTCCTGCAATCATTTAAAGAAATAGGGTGCAACATGCCCCATAAAGTTCACTTTCTAGACTCCCACCTGCATTTCTTTTCTAAAAACCCTGGTGCTGTTAGTGATGAGTATGGGGTACGTTTTCCCTGCACATGGAAAAGAGATACCAGTGAGAGTGGAGTTCAAAAATGCTAGCTGATTACTGTTGGACACTCAAAAGAGACGTTCAAGAAGCCAAACACAGAAGAAAGTCGACAACTAAAACATATTAGTTGAGGTAAGTGTTCATTTATTAAGAAGATACCACTCACTTCTTTTGTATTGTTTATCAAGTAGATATAAAATGGTGGCAAGGTGTATACATCATTGAAAATATGTTTTATTTCAAATCCAATGAAATATAAACCGTGCTTATATTTTAATTTTCGTGGAAGTTATATGTGATTTTATCTGCACTAATGAATATTGTAAAATGAACAGTTCACATCTCATATTTTTTTATATAAATATGTTTATTTCTATAGAAAGAATAATGCTATTCTTACGAAACTTAGAGGGCTTACTAAGTATAAATCAAGCTAACAAGTAATTTAATTCGTGCATTTATATACCTAAGGTACCTTTGCTAAAAGTATGAAAATGTTAAAAATATTTAAAAAAGGAAATTTGATGGGAAATTTCACGAAAATCCCTCTGTCACGGGAAAACTGAGGATGATGCAGAAAAGCAGATTGCAGATTCGAATTCTACGTGTAATGTTCTATTAGAATTATCTTCCGTGTGCCAGAGAAAAAGATTTTTTTTTGTCGACTAGTGTAATAGGTACCATTTTCAATTTCAGCAACCGTTATTCAAACCGGTTAATGTTGATCGCTAAACAGCTAAAACTGTAATACAAAGCTGTAGTCCCACCCCCTTTCTTACTTTCTAGGTTAAGTATCTAAAAACGTTAAAACAGGATACACTGGTTTAACATTTGAAATGAGAAGTCGAAATAAGAACTTACATATCTTTAACTTTGAGCAATCCCGTGATATATACATAATTACAATACTTACAATTCGCATCTCTTTTCTTCAGTTCTAGGTCAAATATTAAAAATACTCACATCCGTATATTATTTAGTATTAACGAAAATTTTACCTCCACATTTCTGCAAAAACGATGTATAAACGATCGCGACAATTTGTGGTTTAATCGAACAAGGTGGGGCTAGCACTTAGAGAGCTCCCCTTTCTTTTCCTTCTATCAACGCACCTGATAGCGTAGAAACAAACCTTTCTCCTGCGCATTACTGTACAAAAGATGTACAAACGATTGAGATTATATTCTTTTGCATCTGACGTTGGGGAGGTGCTACCAATTAGGCAGTGTATATTTTGTTATCGTTTCGGCGGCGAACCATTTATGTGCAAACGAAAGTTTCAGCTGCACATTTATGTACAAAGGAGTACAAACAAGTGCGAGAGTTGTGGTTGAATTGAACATGGTGGGAGGGATACCATTTAGACAGCCCCCACCTTGTTTTTGTTCTGGCGGCGCCCCTAATTGTGTACAAATGAAAATTTCGCCTGCCCATTTCTGTACAAACCATGTACAAACGATTACGACTACTTGTGATTTAATTGGACATGGTGGGGGGCTAATATTTACACAACTTCCCACTTTTTTTTCGTTTCGGCGGCGACCCTAATTATGAACAAATGAAAATTTCGCCTGCACATTTCTGTACAAAACGATGTAGAAACGATTACGACAATTTGAGGTTGAACTGGACATTATGGAGGAGCTACCATTCAGACAGCCCGCCACTTTGTTTTCATTCTGGTGGCGCTCCTAATTGTGTACAAACGAAAATTTCGCCTGCACATTTCTGTACAAACGATTGAGATCATTTCCGATTGAGTCTGAAAAGGAGGAAGGGGGCTGTCTAAATGGACGTCTGATTTTAACCTCTAGTGTAATGCAATTCTTCCACGAGAAAATCTGTAATCAACACTGTCAGTAGCTACGTCCTCGACTAAGATATATTTTCAATTACAGTTTTACTTTCGCATTTTTTCAACAGTTAACCAAATTAAAACCGTATTATAATTGAAAGTACTTATCATATTTCTATCGTGAACAAGAATATGTAGTGAACTTCTTAAATACTTCGCTCCGCAGGAACCCACCCGTTCAGCGCGTGCAACAAGCAAAAACAACATGTTTGACATCTCACAAATGACAAAGGATAAAAAAGGAAAGCAAAAGCAGCACAGCAGTGCCTTATCGCCGTCAGAGCTCACAACATAGTTTCGGCCGTTACTTACGCCAATAGACCTACAAGCGGTGTACAAGAGTTATACAGTTACCATATACGTTGTGCCACAGTAGCGCTACAGACGGAATGTGCACGAACTACAAATGAATATGCTTTTTTACAAGTATCAGTCACTGCTGCACCCTTTTTGCATTCTACACATCCTTTTTTCCCACTTTCTGATCTTGACAAGCAGAAGTACCAGGCTTTCAGAGTTCACAATCATAAATTGTTTGTGCATAGAGTGTGTTTTCAGTTCTTCGAATGACTCTGCGCGAAGAACAAGGGTGATGATCGGGCTACCGTATACGGCTGCGAGAAACACTTGGTTGCAATAATAAATGTAAAAGACAAATATAGAGCCTTGACAATGCCGTGATGATATATATTTATAAGTAACGAGATGTATTTCATTTTTATTTTACGTTGAATACAAATAAAGATACGTGTAATCCTTTCCTTATCATATCATTACTTATATAGGCTATTAAGTAATTATTATAGGCTATTTCCATATTACAGGCTTTTCAAAAAGAGGTGAGTGGCAAAATTTCTGGAACAAGACTGTATATGACAAACAGCAATAGATAGCGTGACACGGTTTTTGTATTTGATTAAGCGTCCCTAGAATATAGTCCATCTCAACTCTTATAACTAGACTATAACACTAAGTGGTAGATATCTACTTCAACTTCTGGTTTCAATTTTAATTAAAAATATTGGGTGGTCATGTTTACTGTCTTTAAGAAATTTTGTTTTAAAAGCCAAATTTCATGTTTCTAACTTTCATATATTCTGAGATACCGACATGCTTTTATATGAATAATAATTGCTATTCTCATTTTTTTCCCTTCATTACTAACGAGTAAGGTGTAAAAGGAATGCTGAAACACGTGTTAAATTATATTAAATTGGAACTCCAAATATCAAATTCAAGTTCCCAGTCCTATACGTTACGGAGATAAGGGTATCTTATTATAATAACTCTCACTCCAATTCCTCCTCCTTTCGTGAATTTTCAATTTTTTTAGTGGTATCCCACGTCATAAATCCCATGTAGGTGTAAATTCAATGTTTCTAGATAGTCCCTAGAGCAGTGGTTCCTAATCTCGTGGCGCGAGTCTCTGACAGAACTAAATTCAAAATTACAAATATTACGAATGTTGTAACAAACATTAATTTAAATATCATTTAAACACGAAATAACTATTGCGTGTGAACTATGGTTTCATTAAGGACAGAATTGCTAAAATATAATATTCCACTGCACTACAATCCTATGCAGGAGTCTTGCTGGAAATAACTAAAATTTGTGAGAATATGGCAATTATTATTTATTATTATTATTATTATATCCAAGCCTGTTCTTCGTACGGGTAGAATAGGTTTATGGGAAATATTTGAAAGATATATTTGAACACCCTTTCCCCGTTACGTAACGTATTTGAACAAAAGTGAAATAAAACCCCTAGTCGACCATGTTCAAAAATGTGTTTCATAAGATGCAGTATTTATTCTTTATAAGAAATCTAAATTCTCTTCTGCTTTTACGATCCTTTTTTCAAAGTGAGTTGATAAAATAAAAATATCAACTTGCTAAATATTTTTAAAAATCCATTTCAGACGTTTCAAACACTTTGCCATGTCGGTCATTTTGTGAATACAAAACGGCAATTAAAAGTTTTAGAAATTGACCTGTAACCTCTTTTGGAATCAGAATTTTCGAAAACGCTGCGGAATATCCACATGGTGACTTCGTTAAGTTAAAAGTTTATATGCCTACTTTCATCTCTTTGGTTTGGAAGATATTTTATTTTCGACGTATATATTAACTTCCCACCCTCTTAGGATACAAATATTAATGAAGCTGACATGGTTAAAACCTGGGTTCAGCCAAGTGCTAACTATGTTCTAAAATTCTCAGTCATTTTTTTTAGATGAGCCGAAAGTCTAGAACGCTGGGTTGCGTGCCTACTTGGCTTTATATTAAATTTCACCTTCATAACATGAGAGATTTTTAAGATACTGTATTTTTAGCTAATGTTTTAGTCCTTGACCCCCTCTCCCTTAGGATACGCATTTCAGTGAAAGTGACATGATGATACCATGCTCTAGAATAGTTCTAAATATGTTCAATAATTCACCTCGAACATTGTATGATGATGAGACAGCCAACGCTGCTTTGAATGTTGAGAAATAATTAAATTAATTCCTTCTTCCTTCTGCTTAAAAGGAGAATTTCGAAAACTCTTAAATATACATTCCATTCTTTTTAGTTCAATATTTATATAGCAAGTTTCACATTTCGAATTTAAGCGAATTTCACATTTCATGACATTTTCTGAATAAATAGTGGTACATTTTAATATTATAGAAATCCTCCCTTTTCTCCATCTTTAAGAGGGGAATTTCAGGAAACATACGTTCAATTATTTTTAGTTAAGAAGTCAAAGCCAAATTTCACACCTCAAACGTAAGCAAATGCAGAAATTTTAATAGGTAGACACTATCCTCCATTTTCATCTTAGGACAGAATTTTCTAAAAAATTGAACATGTAATGGTTTGTTTTTAATTGAGTTTAACTTTGAAATTGCACGTCTCCAATATAAAGAAGTATTACATTTATTATTTTCTAAAAATAAATGAAATAAATACACTTGAAAAATTATTGTTATACGAATACCTCCTTCCTTGTTTAGGTGCGGTATTTTTAGAAACTGTGAGAAACATATTCAGTTATTTTTGATGGTTAGTTTATACGCCTACTTTCATCTTCCTTACTTCAGGGATTAGCAAGATACACTATCCTTTAACAAAGCTATTTACGACCCAAAGGATGCATATTTCAAAACTCCTTCCTTATCCCTTGTTTTCGTCAAAAAGAGTATTCTTGCTAATTAAGGTATTATGGCTTGGTCGATAATGAGTAACTAACTTATACTGTCTTATATACAGTATAGATTATTAATATATTGTTATTATTTCACTGCTCTGCATGCGTTATGATGTTTTCAAACGAATGACATTTTCTAAAATGGACTTTTACACTGACTTCAAATATGTAATCACTTTATTTCTATCATGTCAGGTTTTTGAGAATTTAACATATTTAAAAATCAAGGTTTAGTGGAAAAACTACTCATGCCTTTGGAAAAACTAGTAGAAAACATAAAGATATTCTAGTAATTGCTAGAAGATTAATATTAATTTAGCTATTTGTATGTCCTACGATGTCTTGACTTCCTAACCGGACAATTTTCTCTTGGTATAGGCAAAGAAAACATGAGACAATTTCTTTTTTGTTGAACATGGATCAATGGGTTACAGCTGTGACATACCAGGACTTATAAAATGGGTTGGTGTGACTTACAAGCTTCTGATCGGAGTCATTTTATCGATTCATCGAAATCAAGTTGAAAGGTTTCCTATTTAATAACGGCATTATCCTTGGGTCTATTCCTGTTGCATATTCTATTCATATGAAAGAGACATGAAAATGTTTGCTACATTGTGTGAACTACAAACAACGCAAATTGCTTTCGTGTGGAGATTTTAAAGTTATAGGCCTCAGCTGGGACTTCAATCAGGCTACAGCAAACATCCTTCTTATGTCTGCGAATGGGAGAGTCGTGCAAAGGGTGAATATTAGGTTAGGAAAAAATGGTCATCCCGAAATGCTCTGTCACCTGGAGTGAAGAATGTTGAACGTGAATGACTCGTGGAGCGTTCAAAAATTTTACTATCTTCGCTACATGTAAAGTTAGGCATCATCACACAGTTAGTTCGTGCTCTAAATAAGGTCTTAAGTTTTCGCAAGGCATTTAGTACTATGAGCTTCGAAAAACTCACAGCTGTATATTTACTGGTCCACAGAGAAGAAAACGTATCAACTATCCACTTTTTCAGTATCCCATGACCCAAATGAAGAAGAATACATGACAAAGCTCAATTAATTGTGAAGAACTTCGTGGGTAATACAAGACTCTGTGATTACGAACTTATTGTAGAAAAGCTGCTGCAAGATCTTAGAAATCTTAGGTGTAATATGAGTGTCAAGCTACAATTTTATATGCACATTTCGAAAATTTCCCACACAATATGTTTATAGTGAAGAACACGGAGAACGCTTTTACCAGGACTTACAGGATATTGAAAAATGTATGAAGGTGGTTGGACCATCAATATGATGGCCAACTATCGCTTGCTGCTGAAAAGGGAGAACACAGGCGTTGTAACTCCTCAAAAATTGACCAAACGAAAGAAATTATTTCGAAGTAGTAGGCTTTTGTATGATTAAGTGTACATATTTGAGTAAATCTTGGAATTTGTTTGGATCTGTATGTGTTTAGTTACTGTTGTCATTTTGATACCACTGTATGTACATGAAAAATATATATTGTTTACTCTGTATTATAATGAATTTTGTACGTGTTGATATAAACATACATCCCCATTTCCAGCGAAACGTGACGTGATGGGTTGAAATTGATGTTATATAATCCAATGTATAGCATGTATATATAGTTCAATGTATTAGAGAGATGTTCAACCAGTTGAAGCAGTACAATGGATAGCTTGGGAAGAAAAAACTAGAAACATACAAATTACCAATGTTGCACGTAATAACGAAAAACGAATTGCATCAAAGAAAGTAGATGGACAGATCCTAATACAGGAAGAATACACGTGTGAAAATATGAAGGCGATTGGGTCCATGCTTGTATCTTCTGTTACCCTAACAGCAGAGGGTAACCCATCTATAACAATGCTACGGATACCATTGAATTTCGATATGAAGCAACAAAGAATAAAATTGAAAAATTAAAAGATTTTGGCTGTGAAGTGTGAATTTAAAAATGGGGTGTAAATTTTAAAAAAAGAAAACAATTGGCAGGAAATGAAGAGATCAAGAAGTATGTTAGTAATCATCCTAATACAAAGAAAACACCTTTAAATCCTCGTGACGATTTTTATGGAGGAAGTGTGAATGCCATACGTTTGTATCATAAAACACAAGAATCTGAAGGAGAAACAATCCAATACAAAGATGTTATATCCCTTTATTTGCATATCTGTAAGACTAAGAAATTTCCAATTCGTCATATATCTGCCTGGAGATTCAAATATTCGAAGCATTGAAGAAGAACAAGGTTTAGTTAAACTAAGTATTCTACCTCCAGAAAATCTCTTACACGCAGTACTTCCTTACAAATCAAATGATAGATTGATGTTTCCACTTTGTCGTACATGTTGGATGAACTAAACCAGTCATCTTGTAATCACAGCGATCAAGACCGAGTTCTACATGGTAGCAGATGAAGTAAGAAAAGAATTAGAAAAAGGATACAAAATAATATATATTAATGAAATTTGGGCATATGATGTTGTTCAACATCATGAAGAAACAAAAATTGGCGGCTTATTTGCAGAGTACATAAACACCTTCCTGAAAGCAAAAACGGAAACTGGTGGATGGCCAACATGGTATGAAACACATGAGCTAAATCAGAAGTACATTCAGCAATTTTATGAAAAGAAAGGAATACGTCTAGATGAAAACAGTTCAACATAATTCAGCACTTAGGAGTTTACCTAAATTAATGCTAAATTCATTTAGGGGATAATTTGGACAACGTGAAAACATGGGTCATGTAAGCATTATTAATGATCCAAAGGAATTATATGATAAATTAACATCTCAAGATATAGACGTTCATCAAATATTTCCAGTAAATGATAATATGATATATGTATACTGGCAATACACAGATGAAGTTCCTGTTTCACTACCAACAGTAAACGTTGTCATAGCCGCATACACAACATCACCAGCAAGATTAAAATTGTACAAGTACTTAGATCAACTGCAAGAAAGAGTATTGTGTTTTGATACAGATTCAGTCATTTATAAGCAAAAACTTGGTGAAAGTAAATTTCCAACTGGTGACTTGTTAGGTGATTTAACAAATGAAGTATTCGAGTATGGTAAAGAGGCCTATAAACACCTAAATTTTGATGTAATGAAGAAAATGGTAGTAGATAGTGAAGACGAGGCCGAAGAAGAAGAAGGGTTTCGTTCCACTGAAGTCAAAATTACCAATGAGAAAAAATGCCGCAGGAAAGACCATACTATCATCAGCATGCCCGAAACAAAAAATTTATAAGATAAGTTATGTAAAACGACGTAGAATACCAAAATCATATGTTACTCTTCCATATGGCTACACTACTTCCCACAAAAGAAGAAGAGAAATGTATTAAGGCCTTTTATAAATACACGTATGAAGTAAAACATGATCATACTCTTTAACATGGATACGACGTGGAAACATCCCTTTTCATGTATTGTGCATGACAAAGTGGATGAGGAAAAACTTCCTTCGTAATACGATTCCTGTCCAATTTATCACGTATGGTTAATACATCGTTTCGTAATATTTATTGGTATTATGCAGAATGGCGAAATGCATACAGAGAAATTTCGACAAAGGTACAATTTATTGAAGGATTACCTCTAACAAAGGACTTTTTACCTGAAACTGGAGCACATCTTATTATTATTGATGATCAAATCTGTGAAGTGAACCGCAATATCGTTGATTTCTTTACAAAGGGTTCCCATCATAGAAATCTTAGTGTACTATTTATTACACAAAACGTATTTCATCAGGGAAAAGGAAGCAGAGACATGAGCTGGAATTGTTCCTATCTCGTATTAATTAAAAATCCAAGAGATAAATCACAAATTAAACATTTGAGTTATCAACTAACTCCTGAGAATCCAAAATTTCTTCAAGAAAGTTTCAACGATGCAACAAAGTTACCATATGGATATTTGTTTATTGATTTAAAACAGGATACGCCAGATGAACTTCGTTTTCAAACAAATATCTTTCCTGATGATATTTATCATTACGTTTATGTTCCAACGAAATAGAAAATGTGTTTATAATGTTTGTTTTAAACTGTGTTCCTTCATTCTGACAATATGTCTCCAAGAGTAAAACACAGAGATCATCTTCGTACGCTCAGCAAAGCAAATTCTATATTACGTAAAGCTATAGTGGCCAATGGAGACTCTTCACTAATTCGAAATATTTGCGAACGTTGTTATAATGTATTAAGAGCGAATGTACCTCTCACAAAGACACAGAAAGCAAGATTAAAGCGATACAAGAGGACGCTTCGATATCTTGTGAAGAAAGGAAACTCCATCCAAAAGAAGAAGAAGCATTTATTAGTGCAGCAGCAAAGTGGATTCCTACCGGCATTATTAGCTCCTATTTTAACTGGTGCATTATCAAGTTTACTATTTCGTTAGTGCAATGCAACACGAAAGAAGATGATTTTAGTTCCACCTGAGGTTCTTAATTGTATAAAAACACATCAACATCATCATCAGCCCTGGAGAAGCTCGAATCACATTTGGATCAAGAAATGCAAGATATTTTACAGTTATCATCGCTTAGTGATGAATAAAATTGGAATCAATATATTAATATTCTGCAAAAATATTTACATTTAATACGAAAACAAGAAGAACCTGTGACACTTTCGATTACTTCAACTAAAACAAATAAGCCTGAAGTAGAAGAAGAAATATTATCTATACCAAAAATGTTTCGTAAAAGAGCTGAAATACTACTACATAGAATGAAACATGATGATAATATCACCTGGAATAATAAAGGAACTGTTTACATCAGATGTGGTAAACTAGAAGGATCTCACATTGTAGACTTTATTTCTGATGTGTCGCGACCCCGCAAACACACAAATTCACCGGGATGGGAGAAATTTTGTAATTATTTATCTTCTAATAACACATCTTAACAACTAATTGGAAATCCAAATTAAAAATAACCTATTAAAAGTATGGCAGAATCAGTACGATAATAAATTAAATAAGAAGAAGTAGAAGAAGAAGAATCCAAATTTCTCAAAACATCTTAATATTGGTGATACAGTGCGAATTAGTAAAACTAAACGTACATTTGATAAAGGATATATTCAAAACTGGACTTGGGAAATATTTACAGTAAAGGAGATAATACCAAGAGAGTCACCTGTTTATGAAATTGAAGATTTAAACAAGGAACCACTGGATGGATTATTTTACAGAGAGGAATTACAACCTGTGACGTTATCAAAGACGTTTTACATAGATAAAATCATACGTACAAGAAGAAAAGGCAGCAGAAAAGAATATATTGTTCATTGGAAAGGATATCCTTCTTATTTCGATTCCTGGATACCTGCATCAACCGTAAAGAATTTCGAGAAGTACAATGGAACCTGATGGAGATTTTTACGTTACGCTTCCCAGTCATAGTTCTATGGAATATTTTCCTGACAACACCTTAACATCATACACTACGAAACTTCATCAAAGAATGTAATTCGTGAAAAGTGGGATGTATCTATTGTTGAAATTAATTATTCTCATTCAATATTAAATATTAATCAAGAAAATTGTAAAATACTTTACAAACCTGCAAAAAGTAATGAATGGAAATTTATAACTATTCCTGTACGTTATTTCACTGACATATTAGAATTGATAAAGATAATTAATACCTACAACAGATTCACAAATTTACATATTTCTTATACTCGTGAGAGTAATAACTGTTTTATACGACGTCTTCATAAAGACATAGATGTGGACGTTGCATTATCACCAAGTGTTAGTGCGATGTTGGGGTTTGATCTAAACGTTGATTTAAAGGTTATGCAACAAGGCCAAAGCATTCCAAATATACGTTTAGGACTTCCATCTACAATGTATGTGTATTGTGACATAATTCAATCTGTATTTGTTGGAGATACAGTAGCACCATTATTACGTATCGTAAATATGAATCCCGTGAATCATACATTTAGAAGTAGTGTTATAGAAATTTTTAATCATCCACATTATTATAGAAAAGATGCATTATAAACACATCAAAATAAATATAAGAGATAGTACAGGCTCTCCACTGGCATTCACTTTTGGAACTGTATGCGTTAAACTACATTTTTGACCAGTGCGACAACATCAACAAATATGAATAATCCATATTTACAATATTATCAAAAACAAGATAATATTTACAATATTATCAATATTATCTGTCTTGCAAGACAAAGCATACAATAAAGTGAAATTTATGTTAAGATCTGGATATCAACGAAGGAAAAGAAGAATTACACATCATCAAGCACAACATGAAGGGAAAGAGGAAACGTACACAGAAAACAAAGAAAAATCAGTGTTATAAGAAGAGGAAGTTATCTCACGATATCTTTGATTAAATCATCACCATCATGGCTTTCTTACGTCATCAATCCTGCGAGTGTGTAAAAAGTGATATTTTTTCTACAAAACTTGATATTTTTCTACAAACCCAACGCAAAC
The DNA here is from genome assembly GCF_964235325.1 of Thermobia domestica. Classification (NCBI taxonomy): domain Eukaryota; kingdom Metazoa; phylum Arthropoda; class Insecta; order Zygentoma; family Lepismatidae; genus Thermobia; species Thermobia domestica. The sequence goes on along the minus strand of NC_137457.1, from coordinate 76,232,151 downwards.
CAGTATATTGGTTGTTACATACAAACCAACCAGTTCACTAGCTGATAATGCTCCTATAGAATTTGCCATCCCAGGAACAAGTGATGAATACATAGATCTACCACATAATCTTCTTTACATCGAAGCTCAAATCATTAAGCCTGTTTTATCAGCATTTGTTGAAAGTGTTAAAGCTGGGCTATAATTAATGACTTTTTAAATTCTATATTTAGTGAAGTGGAAGTGTATTTAAATAACAAACTGATTTCATACATTGAAAACTCTTAAATTATGATGATTCTGCTAAAAATACTCATCTTCAATGTGCCTTCTGGTTTCAAGACACTGCTGGACATATGGATGCAACATCTAGTGGTAAAATCTGTACCTTCAACACCTTTACAATCAAATTTCGAAAACAACCTCTCTGTTTCCTCATATCATACCTTATTCTGTGGATCAGGTATTCACTTTCTTTGTCATGGTAACAATATTCCTCGCCTTGCCTCCCCTCAGGAATACACTATCTTTGTTTTCGACATTACCCAAGATGGAGAAGACAGCGCTGTGCAACATTGGAATCTAAGCAAACATGGATGTGTTTGTCTGGAAACTCATTTTAGGAATCCTCTACCAGCAACTATCTAATGCATCACGTTTCAATCTCTCCTAGAAGTGGATCATCAGAGGAACATCATCATAAATTTTTAAAGGTACGTTATTTAAATACCATATATGTAAATGTCTGCATTTTTATACATGATGTCCGCTACACCAGATTTATTGAATGCTTTGCAAACAAATTCTTTATTTCACAATCATTTCGTTGGCGTATATGTAGTCAATCAATTACCAACACATGTTCCACTACCGGCAGCTATCATCATAAATACAGATCCCTCCACCAAACTTGGCACACTCTGGATTTCCATATATATTCATACTGATGGACGTGCCCAGTACTTAGATACATTTGGATTCCTCCATATGTAATGCAACATATTCAACGTAGAAATTGCATTTCTTACACATTTATTAATAAATAAATTCAAAGTGTAAAAGCGTCCCTATGTAGACATTATTCATATCTTTTGCTTTGCCTCAAAGCTAAAGGAAATTTCTCAGATGAATTTCATTACCCTTTCTCATCAACTCCAGAAAAAAAATAATAGTCGCTTGCTTAATTTACTTTTACAGGTAATTATTTCTCCTGTATATATATCATCATGGCTTCATTCTTCTTCTAATTATTTTGTTTTGATTACTTTTTTCATTATAGATAGAATTCTAGCTATTATTATTGCAGGTATTCATATCTCCTTCTTCTTTATTATAATGTGTTTCTATATATATTATCGGTGCATGGGGGTACCAGGTTCAAAATTCTGTTCGCAACAAGTGAACTTTGTTGTGGACAAACGCCGTGTACGTGGAAGGCCCTAGGTTCAAAATTTTGTTCCAATCAAGTGAACTTTGTGGGGGACGAAAACCGTGTACGTGAATTTCCTCCCACTTTCTTCATCCCAACATTTCGTTCATTTCTCATCATCACCGTCTCTATTAGCATAGTCGACATAACTGTGGGACGTAAAACTTAAAGATTTCCCGTTAGCCTAATCGTCATAATCGTGGGACATAAAACTCAGATACAATTTCATTGTTTCTCTCGATCGATCTTAGCTCGGGGGTTGGGGGCGTTTCATCAGGGGGTCAGTGGTTCTGTGGTAGAGCGTTCACCTCTGGGGTATGGGGGTCACAGGTTCAAAATCCTGTTAACATCAAGTGAACTTTGTGGTGGAAAAACACCGTATACATGGAAGGTCCCAGGTTCAAATCCTGTTCAAATCAAGTGAAATTTGTGGTGGACAAACACAGTGTACGTGAATTTCCTCCCACCTTCTCCATTCTAACATTTCATTCATTTCTCATCATTACCTTCTCCATTAGAATAACCGACATAACTGTGGGACGTAAAACTCAAAGATTTCCCACCGTGGAACGAAAACTCAAAGATTTCCCAGTAGCCTTGTTGGCATAAGCGTGGGACGTAAAAGTCAAAGATTTCATTTCATTGTTCAAAGATTTAATTTACAGACAGAAAGACAGACAGGTATGCATATTATCAAAATTAAAAAAACATAATATTCCCAATCTTTTTATAATACTTTAACGTTAAATTATAAGTGATACGGCTTTACCAGTACATTCACTATCTGCTTTATACAATTCTCCAGATATTTCTTACATCAGCTGTAATATAATTGCAAAGCGAGTCAGAAAACATTCAAGAATTTCATCTTATCATTTTCTCAGAATTCAACGTGGAACAAGCAGAAGCATCTAACATCATATAGACTCGGTTATATGTATATGTTACTAACGTTAGAATTTCATCTCATTATCAAATACGCAAACGCAAAGTAAATACACGGTTTGAAGTACATTTATAGTTACATGAAGACCTAACATATTGTTTTATTCTTTCAGGAATAATAATAGACCCTAATATTTTTAATGATATTTTTTTACTTACCTATTTTAATAAAATCGTTTCATGATAACACTTATTCAGAGCTATAGACATCCAACGAATCAGGCACGCACAAAGAGGCACACTCACTATTGCAAATATGAATTGAAAAACAACGGACAAATTAAATCTTCTCTCTAATAACCGGTATCACACTTTGTTCACAGCTTACACTCAAATTTTAGCGTTCATCAAAAATGTTTTTACGCGGAAGAGGATCCACACACACAAGTTTACTCTTTTTAAATCTGAATCACAAATGTTTTCTGTATACAGACACACACACACACATACACACACGTCTATGCCTTAGGGAAACATGTCACAACAAGTTCGATCATGCCTATCATAATCGAAAACATATCTCGTTACGGTTTCAATACATAAGATAATACCTAACATATCAAGACTTGGGAAAGTCATGTTTCATTTTGTTTATACAGGTATCTCTATGGGGCTGTATTTCAATTCAAATTTCGATAACGTAGTTTTTTGTGCTATGGGAATATGTTATATTGCAATATCTCATCACGGCTTTAACATAAGCAGCAAATTCATTTGGCATGATTTGATCGTTGATTTCTCTATATGTGATTTTAATTACTTGTCATAACAGACATCATCATGTGAATATCAATATAACACTTTTCACATTTAATACAACATCCTACGTTTTTAAAACATTATATGCTATGAGAAGCTTCCGCTATTAGATCATGCTCAATCAATGGAATCCAATACGTTTTAAAACAATGATGAACTGCAATAATCGTCTTATCATCTCAATTTCCTGAGAAGGTTCCAGACAAAAACTTTCCACAAGGGTCATAAGCTACAGGCGTTTCGTGAGAATAAGACCAGGGCTAAATCCTCACGCTCTTCGCAGGAGGTCTGGGGAGATGTATGAGTATGAGTTTCGTTATGAGACTTATATATTGTTTAAATAATCATGAACTGCACTATTCGTCTTATCAAATCAGTTCCCTGAGAAGGTTCCAGAGGAAAATGTTTCACATGGGTCATAAGCTACAGGCGTTTCGTGAGAAAAAGACCAGGTCTAAATCCTCACGCTCTTCGCAGGAAGTCTGGGGAGGAGGAGTGTATGAGTTTGTGTTTCGTTATGAGACTCATACGTTGTTTCTTATCCCACATTTTTTTAAAAAAAGAATCGTGGAATACAATACTTACCTTAGTAACTAAGACTAATTTCGTACAATCTGCTGAGAAGCTTTGATCATTTGAATATCACGTCTTCAGTTCATAACCTACAGGCACTTCGTGAGAATAGGACCAAGGGGCTAAGCAACACGATTTTGTATGGGTATGTGTTTCGTTATGAAACTCATTTATTGTTTCTAATCCCACGTTTTTAAAAAATCATGAAATATAATATTTACCTTAGCAACTAAGACCAATTTCATACAATCTGCTGAGAAGCTTCGATCATTAGAATATCATGCCTTCAGTTCATAATCTACAGGCATTTTGTGGGAATAGGACCAAGGGGCTAAATCGCTTATGCCCTATGGTTTTCCAGGAGGAGCAGGGGTGACGGGGTTCAAATAACTAGACAATATAGGATGAGGAGACGAAAAAAGTCATGTTTCATCATGTTTCTGAATTTGGTAGGCGTACAAGAGTATACTTCCTTATTTCAGAATATCATCATACTGGTTTAGGCTGGTTTAGGACCTCTGATAACGGTTTTAGGGCCAAATTTTTCCCACGCTCATGAACCCTCTCTATTCTACTGATTCAACAACTAATTATTATTATTATTATTATTATTATTATTATTATTATTATTATTATTATTATTATTATTATTATTATATACATGCTACAAAATAGATTTACTGCTATACTCACACAGATTAAAGGTTGTTTTAAAGAGCGAACTTGGCTTAACAACAGAGTCACGTTCAATTTTTCCCTATGGCTGTACTACTCTCATTCATTATCGTTGTTATCCCAAACACTTGGGATGGGACAGAAAGGTACAATGTAAAGAACTTTTACCTCTGTATGTCTAATGGAATTCGTCATCAGTGTATTTTTAGTTTAGTTCTTCCTTTCAATACCACCGGAATGAATCACCAGAAGCTCTTGGGCTTGTGGAATGTTTATCGTATTTATGTTAGATTAATACTGCGATAGCGTTACTTTCAAGCAGAGATGGTCATACCACTCATTTTGCCCTCATGAGGGTCGCACTCACCATCATTTTTGTAGTTGAGGGCGATAAAGTACTTGAGGGTGAGGGTGAGTGTGAGGGAGGTTGAGGGGAGGACGTCAACGGAGGGTGAGTGTGAGGGAGGGTGAGGGGAGGGCGTCAATGGAGGATGAGTGTGATGGAGAGTGAGGGGCATCAATTGAGGGTGAGGGTGAGGGGGTTAGGAAAAATGACCATCTCTGGTCTTGATCTGTTTCGACGAATATCTGTTGAATTTGAATACCATTTCCAGGTGAGACAGTTCAGTGCTTATATTATCTGGATCTGCTATTTGGTATGCTCTGTCTATTAGAGTATTTAACATCCCCATCTTCTGTGCAGGATGATGAAAACTGGTCGCATCGAGGTAGAGACAAGTTTTTGTAGGTTTCCTGTAGATTGAATGACCTATACTTCCATCTGGTTTCTTGTATGAGGAGTCTAAGTGAAGCAGCTACAGGTCTTCTATGCTAAGGCCTGAAATTCGCTCCTACACCAAAACACATTCCCATCACGGAAACTGTAAGTGGTATTGAACAAGCAATAAAACACTTAGACCAAGAAGCAGCAGACAAGCCGTTACCGTCCTTATGAGGGTCAAGCAGCAGAAGCCGAAATACAACATATCCAGACAAGAAAGGAAAGCCCTCAATCACCTACGAGCAGCTGACACCATCATAATATTACCAGCAGACAAGGAGAATGCGACCTTCATTCTCAACAGGGAAGACTACCACTCCAAATTAACACCCAAGGTCCAACCAAGGCCATCGAAAAGAAAACCTCCAGATTAATACAAAGTTCTAGTCTGAGTGAAGAAGAAAAGAAGAGGCTTAAACTTTCCAGTTCAATACCACCAAGGATTTATGACATACCGAAGATACACAAGAAAGAGATTCCATAAGTTAACAACATAGGACGCCCATGTATAACCTGGCTCAGAAATTAACAGGACTACTACAGCCACTAACAGGAGAGTGTGCACACAATATCAGAATCACCAGTCATTTCGTACAACTACAACACAGCATCAAAACAAACGCAGATGGCTTACTCGTAAGCTCTGATGTGGCTTCTCTCTTTAAGATGGTACCACTAGAAGATTCTATTAATGTCCCGGAATCACACTTCCGCAAGGAATCGTACATCACTTCTAACACACCCTAAGGTCTATCTACTTCAGTTACTAAGACAATTTCTTTGAACAAAGCGATGGTGTGGCAATAGGCTCTTCTCTCTCTCCAGTAATAGCGAACTTCTATATGGAGTATTTTCAACAAAAAGCCCTAGAAACAGCAACATACAACCTACAGTATTCTACAGATATGTAGACGACCATTCGTCATATGGCCCCATAGCAGACAAAAACTCGACGAATTCCTGCAGCATCTGAATTCTATACACCGCAACATCCAGTTCACAATAGAAACAGAAACAGAATGAAGACTCCTGGTCCTGGACGTACTTGTATATAAGAAACGAGATGGAAGTCTAGGCCATTCAATCTACAGGAAACCCACAAACATTTATCTCTACCTCAATTCGACCAGTTTTCATCATCCTGCACAGACGATGGGGGTGTTGAATACTCTAATACACAGAGCATACCAAATAGCAGATCCAGATAATATAAGCACAGAACTGTCTCACATGGAACCGGTATTCAAATTCAACGGATATTTGTCGAAAGAGATCAAGACTGCCACGAGAAAATACACCACAAATTTCACCACAAAAGAGGACAACACGGCAGACAAGGATAATATTACAGTTATTCTATATATGGGAAAAACCTCCAACCAATTAGCAAGACTATTGAAGAAATTCAACATCAAGACTGTACACTGCCTCCACCGAACATCAGGAGTTTACTACCAACTGTAAAAGACACCAGGTAAAATTGGGATTAAAAACGCCAGGTAACTATAGGATCACCTGTGAATGTAACGCCACTTACATAGGTGAAACGGGAAGGAACATTGAACAAATAATGAAAGAACACCAGCGACACACCAGCCTTAAACAATCTGAAAACTCTGCAATAGCTGAACGCTGCATACAATGCAATCATACGGCCATGTGGGACCAAATTGAAGTACTAAAGAAAAGCAAACATAGTTGGTACAGGAAAATACACGAATCTCTATTCATGCGTACATACAAGACATCCTTCAATAGAGACGAAGGTTATCATCAACCTGAAATCTGGATCCAGCTTCTCAGTACGAAAAGAACCATCAGCCAATCAGAGAGTAGTTTCCACTAGAAAAATCAGAGCAAGCTATTGGCCAACAAAAACAACCAATAGGAACACAACGATTCTTAAAGACCACAATATAAATTAAACGACCAGCACATTCCAACACATAGCTCTGAAGATGTTGCTGGTTTATGATGACGAAATCTCAGCACAGCAACACTCACTCTGGCAACAACCCCAGGAAATTGGTTTAATATACAATTTGTTAGTTTGTTTATCCATAGTAGATCATAATCCAAAAATGTAGAACACTTCAATAGGGGGTAAATGTTAGTAGTAGAAAATGGATCGACCTGGCTCATACTAGCTCATACTAGGACAACTCACAAGCCCCTGGGAAAATGACCACCGTACACCGTGAGCCCACGGTCTTTTACGACCTCCATTTTAGGGGTGAATTTATTCCTTTTTATGAGCACTTTTTAGGGGGTGTACTCGTTCTCTTTTACGACCTCCATTTTAGGGGGTGTACTCGTTCCCTTTTATGAGCATATTTTCCAACCCTTATTTTAACATAGCAGAAATTACACTGAGACTATGAACATACAGCAGAACAGATAATACATAAGAATACGTAACACACAAGGGTGTATTCATTCTCTTTTATGACCACTTTTTAAGGGGTGAACTCGTTCCCTTTTCCAACCCTTATTTTAACATAGCAGAAATTACACTGAGACAATGAACACACAGCAGACCAGAGAATACGTAAGATTCATTCCCTTTTATGAGTACATTTTAAGGGGTGTACTCGTTTTCAACCCCTACGAACACATAGCAGAGGTGTATTCGTTTTCAACCCCTTAGCATAAGAGTATGTAAGATAGCAGTTACGAACACATAGCAGAGCAGATAATAAACACAACATCCTCCATTTTAGTGGTATATTCATTCTCTTTTTGACCACTTTTTAAGGGTGAACTCGTTCCCTTTTCCAACCCCTATTTTAACATAGCAGAAATTACACTGAGATTACGAACACATAGAAGAGCAAATAACACATAGCACTACGTAACATATAGCAGAACATAAGACTACCTAACATAACAAGGGTGAACCCGTTTCCTTTTATGAGCATATTTTCCAACCCCTACTTGAACATAGCAGAAATTACGAACACACAACAGAACATAAGAATACGTAACATAACAAGGGTGTATTCATTCTCTTTTATGACCACTTTTTAAGGAGTGAACTCGATTTCCAACCCCTATTTGAACATGAGACTATCAACACTACGTAACACACAACCACCTCCATTTTAAGGGTATACTCGTTTTCCAACCCCTATTTGAACACAGCGCATCAGACAGAGACTACGAAACATAACAGGGATGAACTCGTTTTTACGAACACACAGCAGATACATAAGACTCGTTACAACCCCTATTTGAACCCATGGTCTTTTAGGGGGTGAACTCGTTCCCTTTTCCAACCCCTATTTGAACATAGTAGAAATTACATAAAACTAAGACAATAATGAGGTTGTATTCGTTCCATGGAAGATTAAACATAGTCCATTTTAAAGGGTGATTTCGTTCTCCAACCCCTATTTTAACATAGCATAGAATACACTGAGACTATGAACATACAGCAGAACAGATAATACATAGCACAGCTAATAAAAGAACATGGCTTATTTTCCAACAACACATAGCAGACATAAGAGTACGGGGGTGTACTCGTTCTCATTTTTCAACCCTTATTTGAACATAACAGATAATACATTCGAACACTATAGCAAAGATTCTTTTAAGGAGTGAACTTGTTCTAACCTATATTTGAACATAGCAGAGATTATTTAAAGATTGTAGAAGAATGCAAAACTTCCGTGTTTTGTTATCAGTTACATAATAACTTCCGCCATATGTAGATAATTCTCATTACGTCATTCATCCGGATTTTAAAAACATTGAGTTAGTTTTCTCTTTAACAGACAATAACTTGTCATTCAACGATAGGAATCCCTGAACGAAATGTAATCAATCACAAAGGTATAAAAAAAGCATGACTCATACTTATTGCGCAATATGACCTAATGCGATCAGACAGATACAAAAGACTGACCGACATGTTTTTTTTTTAATCACTTCCTGTTTGCTGTTTGAAGCGTAAAGTTCAGATATTTTTTGTGTGTGTTGTTTATTATTTGTGTGGTTTTGTTTTCTTTTGTAAGTAAGACATTTTATAATAATAATATTATATTATAAAAATTCAGTTCAGAATTATTATAGTAACTTTCAGTTAGTTTAAAAAAATGGCAACAAAAAAGGTTAAATCAAATTCTATTAATTCACCAACTGATACTCTATTTAATAATAATTTTAAAAGAATTATTTTAAAATGCGATACTGTTTTAAATGAGGATAGTGGATGTTTTTTAAGTAATAAAAGAAAAGACTGTTTAGATATATTAAAAAAGGAACAAGATAAATCATCTTTTAAAGTAAATTTTTCTTTGGCTACAACTTTTGTAAAACCAGTAGATTTAGAAACATGTAGATTCTTTGTAAATAGTGGTAACGAAATTAATTTACCGAGTACAGATGTGAATTCTATAATAGAAAAACTATTTAATAAAATATTAGTTGAGCAAGAAAGTAGAGCAATTAACAAATCAGGGTGGTCTTTATGTTCTGAACCAAACCATCACTTAGAAATTAAAATCAGTAAATATTATCCTCTGTCAGCTTCTTCTTTTATAAAATTACCTCAATGGATTTTATCCAAAAATGTGTTATAAATATTCAAAATAATGATAATAGATGTTTTATGTACTGCATTCTAGCTGCGTTGCATCCAGTAAAAGAACAACCTAATCGTGTAAATAATTACATACAATATATTAATACTTTATTACCATTATTTGAAAAAACGAATATAAAATTTCCCGTCGAAATAGAACACATAAGCAAATTTGAACATATGTATACTTCTGTATTTACTAAGGAACAAATTTCTATTAATATATATGGCACTGATTATTATAATGAAACTATTTTTCCGTTACGTATAAGCGAAAACACATGTGTAGATAAACGTATAGATTTACTGTATTCTGAAGAAAATTGCAACACTCATTATTGTCTTATAAAAAATCTCAATGCGTTATTAAAAAGTCATAAAGAGAAAACTTATGTAAAATTGCCTCAATGGATTTTATCCACAAAATGTGTTTTAAATATTCAAAATAACGATAATAGAAGTTTTATGTATAGTATTCTAGCTGCGTTGTATCCCACAAAAGATAATCCATATCGTGTAAATAATTACATATAATATATTAATACTTTATTACCATTATTTGAAAAAACGAATATTAAATTTCCCGTCGAAATATAACACATAGGCAAATTTGAACATATGTATAATTCTGTATTGAATAAGGAACAAATTTCTATTAATATATATGGCATTGATTATGATAATGAAACTATTTTTCCGTTACGTATAAGCGAAAACACATGTGTAGTTAAACGTATAGATTTACTGTATTGTGAAGAAAATTGCAACACTCATTATTGTTTAATAAAAAATCTCAATGCGTTATTGAAGAGTCATAAAGGGAAAACTTATGTAAAATGCCTCAATGGATTTTATCCAAAAAATGTGTTTTAAATATTCAAAATAACGATAATAGAAGTTTTATGTATAGTATTCTAGCTGCGTTTGCATCCCGCAAAAGATAATCCATATCGTATGAATAATTACATACAATATATTAATACTTTATTACCATTATTTGAAAAAACGAATATTAAATTTCCAGTCGAAATAGCACACATAAGCAAATTTGAACATATGTATAACTCTGTATTTACCAAGGAACAAATTTCTATTAATATATATGGCATTAATTATGATAATGAAACTATTTTTCCGTTACGTATAAGCAAAAATAAAGGTGTATTTAAACATTTAGATTTATTATATTTAAACTCTCATTATTGTTTAATTACAAATTTAAATGGTTTAGTGAGACATCAGTTAGGTACTCATCAAACATTTATTTGTAGACGATGTATAGTATCTTTTTATAACAAATCAAAATTAGATGAACATGACAAACTATGTAAAGAACACACTCCAACCAAAATTAACATGCCGAAACAAGGAGAAGTTTTAAAATTTCGAAATTTGAAATTGTTATTACAGAATGATGCGATAATAATTGCAGATTTTGAAAGTTTATTAAGACCTATAAATAAACAAAGTGGATCTCATACAATACAAATTCAGCAACATATACTATGCAGTTTTGGTTATATTGTATGTTGGAGTAACAACTATATGAAATCAGATTTAGTTATTTATCGGGGAGAAAATGTATCGATGAAGTTTATGTCTGCTATGGAGAATGAATTAAGAAAAATCATAAACATATTAGATCAACAAAAACCATTAATACCATTAAATAGTTCTCAGTTACAGGAGTTTAATCTATCCGCTGAATGCTCAGTTTGTGATAGTTAATATACGAGTAACAATAGAAAAGTAAAACATCATAACCACTTAACTGGTCAGTATATTGCCACGGTGTGCAACAGTTGCAATTTACAAATTAAACATCAAAGTAATTTTATCCCTGTCTTCCATAATTTGTCTGGGTATGATGCACATTTATTTGTGAAAGAATTAGGTTGCACCCCTGGAAATATTTCGGTAATTGCTGAAAGCACTGAGAAATACATAACATTCTCTAAACACTTTAATTTTCATGGTAGACCTATCGAGTTACGTTTTGTAGACTTATTTAAATTCCTGCCGTATAGTCTCGAAAATTTGGTGTCGAAATTAAAACCTGAGCAATTTGTCTATACAAAGCAATATATTTCCGATGATAAGTTTCCTTTAATTCTCCGTAAGTGAATTTATTATTACGATTACATAACAAATTTAGATACATTTAATGAAATTGAATTTCCTGAAAGAGAGGCATTATATAGCAAATTGAATGGAACACAAATTTCCGAGACTGATTATCAATATGCAAAACTGATTTGGCGTGTGTTTAAATGTGAAAATTTAGGGGACTACCACGATCTATATTTAAAATGTCATGTACTTCTCATAGCAGATGTGTTGGAGAATTTTTAAAAGACATGTTTAAATGCTTTTTGCATTGATCCGATTAATTGTTTTACTGCACCTGAGTTGGCATGGCAAGCCATGTTATATAGAACAAAAATTGAACTTCAACTTTTATCAGATATCAATATGTATATGTTTGTAGAAAAATCGATTCGCGGAGGTATTACTAAAGCTGTGTTAAGATATGCCAAAGCTAATAATCCTTATGTACATGATTTTGCTGCGGAAAAAGAAAAATCTTATTTACTGTATATTGACATGAACAATCTGTACGGACTATCAATGATCGACTATTTACCATATAGTGGTTTTCGGTGGGAGGATAAAATTGACAATTGGCAAGAGAAAAATAAAACTATCAATTGGCCCACGGATAGTGAATGAGTTTTTTTTCTAGAAGTGGACTTAGAGTATCCAAATTATTTACACGAATATCATTCTGATTTTCCGTGTGCTCCCACTAATGAAGTTCCACCGAATGGTAAATACTCAAAATTACTATTGACACTTAAATCGAAATCGAATTATATCTTGCATTATAGAGTATTACAATTTTATCTAAAACAAGGTTTAATAATGGTAAAAGTTTCATAAAATATTATGGTTTCGTCAATCTAAATGGCTTGCATCTTATATTCAAGAAAATACTCAACGCCGTGCAAATGCTACAATTGAATTTGAAAAAGATTTCTATAAGTTATTAAATAATTCTGTATACGGAAAGACAATGGAGAATGTACGAAAACGAATTGATATAAAATTAATTAACAATGAAAAAAGTGTAAAAAATTAGTAGCGCAAAATCAGTTTCAAAATTGGATAAAATTGGCTGATAATTTGGCATTATTTCATATGGTAAAAAATCGGTAACTCTAAATAAACCAATTTACGTAGGAGCGACAGTTTTAGAGTTATCAAAATTAACAATATATAACTTCCATTATAATATAATGAAATCTCGATATGGGGATAAAATTAGAATTGCATATATGGATACTGACTCTATCATTTACTATATTAAAACTAACAATATTTATAACGATATAAAAAATATGAATGACTATTTTGATACCTCAAATTATCCTGAAAATAATTCTTTATATAGCACAAAAAATAAACACATTTTGGGTAAAATGAAAGACGAATTAGGTGGAGTTCCTATGATTGAATATGCTGGGTTACGAGCAAAAAATTATGCAATAAAAACTGGTGAAAATAAAGAATTGAAAAAATGTAAAGGGGTCAAGAAAAATGTAGTTAAAGAACAAATTACGTTTGACGATTATAAATCATGTCTATTTCAAAACGAAACGATTCATAAAACACAATTTGAAATTAAAAGCAAATACCATAATTTAACAACAAATCAGGTGACAAAATTAGCGTTAGATCCGTATGATGACAAAAGAAAAATTTTAAATTGTAACATTCATACATTGCCATGGGGACATTATCAGTTACCATTGAAATATTGTAATAAGTGTAAAATAATTCTTTTTTTAGTTTTTCAATCAAAACAGCATAATGATAATCAATGTAAAATATGTAAATAATATTTTAGGAGAAATATATAGAAATGATGTCACAATCAGTTCGAGAACAAATAGTTGCAGAATTACATAAAAGTGCAAGACGAACTATCCTCGAATACCCGTTATAACGAAAGGGATTCATGATTTATGGCAAGCTGATTTAGTTGAATTGAATAGTGGAATATTTAAAGGTCTATCAAAAATTAATCGAAATTACAAATATTTATTAACTCTCATAGATACATTCTCTAAATATGCTTGGGCTATTCCTGTGAAAAATAAAACTGGAAAAGAAATTACACAAGCATTTATAACAGTACTGAGAAAAGCAAACAAAAGCCCTAAATTTTTACAAACTGACAGGGGTCGAGAATTTTATAACTCAGAGTTTCAGAAGGCGATGAACCAAAATAACATTAAACATTATTCCACGTACAGTGATGTGAAAGCAAGTATTATTGAAAGATTTAATAGATCATTACGTAATTTAATGTGGAGACAATTTACACTGCAGGGAAATTATAAATGGATTGGCATTCTGCCGGAATTACTACATAAATATAATAATACTATTCATTCCACTATTAAAATGAAACCTATCGACGCTATTAAAAAAGAAAATGAAAAATATCTATTGACAAACATCTATTGCAAAAAGTTTTCTGTGATAAAAAGAAAAAGTAAATTTAAGATAGGTGAATATGTAAGAATTAGTAAACTTAAGCGTCCTGGTTTTGATAGAGGTTTTACACGCAATTGGAGTACAGAATTTTTTTCGAATTGCTAGTTTTCTTCACTATTCCTCCGACATATCACTTAGTAGACTCAAATAATAAACCTATTGAAGGAAGGTTTTACAGACACGAATTACAATTAACTAAATTTCCAAAAACATATTTGATTGAAAAAGTGTTGCGAAAGAAAAATAATAAGGCCTATGTGAAATGGTTAGGTCTGCCGAAAAGTGAAAATTCTTGGATTGATTTAAAACATACTATATTGTAAAAAAGAGAAGTCAAGAATTTATATTGGTGAAGCATGTCGTCACAAGTATTTCTTGTAGATTTTATAATTTCAAAAGGTGAATTTTATATTTTAAATTCTAGCAACACTGTAAATTTTCGTTGCTTAGTTAAATTGTCATCATCATCATCATCAAGAGGTCTATCAGTATCACAAGTAAAAAGTATATTAAATCAAATTTGTTCTTCCACAAACGCTGTTTTTTTATGTAAAGGAGAAAAGAAAGCAAAATATTTAAAAACGCTATTTAAAATAAATGCAATATATCTGTAATAGACATGGAATGGAAAATTCCTTTTACATGTATGGTAGCAGGTACTACAGGCTGTGGAAAATCATATTTTGTTAAAACATTTCTTGACCATTGTAGTAAGTTATTTAAAAATATTGTATGGTGTTATGGTGAATGGCAGCCGTTGTTTGATACTCTTTCAAACTGTACGTTTAAAGAAGGTTTACCTCAAAATAATCAATTTCAAGCACATGAGGGTCCACATCTTGTCATTATTGATGATTTAATGCGTGAGTGTGACCATCGGATTGTAGATGTTTTTACTAAGGGTAGCAATCATAGAAATATAAGTGTAATATTTATAACACAGAATATTTTCCATCAACAAAAAGGAATGCGGGATATTTCGTTAAATTGTCATTATATTGTTTGTTTTAAAAATCCTAGAGACCAAGCTCAAATTAATTATCTCGCACGACAATTGTATCCAGGTAATACAAAATTTATTCAAGAAGCATATCAAGATGCAACTCGAATTGCACATGGTTATTTACTCTTTGATTTAAAACAAATTACTGCTGATGAGCAGCGAGTTCGAACAAATATCTTTCGAACAGATTCTTTTAATTATGTTTATGTACCTGTAAAAAATAATAATTGTAATATAGTTTATTCTAACAACTATTTGTGCTTTAATAGCCGTAAAAAATTATTAGTAAGGAAAATGCACATTTGTTAAAACTTTTAGCAAAGTCAAAACCGAAAGCATGTAAGGCAATTTTACAAAATGCGGATCCTGATATAATTCTCTCTCTTTGTGAATGTTCCTATAACGTATTACAGGGAAATGTTCCATTAAATAAAACAGAGATAAATAAGCTAAAAAAATACAAAAAGGAACTGAGATATTTGATGAAAAAAGGTCCGTCGTTAAAACAAAAGTACAAACGAATAATTATACAAAAAGGTGGTTTTCTTACTGCATTGCTTGCACCTATTATTGGAGGTAAACTATCTAGTTTAATTAAATAATTATGCAAAACCCACAAAAACTTATTTTAGTCTCACCAGAAAAATTACATCATTATCAAACGATATCTAATCTTGATGATGAAATGAAAGAAATTTTAAATAATAAAAGTTTAAATGCAGAAGAAAAATGGACAACATATAGAGAAGTCTTACAAAAATATTTAAATATAATTCAAAAACCGGCAGCAGTTACAACAACAGCAACTACTAATACGGAGGATGAAGAAGAAGAGGATGATGATGAGGAGGAGGAGGATGATGATGAAATAATATCTAGGTTTTGATCACATACAACAAGAAGATATTGTTGTTCATCATGCTCGTTATCCACCTGATTTACAAAAAGCGCTACCTACACTTACGTATATTTACAGTGATATTGTAGAACCACAAATGGTGGGTGACACCGTAGCTCCATTGTTACGTATTATAAATACAAATATTACAGAGCATGGTATTAATAATGTATATATTTTTGATAATCCTCATTATGTCACCGTGCAACGTAAACAATTTGATCAAATTATTATTGATTTAAGAGATAGAACAGGTAATCAACTTCCTTTCCAATATGGCAGTGTATGTGTAAAATTACATTTTCGTAGACGTAATACAGTATTGTAAATCTTACCATGTGTGAATATTAATAGTACGAAAAATGCAGTGTGAGTGTATGTAATCAGAATTAGATTTATTTGCTGGTTTACCCACTCAAACCAGTATTATAGGTAATAAAATAGTTCCATATAAGCCTGTGGCTTCAATAGCTGATTTTGCACCAATATAATGTTGTCCCCGGTCATGGGGATGACTATATTGACTTGCCGCACACAATGGTATATGTTAAAGGTAAAATTACTAAATCAGATGGTTCTAATTTAACTTCTGCCGATAAGAAAATCGGCCCTGTAAATGATTTTCTCAATGCAATGTTCAGTGAAGTACAACTATATTTAAATAATCAACTTATTTCCTACACTTCACATACATATCCATATCGATCGTATATTGAAAAACTACTAAATTATAATGGTAATGCTAAATCAACGCATCTTCAAAAATCAATGTGGTTTAAAGATAGTGCAGTGCAATTGACAGTGTGGCCGATAGTAATGTAGGATTTAAACAATGTTTTCTTCTCACTACTTTAAGTCAGTCATTTGAATTATTGGGTTATATTCATGCTGATATTTTCAATCAGAAGAAATTTTTACTGAATGGTGTACAATTGCGTATTAAACTAATTCCAGCTAAACCTACATTTTGTCTAATGGGTGACGCAGATGCTGATGGAAAAGTTGTAATTACAGATGCAACATTGCTTGTGAAAAAGGTTGATGTATCACCAGCAGTTAAAACAGCACAAAATAAAGTATCACAAAATCCTAAATTTAGAATAAAATATCCTATAACAAAAGCGCAGGTGAAGACAGAAACTCTGCCACAAGGAATTATGGATAGTACACTTCCAGATCTGTTTTCAGGCATAGTGCCTAAACGTATTATTATTGGTTTTGTTACTAATACTGCTTTCAATGGTACTTATCAAACAAATCCATTCAATTTTCAACATTTTAGTATGTCATTTTTTACACTGTATGTTGATGGAACTCCAATGCACTTCAAACCTTTACAACCAGATTTTGATAATAAGCTATATTTACAAGCATATTCTACGTTATTTACAGGTTCAGGTATTTATTATTCTAATCAAGGTAATAATATTTCACTCGCTGAATATTCTAATGTTTATACTTTACTGGTGTTTGATTTAACTCCTGATTCAAGCGCAAGTGCTGCATTTCACACTAGTCCACAACGGCAAGGAAGTGTACGTGTAGAGGTTCATTTTAAAGAAGCACTGCCATCTCCTGTAACAACAATTATTTATGGTGAATTCTCTTCAGAATTAGAAATTGATTTCCAGAGAAAAATGTTAAATAAAGAAAATGGTAAATACAATTGGGCTTTATGAAGCATTACAACAAAATTTGCCTAAATATCATTTTATTGGTGTGGGAGAGTATTTCGATAGCTATGGTATAAATCCCTATATACAACATCATATAAGGTTTTTAAAACGAAACTGTCTGTATTATACATGGAATAATAGACGTATTCAAGGTGATTTATCTCAATTTTGTGGACATTACTGTTTTCTATATCTAGCATGTAATGCATCTGCGTATTCGATGCAGGATTTTTTAAACAAATTCTCACTCACTACTATTGATGCTAATGATATTATGCTTTATTCATTTATGAGAGTATGATGATGTTATTTTTTTAAACTCCGCCATTGCCGGTCCCAAGCCTTGGATGAGAAAGGAGGAGGGTTGGGGGTGTTGCTACCCCCGTAAAAGAAAATAATCTCTGCTGTGTGTTCGTAAGAACGAGTTCACCCCCTTAAAATGTGGTCATAAAAGGGAACGAGTCTTATGTATTATCTGTTCTGTTGTATGTTCATAGTCTCTCAGTGTAATTTCTGCTATGTTAAAATAGGGGTGGAAAGAATACACCCTTTTTACGTTATGTACTCTTATGTGTTATCTAATCTTCACTATGTTTCGTAGTCTCTGTCTGATGCGCTATGTTCAAATAGGGGTTGAAAAACGAATACACCCTTGCCATGTTTCGTAAAAGAGAACGAGTTCACCCATAAAAATATGCTCATAAAAGGGAATAAATTCACCCCTAAAATGGAGGATGTTGTGTGTTATGTAGTCTCAGTGTAATTTCTGCTATGTGTTGTTGGAAAATAAGCCATGCTCTTTTATTAGCTGTGCTATGTAATTTCTGCTATGTTAAAATAAGGGTTGAAAAACATGCGCATAAAAGGGAACGAGTTCATCCCCTAAAAAGTGTTCATAAAAGGGAACGAGTCTTATGTATTATCTGTTCTGTTGTATGTTCATAGTCTCAGTGTAATTTCTGCTATGTTAAAATAGGGGTTGGAAAAGGGAACGAGTTCACCCTTAAAAAGTGGTCATAAAAGAGAATGAATACATCCCTAAAATGGAGGATGTTGTATTTATTATCTGCTCTGCTATGTGTTCGTAACTGCTATCTTACATACTCTTATGCTAAGGGCTTGAAAACGAATACACCTCTGCTATGTGTTCGTAGTAGAGATGCAAAAAAGCCGGCTTTTTTGAATCGATGGTTTTTTTCACATAAAAAGCCGGCTTTTTTGGGAAAAAAACGAGAATTTTG
Source organism: Thermobia domestica (assembly GCF_964235325.1). Classification (NCBI taxonomy): domain Eukaryota; kingdom Metazoa; phylum Arthropoda; class Insecta; order Zygentoma; family Lepismatidae; genus Thermobia; species Thermobia domestica. Next base: position 76,213,047 of record NC_137457.1, on the reverse strand, counting down.
GAAATTTTGGCTTTTTTCAACTTCATGATTTTTCTATCTAAATAGCTTTCTTATAGTATATTCTATAGTTAGATAAAAATTCCATGACCTGAATGTGATATTTCGCTCTGAAATTCACCATCAAGATGGATGCAGCACATGTTTTACGAATTAAAGCTAACATGAAGAATGTAGTATTTGAGGGTAATTTTAGAGGCTATTTAACTTTATTTTAACTTTTGAGTTATCGACATCTTTTTTCTTCTCTAGTTTGTCATCCGTGTTTCATTTCTAAGAGCTTTTAGTACTCTAGCTTCTAGCGCAAAAGTTAAACTTGCCCGTTTTCCTATTTATCCGTCAAAGCGTACGTTTTTCAATATATCCCTCAAACCGTACTTCCACATTTCTGTTATACTGTAGCTGTGAAGTGATTTAGCAATAATTTTCCGGACACAACCTTGAATACCAATTTATACAAATAATCAGTAGCGGATTTAGAAAAGTACTTTAGGAGGGTTTTTTCTGATTGTTTCGTTTCCTAAAAAGTCCTAATTTTATTTGGGAAGTGCTTGAAGTTTATGAGTACAGGCATAACTAATATTTCGTTTCGTTTATATGTTTAGCAATAATCTTCCGGATACAACTTTAAAAAGCATTTTATACTGAGAATCAGTGACGGATTTAGAAAAGTATTTTGGGAAGGATTTCTTACTAATGTTTAGTTTTTTTTAAACATTCGTAATTTTTATTTGACGGGAGCTTAAAGTTTATGAGTAAAGGCATAAATAATAGATATTTCGTTTGTTGCAGACATTCCGTAACTTTGGGGAACGGGCTTCAGTCCGAAAGACCGCCCCCCTAACCTTCGCAAAACCGTCACTGCTGATAATTAGTAATAATAACGATTTAAAAACAATAAAAAAGGAAGTCGCCCAACTCACAGTACACGCACTATTTCCAAATTCACAGATGGAATGAAGAAAAGCTTTGTCAGAATGGTCGAATGCTGGTTGAATCCCGGACTTCCCGATAGAAGCGCAAAAGCTAATCACTCAGTCATGTTTGTCGTGCAGTTGTATTTAGCTTAACTTAAATATATTCCGTAGTCCTTTTTTTGGGAGCGGAGGGAGTTCCGTAATGATATGTTGAATCCCTCTTGTTAAAAATTCAGAAAACTTGAGGATTGGGAAAACTGTGATGGTGGTTCTATAAAACTTAACTGTAGAATTTCAAGAATATACAGAACCAAAAGCTCTAGATGTGCAGCCTTTAAGTGTATCATATAAATCTAAGTATTTCTCTTATGTTTTATTTTAATTTTATTTTGTTTCAAAAAGAGGGTATGGAATATTTTGAAGTAAAAATACTACATACAATTTTGCTAGTTATTTGTGTATTCTTTAAAAAGAAGTGTTTACTTTTAGGGTTGGCTGGTTTACACCAACTTTTTTTTTTTAATAACTGGTTTAAACCACAAAAATAAAAAGAATGAAAAATGCGAATCGTGTGAACTTCATGGTGACGTTTCCAGATCAAACTATCTGCAATAGTTTTATTTCCCTTTCACCTTTTAATCAAGGTGTCCCATGTTCAATTCTCGGTCGAGCCACAATCGTTCTTTCATGCGTAACCCAAGTAGCGGTTCGGATGTCAGTTTAAGCGAAAGTCTTCTTTTTGATAACCTCGGTATTTCGTAAGGATGTTAAGCCTAAATATACGAAACAAACCAAATTGTATATTTCTACATGCCTAAATGCGTGTTGTTTTATAAAGAAGCCAATATTGCTTAAATATATTGATAGAAATTGGCAAAATTTATCGATTGCCTACGTAGCTTCCAACATTAGCTTGGATTGGACTTTCAATGATATCTACGTAATGGTACTAAATTTGTAATTCAATACCTCAGTTTTAGCGTACTGATTATGGTACTTGACCTTTAAATTTTACATGCAAAGCAATAACAGGATTTTCCCGTTATTGTCTTACATTTCAAGTAATGACGGGATTTTCCCAATGGCTAGGGCGGGAGATTCTCAAATTAAGAAATTTACTGACCGCACTTCTTTAAGCTTATGGGAGTTCTTCCGGCATAACCCCGCTGTTGCATAATAACATCAAGGCGAAACAAACTTAGGCTATTTCTGTGAATATGTAATATAAATACATAAAGCAAAAAATCTAAGTCAAAAAAGCCTGGTTTAAACTAAAAAAAGCCTGGTTTAAACATCCCCCAAAAAACGGGTTTTTGGCATTTTCAAAAACAACCACGGTTCTTGCCAACTCTGCTTACTTTTGTATATAGGAGGTTAAAAAATTCTTATTATATACATTGGTTAATCCTGTGGAATTCATAATGTAAATATGTTGAAGAAAAATTGTTTGAAATATTTTTTCGAAATTCATAGTTTATTTTCGATGTTTTATATTATTATCAGCATCAACCACTAATTAAATGATTTTTTGTGTTATAGAGAAGCGATACAAAGTCTGTTTTATCAATTTAAAGCAGTATTTTGAAAAAAGCCCAAAATTTCCGAAGCAAAAATGCAAAGCAGAAAAAACCGAGTTTTTTTTCCAAAAAAGCCGGTTTTTTTCCGAGCCCTTGCATCTCTAGTTCGTAGGGGTTGAAAACGAGTACACTCCTTAAAATGTACTCATAAAAGGGAATGAATCTTACGTATTCTCTGGTCTGCTGTGTGTTCATTGTCTCAGTGTAATTTCTGCTGTTAAAATAAGGGTTGGAAAAGGGAACGAGTTCACCCCTTAAAAAGTGGTCATAAAAGAGAATGAATACACCCTTGTGTGTTACGTATTCTTATGTGTTATCTGTTCTGCTGTATGTTCATAGTCTCAGTGTAATTTCTGCTATGTTAAAATAAGGGTTGGAAAATGTGCTCATAAAAGGGAACGAGTACACCCCCTAAAATGGAGGTCGTAAAAGAGAACGAGTACACCCCCTAAAAAGTGCTCATAAAAGGGAATAAATTCACCCCTAAAATGGAGGTCGTAAAAGACCGTGGGCTCACGGTGTACGGTGGTCATTTTCCCAGGGGCTTGTGAGTTGTCCTAGTATGAGCTAGTATGAGCCAGGTCAATCCATTTTCTACTACTAATGTTGCAAAACCTAACTAAAGAAACAATAAGTGAGGAAACTGTTTAAAGGCTTATCACGATAATTGCCGTCATCTTGAACGTTCACAATTACCTTAAATGGAAACTGTAGCATGGGATACGTCATTTTAACAGCAAAATCTTGGAGAAATTGAAAGGGCTTTTTCTTTCTTTCTCTTTTTTTCTTTCTTCTTTTTTGTTGTTTACGAAGCTATAACTAATTGCTTTCTTCGTAACGTTGTAGGGGTTTTACTAGCAGAAGATGGCTTTGATGCACATAGAGCACATCTAGATCGTCCTCAATTCTGGAGAACGAAACACCAGACATATTAAAAATGATTTTAATCGTTCTCAATTGGAAAGTACTCGAACTAGCAATGGCGCTGTGTTCAAAGTGTTGAAGAAATTCAAGAAATCGAATTTGTGGTAGATCGACCCATCCAAGACAAGTAGACCACACACAGCGACAGACGAGGCAATAACTGTGACAAGTTGACATCATTCATTAAACGTTCCAAGATAAATATACATAGTGAAGCCCATGAAGGTTGTGTTAGTCGTGTGTCAATCGTGCGTGTTATGTCAGAGAATAAATAACACGCTCATAAGCTTCACCTTTACCAACAACTTACTTAAAATGATACAAATAATAGTCTAGGGTTTGCTCAATGGGCCATAGAGCTACTGCAACAGCTAAAAATAACGTATTCACCTCAACCGCGTTGTTGCGGATTAGGCAAAATTTATCGTATCGGACGAAGTTATCAAACATCTTAGCGGGTGTCACGAAAGAAATATACTTAAATTACACCATTATTTTCATGGGTAAAAGTGGTTTAATCTAGGGGAATGACAACATTATTTATAAAAAGTAAGTTTATTACATAGCTAAAATGGTAATATATAACATTTAATTTAGTGTTTCAACAAAAGTAATGGAATATCTGATAGTTCATGGACAGCTAGGTACATTAATATATATATATATATATATATATATATATATATATATATTGAGTGAAAGGCTAGAGATTGAAATATTTAAGTTAGAAGAAACGGAAGATGAAATACGAATATGCGACTTCAGTTCTTAACTTTGAATGTTTTATGGTAGGTACACAAATCATTTTGAAGTACTGCATGACATCTCTAAACTTGAATTTTTATGATGCAACAAGGGAATATACATACCTTATGGTAGTATTCTTGTAACTCTTAGAAACTTTGACGATGATTCTGTCTGGTCACAACCGACGTCTCGAACCTATGCACCTCTGGCCCTGAGAACTTCTGAACTTCTGAACAAGCGTTTGAGACCTTGAGATTCTTTTATATTATTCTCGTGGGACACGCCCAAGCCTCATATCCGTCAGTACATCCGTTTTATCATCTCCACAAATATGGAAACTTATTGCTCTTTTGCATTTTGATTGGCTATTAGAGACTGCCGCACCCACAATACGTGGCGTGACACACATGTACATACGTGTACTGTCACAGCCGGAAGAATTCAATAGCGTGATCTCTAGACTTATCTATAGATTCATAACTATATAACCAATTTCAACATATTAATGCGGTGTCATGTTGCCAAAATCATGATTATGTATCCTGTAGGGTGACTATGAGTAACCTTCGACAAGTAAACTTACTACAAAATTGCGCAGCAAATATAACATTAGTCACCTTCAGAAGGTTTTACGTATTTGCTTTTTCTGTTGCTAGCTTGTAGCAAGTCAAGAGAGAAAAATGTCTTTTAAAATGCATATTAATCAAAATAATCTTTTTCAATTCCTTCAATAAAGAGCAATGTAACCATATTTTTGAACTCAGCGTGATATTCCTACTGCTTCATAATTTTCGACATCGAAAATCATCAAGAAGCGAGCGTTGAAGCTGGAGCATAGTATCCTTACTTTCCGAGTGACCCTCGTAAAAAAATATATTGAAAAAAAATTCGCAAAGTGAGGAAATCGTAGGTCACGTATACATATGAGTCTTGTCAGCTTAGTCGCATTTCATCTTTTCTTAACAATAATACAGAGAACGTTTATAACAAAATGGTGTCTCTGTTCCTTCACATAACACAACTAAAATGGAAATACAGGTGATTATGAATGAGTTACATCAACTAACAAGAATATTTTAGTAATTATGAATGAGTAACATCAACTAACAAAAATATTTTAGTTTGACACATCATATAACGTTACCGATGTACTATATCAAAGTATAGATGAACAACATTTCAATGTGCTAAAATTTGCAAGAAGTCACTCGAATGAAATATTACACTATAGTTGAAAAGTCAATGACATATTGAACATGCTACATTAAGAGAAAATGTCAATTTTCTCAATTTTCACAAATGCTACGATTGCAAGAATGCAACAGGAGAACAACCTACACAATGTTCATTAACAACTAACAGTTCTCAGTTCTAAAGATTCATTACTAAAAAAAAAGTCTTGCATAAAAACCTTAACGACAAGCGTCCACATTTCATTGGAATTGTAATATATGCAAAAAGGACAGAGAATAAAGTAATGACAGAGAGTGAATTAGACTACTGGACAATAACAGAGAACCGATCGGTTTATCATTCTAACGGTGATTTTGTAATGTTCAGCACACTATCTTAGATTCAATTCAGTTTCTTTAGTACAGTAGATTCACTAATGGCAAATTCTGAACTTTAATTAAAGTAAGTATTAATATACGGTTACGTACGTTAAATACTACAATCTAGTGAGATGTGTACCATCTCATACTCAACGAAATAGGGTTCCATTAGAAATTTAACGCTACACAAGTAAGAAGTAGTATTGTTATAATTATTAAATACTACAATCTAGTGAGATGTGTACCATCTCATATTCAACGAAATAGGGTCCCATTAGAAATTTAACACTACACAAGTAAGTAAGAAATAGTGTTTTTATAATTAGTAACAATGTAATATACTGAGGAACACAATAGTTTGTATTATTTCATTACATCACACACATATTTTAATTTCAATATTGTGCTTACGGAGTGATTGAATGAAATAAGAGAACATAAGCCATTGATTAAGAGATTGGCACCTAAGATGAATGGAAAAGAAGATATGCCAGTGCATAAATTGTGGTAATTACATAGCAAGACAGCCTTGTTTCGTTGTTTACAAAGATAAATGAATGATTACAATTTAGTCACCCCAAGTAATTGGTAATTAGTAGTTAGTAACGTAAACTATTAATGGGGTTTAAATAGAGATATCTACAGTTACATAGCTAGTAAAGATTTGGTTACATAAGGATTCGAGATATCAACCAAGGTTGAATTACTATTATTGACTACCATTGATTTGTTAATTTATTATAATGAATTTCCAAGATTTAAGTTCATGTAGATTCAAGAGGGGACTACCGTCAAACTGTTGATGTTATGATCATGAATTTTAATTTATCTCTTTAATATAGGTTATATTATTTTAAGCGTGAGAAAACAACGAATAATAGTTCAATTATGAGTTTACTCGTAGCTATTGCCTTGAGTCTACATGTCATGAATTTAAAATTTATTGGAGCCCTGTTTCGTCTTAAGTAATCCTCCAAAATAATGAATAATCATCTCTTTTCTTTCTCCTTTTTTTGCGTTTTAAAAAGTTTACAGGTGTATTCAAAGGAGCGAGGAAGGAAAAGGATCCTTTGTTGTTTATTATTCGGGAACTTCGGAGAATCGAACCAATACTTAGTTAGATTTGGGACCTTCACACCTAGTGGTTTTTACTTCCGCCTGGTCATGGGCGAGTTTTTAGGTATATTGAATTGAGCCAATTAAAGAAGTTTAATCATTCACATATTATTAATTTCTTGCCGGCATCAAAGTATATTGCCATAGGCGGTTATTTGCAACCTTTAATTTAGGAGGAGCAGGGGCAACAGTCACTTTTGTAACCTTTCGATTAAGGATTAATCGTCTCCCCTTTCTCCTATTATTTACTTTAAGTACCCAATGGAGCGAGGAGAGAGGATTTTAGATTGTCGATCTGTGACGAGGGGGAATCGAACCTCAGAGTACTTGTATTTAGGAACTAAATCTTATCCTTAATATAATTTTGAATCAACATGGAATCAACCTGGAACCAACGTTTCCAGGGGGCTATTTCACTAACATCACGACAATTGAACAGATACATAGAATAAAAAAAATACAATTTCATGCATAGGCGAGTTACATCAGAGGAAATATTAGATAACAAGTATTATGAACTACGCCGTGGACAACCACAATGCTACGATAGGGGTTTCCTGTTTACGTATTAAAATGCTATTACAGGAACTTGTGTGAACGCAACGAAGAAAGTTGCAGCAATATTTCCATCTGTAAGTCTGAGTTTTACACCAAGATAGGGTATACATAATTCTACAATTTATATTCGTTCAAGCTGTTTATGCGCGATACCGATATACTGGTGAAAGAAAAAATGTGGGGATGGAACGTTTTAATTCTTAATAATGTTAGCAAGCGAACCCATAACGCCTAATATGGGTTGAAAATATGTTTTCTGTTATTCGATTGGTGGCTGCAATTTATTAGTGGAAATCCGTTCGGGCGTTGTCCGAAAAGGATTCGTATCGAAGTATACTATTGTTCTTTAATATTCAATCCTAGGAATTCAGAAGGTATGCCAAGTAGGTGGTGTACAGTGTATTTAGTGCAATTTAGTGCAGTTATTTAGTGAAGTGAACGATTAAGTGTAAAAAATTGGAAAATTAGTATAAAAACGAAAGTATTAAAGTGAGAACAAGAAAAGGAAAATTTCGTTAACCAGGTAAGTAAATAGGCATTGTCTAATGTCTTTTCCTTAGTCCTACCAAACATCATATAGACTACCACGAATAATACATTAGTGATACTGCAGGTGCTCCAGGAATACTATTTTTGAAGGGTGAACTTATCCTTGTAAAGATCACAGTAATTCACTTGTCCGTCCAATAGCTGTTCCAAATGTCTGAAGATTTAACCGTTTTTCGAAGCTTCCCCTTCTAGTGCTGGCCGTTAATTTTGAACGAGGCGCCTCTCGAGCCGTAGTCTACAGTTACTCATGAAAAGACAATTGAAAATATATTAATTCATAGTCTTATAAGCTCTAAATAACAACTAAATAAACTCTAATTAACAACTCCAAATCATTAATACATAACAATAATATTAATCACCATTAATGAATGTTAATACATTAATACTTAATGATAACTTCTGTAACAGCACAACACAATTAATAGAATGGATATATAGTAAGGAAGGATAAATAATTTATTCTATATTCTTATATTGTTATTTTATATACTTGTTCACCCCTTGTTTTTTATGAGTATGAAAACGTTGGTAGTATAATCTAAGGTGCATGCGTAGCCGCATAATAATGCATTTGTCTGTTCATTCATATGTGTGTCCTTGTTCTGCTGATTGCGAGTCGTTGAAATTTTGAGATGATAAAGTCTTCCGGGTTTCCAACTTTACGTAATGATTTGTTACATAAGATTAAGTAATAGTGAAGTTGAAGAGTATAAAATGTTTGCATGCAAATGTTTGCATAGACTTTTTCTCTCTCTCTTTTTTAATATATATTTCCCTTAAAAATAGTATATAGATAAAAGGAATCCACACAATTGATATTAGGCAAACCTCTGTTCATATGATTAATTATTTAAGGTGTTATTTGTCTATTTTACCTAATCAAGAGTCTACCTGGGTCTTTTAATAATAGTATTTGTATTAAGAGATAATAAGGGTCTGTCGTCGGCTGAAAATGAGAATACATTTTAAATAACATTATTGTACTTACAACTTGTGACAAAACAAGCTTTTATATGTATAGAAAGGAACTAGATTATTACAAAATTACTTTATTTTCTTTTGTTAAATACCATGTTGTATCATATAAATTAGTGCGATAAAATTTATTAGATAATGAAAATAATATTAGATAATGAAAATTTATTAGATAATGAATTCCTTGAATTACGTACCATGATTATGCCTGTTAGGCTAATGGAGGCGGTGGCGATGAGTAATGAATGAAAATGATGAAATGAAGGACGTGGGAAGAAACGGGAAAATCTCGAGAAAAAACACGGTGCTGTCCACCATAATTATTAAGATAAGAACACTAATGAGTAAGAACTTAGACTATAAGGTTAGAATGCACGTTGAAGAGGAAGAAGGCACTCATTCACTCAGCTGCGGTTAGACTTGTTGTAAATTTGGTTTGTTATAGTTTTGCTGCGAGTAATAGTAAGGGGGATTTGCTCTTTATTTTTATTATTTATAATGTGGTTTTATATTAAATGAAAGATGTGGACTTAGAAGTAGCCATCATTTGTAATTTTGTTATAACTTATTTCAGTTATTTATCATATTTTATTGCATTTAATTTATTACTGTACTTTTGTCTTAAATTAGTTAAGACATATTATAATGGTGTTATTAGTATATTGGAAAGAATGATTACAGGAATTCGGCAAAGTTCCTCTGCCTGTTTATCAAAAACATGTCCTTTTGTTAAAATAGAAGGTCTGACCTACCCAGTGAGGCTTTAAACGGCCGCGGTATCTTGACCGAGCGAATGTAGCATAATCATTAGTCCTTTAATTGTGGGCTGGTATGAAAGGTTGGACGAGTGTAAGACAGTCTTTATTCGTAACATTGAATTTTACTTTTGAGTGAAAACGCTTAAATGATTTAAGAGGACGATAAGACCCTGGAGATCTTTATATTTAGGTAGTAATTGTTGTAGTTGGTAATGAATAAATATGCTATTTAATTGTTGCGTTGGGGTGATGAGAAGATAAAATAAACTCTTCTTAATATAATTACTTTTAAGTGTTTTCATGGTCCTTTATTAATGATTAATAGACTAAGTTACCTCAGGGATAACAGCGTATTTTTTTTGAGAGTTCATATCGACAAGAGAGATTGCGACCTCGATGTTGGATTAAGATTTTATCTAGGTGCAGAAGCTTAGTGTATAGGTCTGTTCCACCTTTAAAATCTTACATGATCTGAGTTCAGATCGGTGTGAGCCAGATCGGTTTCTATCCTTTATTTAGAAAATAGTACTTTAGTACGAAAGGACCAAGCACTAGTAAGATTTATTATTAGAGAATAAAAATAATGAGCAATTACTTTGGCAGATAAGTGCATTAGATTTAGGATCTAATAATGGATGAATTGAGTCCAGGTAATAATGTATTATGATTATGTTATAGGTGTGGTTTCTTATTTAATTGTGATTATTTGTGTTTTAATTGGGGTTGCATTTCTAACTTTATTAGAACGGAAGGTCTTAGGGTATATTCAAATTCGTCGGGGGCACAATAAGGTAGGTATTTGTGGTTTACCTCAACCTTTTGCGGATGCAATTAAGTTATTTACTAGGGAGCAAGTTTTCCCCACTATATCTAATTATTATCCTTATTATTTAGCTCCTGTTTTTAGTTTATTTTTATCTTTGTTGGTATGATTAAGAATTCCTTATTAAAGTATTATACTGACTTTTTCTTGAGGTTTATTGTTTTTTTAATGTTGTACAAGTATGGGTGTGTATACTGTAATAATTGCTGGTTGATCTTCTAACTCTTCATATTCTTTGCTAGGAGGTCTTCGAGCAGTAGCACAAACTATTTCTTATGAGGTTAGTTTGGCTTTAATTTTGTTGTCTTTTGTATTTTTAGCTGAGAGATATGGGTTGTTGAATTTTGGTTACTATCAAGAAGAATTATGTTTTTTATGAATCACGTTTCCTTTAGCATTAGTTTGATTTGCTTCTTGTTTAGCCGAAACTAATCGCACTCCTTTTGATTTTGCGGAAGGTGAATCAGAACTTGTTTCTGGATTTAATATTGAGTATAGAGCAGGGGGATTTGCCCTTATTTTTATGGCCGAATATGCTAGTATATTGTTTATGAGAGCTTTATTTAGTATTTTGTTTTTAGGGCATGATATTTTTTCTGTTTTGTTTTTTTGTATGGTAGTATTTATTTCTTTTGGGTTTATTTGAGTACGAGGAACGTTACCACGGTTTCGGTATGATAAATTAATATAAGTTGCTTGAAAGTGTTTTTTTACCTTTATCTCTCAATTATCTTTTATTTTTAGGGGGTACAAAGCTTCTTTTTATTTCTCTTTTAATTTAAGGGTATTAAATTGAGAATAAGTTCTTAGAGCTTTGCTCTGTTGTATATTTTTAAAACATATGCTTATTCTTAGCCAAAGAACTAAGTCTTATTTAGTAGGAAATCTCATAAGGAGGAGAGATAAGGCACAAATAGGAAATAAGCGAAGTAGATGACTGTGAGAATTTGGCCTGTTAGAATATAAGGATCTTCAACTGGCCGACTCCAATTCAAGTTAAAAGGACTACTGTGCTAACTATAATTCTGAATATAATTTGATTAATAGGATAGAACTGTAAGCCTCGTATTTTTCTAGTATGAAGAAATGGCATAATTATTAAAATGAGGATCGATATTACTAAAGCAATAACTCCTCCGAGCTTATTAGAAATGAAACGAAGAAAGGCGTAAGCAAATAAGAAGTATCATTCTGGTTGAATGTGTACTGGTGTAACTAGTAGATTGGCTGGAGTGAAGTTTTCAGGATCTCCTAGTATATAAGGATTTCAGAGGGTAAGTAATATTAAGGTTGTTATTATTGTTAGAAATCCAATAGTGTCCTTAGTTGAGAAATAAGGGTGAAAAGGAATTTTATCTTGGTTTCTGTTAAGACCAAGAGGGTTGTTAGATCCTGTTTGGTGGAGGAATAGTAGGTGCACTATTGACATAGCAGCTACAATGAAAGGTAAGAGGAAAAAGAAGGCAAAGAATCGGTTTAAAGTAGCATTATCTACAGCAACCCCCCCTCAAATTCATTGTACTAATATTGTTCCTAGGTAGGGGATAGCTGATAATAGATTTGTAATGACTGTAGCACCTCAGAAAGATATTTGACCTCAGGGTAGGACGTAACCCACAAAAGCAGTTGAATCACTAGAAGTAGAATAGCAACCCCTACTCTTCAAGTATGAAGATAAAGATAAGAGCCATAGTATATTCCTCGGCCGACGTGTAAGTAGAGACAAATGAAGAAAAGTACGTAAAGTACGTAAAAGCCATCCAAAATTTACATCTCGGCAGATGGGAATTACTCTGTTGAAGGCTAATTCAATACTTGATACATAGTGTATTGCTAGAAATAGGCCTGTAGCAATTTGAATAATCAAACATAAGCCCAGAAGAGAGCCAAAATTTCATCAATATGAGATGTTAATAGGAGCTGGAAGATCTACTAAGGCGTTATTAGCAATTTTAAAAAGGGGGTGATGTAAGCGAATTGGTGTTGACATATGACTTAGAGGGCCGAAGAGGGCACTGACATAGTGAAGTGACGTTTACTACTGCAATTATTGTAATAAATAGATATGTCGTTAATATAATAGTATTTATTAAGATTGATGTTATATAAAATTTTAAACCGGGGATTTCTTGGTAATTAGTTGTATAGTGGTGTGGATCTGGTAGTGAAATTATGTTTGGGAGTAGAAGGGGGTCGATAGTTATTATAAGAATTAAGAGGAATGGAACTAGAAAAATTAGTAGGAAAAGGTTAGGTGTTAAAGTAAATATTTCATTTGATGCTAGTATTGTAACAAAAATAAATAAAACTAATATACCTCCTAGAAAAACTAAAAAGAGAATATAAGAAAATCAAGGAGATTCTCTTATAATTGAAATAGTTAAGCAGGTAGTAATAGTGTTGACAATGAGTATTAGTCCTATTGGTAGGGGGTGAGATATTTGAATTAGAATAAATGTTAGAATAATTAGAATAATTAGAATTAGAATAATTAGAATTAGAATAAATGTTCCAACAGCGCCTTTTGTCACTGGCGCTGTTGGAAAAAAGCAAACAGGTTAATAAAAACTAATGATTTTTACGAACGGTTGCATTAGCGGATTCACCCTCACGGCTATTCCTCAAGTGGTTCCTTCCCCTCTTCCACCTAAAAGCTCGCTGACGTGCTCCAATTGTAGTAGCTTCCAGTACAGGTTGAAGAAATAGTTTTGTCTGTGTTTGCTTTTTTCAAACGCGCGAGTAGTTCCGTAATAAAAGTAGCACCCATATATTTCTATGGAGTTTGAAATTTTCCAACGCGCGATCGTTAATGTAATAATAACTGTTTATAAGTGAAGTTTTGTTTTTCCAAGCAATGAATACAAGTAAGATACAGAAGTGGCTTGACAATATTAACGATGAGTCTGACGTTAATTATCGAAAATTAGTGGCTGCTAAAAGTGATGCGGATTTAAGTGATGAAAAAGTGAATGAAGATGATATTTATCATGATAGTGAAGCAGATAAGAACAGCGTAGATGCAAACGATATGGATGTGTTACAGTTGCAGTGAAAATAGTGAAGATTGTTTCATTGGGAAAGACAGAAAAACAAAATGGAAGAAGTAACTGGCAGCATCGGCAAAGTCAAAGTGTAAAGAAAACATTGTGAAAAAGATGCTACGACCGAAACTTACTGCTAAGGGTATCACTGAGTAAATTCATGCTTTTTTTTTAAATTTATCTATATTGCCGTGATTGATGAAATTGTAAAATGTACTAACAAGTATTTGGACAAATTACGAACAAGTTTGGAGGAAGAACGCACTGCAACTGTACAGCAACTTCAAGAGCGGAATTAATGGCTTTATTTCGACGTCTTTATTTGATTGCCACGAAGAAGAAAGGACGTGATGATGTAAGATCACAGTGGGCATGTGACGGAACAGGAATGCCAATCGTAAGAGCAGCAATGAGTTACACGAGCTTTTTACTGCTACTCGGGGCCATTAGATTCAATGATTTCGAAACCCGACCTCAGAGAAGAGAGATTGACAAGCTATAGATATACATTGAGTTGATACCTAGTCTTGTGTTCCAACTGCTGCTATCGGCTAAGGAATCCACTCCCTTCCGCCAAGGTTCTCTCGTTTAGCAACAGCTGAACCCTTATTAGCTCAATGCTTGGGTGTGCGAATGTTTGAGCTTTAGTTCACACTTTTGCCACGGATCAAGACATTTTGACAGCACTATAGCAACAATTCGAAATGTTCTAGTAATTTACTCAACAATTGCATGCAATACGTCATATAAATGTTACTAAATATATTGTTTGTACCTCAAATTGTCAGTGTTGGAAAAAAGCAAACGCGCGAGTAGTTATGTTACTAAATTTGCCGCGAGTGACAAAAGGTTAAAACTACTAAAATTATAAGTAATATTCAGGTTATTTTAATTTCAAGAGGTAGTTTATTAAAATATTAGTTTTGGGGACTAAAGATAAATTTATACTTTCTCTTGATGCTTTTAGAATTTTATTCATTAATGGTTCACAAGACCAACGTTTTAATTAAACTATAAAAGCTTATGAAAATATTATTTGTTTTGTTTTCTTGTTCTCTAGTTATTTTAGGAATAGCTTGCTTTGTTATTCAGCGTAAGCACTTACTAATGGTTTTATTAAGACTTGAATTCATTGTGTTTACAAGTTTTTTACTTCTATCTTATTCTTTAGGCAGTTTGTATGTTGAAAACAATTTTTGTTTGTTATTTCTAACTTTTAGTGTTTATGAAGGTAGCTTAGGTTTGTCGATTTTAGTGTCTATTGTCCGAACTCATGGAGGTGATTACTTGAATTCTTTAGTTGTATTACGATGTTAAAATATTTAATATTTATGTTGTTTTTAATACCTTTAGGCTTTAATTTTAAATTATGGTGAGTTGTTCAGTTTTGTCTTATTAGAGTTTGTTTTTCATTTATAATAAGAAATAGTATAGGACTGGTTCCTTGGGAGGTAGGTTATTATTTGTGGAGAGATAGTTTGAGATATTCGTTGATTTTATTAAGTATTTGAATTGTTATTCTTATAATTATGGCTAGAGAAGGTGAATTGAGAAGTTAATTTTATAGTACGAGTTTTATTAGTTTAGTTTTATTATTACTTGTATTACTCAACTTGAGATTTTCTTCTTCTACATTGTTTATGTTTTATTTCTTTTTTGAGGGCTCATTAATTCCTACATTATTTTTAATTTTGAGTTGAGGCTATCAACCCGAACGGGTACAGGCAGACATATACTTGTCGTTTTATACCTTGTTTGCTTCGCTGCCACTTTTGATTGGTATTTTTTATTTGGAATATCTTAGGGGTAGCTTATTGATGGTTAATATGAGAAGTGTAATAGATTTAGGAATTACATATTATATATGATATTTTGCTTTAGTTGTTGCTTTTTTAATTAAAATGCTTATATTTCTAGTTCATCTTTGATTACCTAAGGTACATGTTGAAGCGCCCGCAAGTGGTTCAATAATTTTGGCAGGAGTTTTATTGAAGCTAGGAGGGTATAGGCTATTACGTATTCTATATTTTATAGAAAATGTAGCTATAAATATAAATTTAATTTGATTTGGTGTTAGAGTTGTAGGTATTTGATCAGTTAGATTAGTATGCTTGCGACACGTTGATGTAAAGTCTTTAATTGCTTATTCTTCTGTTGCTCACATAGGTTAAGTGTTGATGGGCCTACTAACGATGGGATTATGGGGATTTATAGGTGCACTTCCATTAATAATTGCCCACGGTCTATGTTCTTCAGGATTCTTTTACCTTGCAAATATTTCTTATGAACGCTTAGGAAGTCGAAGACTGTTAATTAATCGAGGAATATTATCTTTTATGCCGAGTCTAGGGCTGTGATGATTTTTACTAAGAATTGCTATTATAGCTGCGCCACCAACATGAAATTTATTAGGAGAAATTAGTCTGTTAAATAGAATTGTTGGTTGATCTTGGTTGAGTATATTAGGCTTAGCTTTACTTTCTTTTTATAGAGCTGCTTATAGATTATATTTATATTCATATACTCAATATGGAATGCCTTATTCTAATTTATATTCTTGTTGGGGGGGGGGAAAGTGTGCGAGAATATTTATTATTGATATTACACTGATTGCCTTTAAATTTATTGATCTTTTTGCAGGGCCGAGATTCTTATGATTGTAGTCGCTTGAGTAGTTTAGAATAAAATTTTAGTTTGTGGAACTAAAGAAGGCTTATTTTCCCTTAAGCCATGGTTTGACCTTTCTAAATTTGTGTGACTAGATTTGTCTTTTTAAATAAAATAAGTGTTTTTTTTATTCATAATAGGCTTGAGTTTTTTAATCAATAGATATAGTGTATTTATTGAGTGAGAAGTTATTTCTTTTAATAGAAATAAAATTATTACAACTCTTTTATTTGAATATCGTTTATAAGATTTTTACTTTATATTTCTGGAATGGTAATTTATTACAGTGAACAGTATATAGGATCTGAACGGTATCTCAATCGGTTTATTATACTTGTATTAATATTTGTTCTTTCAATAGTTTTACTCATTGTTTCTCCTAATTTAATTAGAATCCTCCTTGGGTGGGATGGACTAGGATTAGTATCATATTGTTTAGTTATTTATTATGAAAATGTGCGGTCTTATAATTCTGGCATGTTAACCGCCCTTTGTAATCGTATTGGAGACGTAGCAATTTTATTAGCTATTGCTTGAATATTGAATTATGGGAGTTGAAATTATGTCTTTTATTTACATAGAGTTTTAAATAATAATGAGATAGTAATTATTTCTAGCTTGATTATTTTGGCAGCAATAACAAAAAGTGCACAAATTCCTTTTTCTGCATGATTGCCAGTGGCAATAGCTGCTCCTACACCAGTATCGGCATTAGTTCATTCTTCTACACTTGTGACTGCTGGAGTTTACTTGCTAATTCGTTTTAGAGACATTTTATTGAGTGTTTATGCGGGAGATGTGTTACTTTTATTGTCAGGATTGACAATATTTATAGCTGGCATTGGTGCTAATTATGAATATGATTTGAAGAAGATTATTGCTTTATCTACTTTAAGTCAGCTTGGGCTTATAATAATGATTTTGTCTATGGGATTTTCTGTATTACCTTTTTTTTTCATCTATTGACGCATGCTTTATTTAATGCATTACTTTTTTATGTGCAGGAGCAATTATTCATGGTGTGGGGGATACACAAGATATTCGTAGAATAGGAGCACTTGTAAGTCATATGCCTCTTACTTTGTCTTGTTTAAATGTAGCTAACTTGGCTTTATATGGAATACCATTTTTAGCTGGGTTTTATTCCAGGGACTTAATTTTGGAGATTTCTTCTTTGTCTTTAATTAATGTAGTCAGCTTTTTCTTATTATTTTTTTCTACGGGCCTAACTGTATGTTATTCAGTACGTTAAGGATTTTATTTAACAGGTAAGGGATTTGGAGGTACTAATATTCACTCTATTAGTGATAATGAAGGCTGGACTATGTGTAAGGGAATATTAGGATTAGTAGTGATGACAATTTTAGGGGTGCAACATTGAGTTGATTGATTTTTCCTACGGTTAATTGTGTTGTTTTACCTTTACACTTAAAGATGGGTGCACTACTTGTAAGTGTGGTAGGCTTGTGGGTTGGTATTTTATTATCAAGTTATTCTATTGGGCAGTCTTTAATGTGTGTGAAGTTTTACTTTAGCTCTACAATAATAGGAAGTTTATGATTTTTACCTTACTTATCAACAAATTATATTATTAAATTACCTTTATATGTAGGGGTGCATATTATAATAATATTGATCAAGGGTGGAGAGAATGTCTTGGTGCTCAAGGCATGTATAGTAGTTTTAAGGATGGTTCAATATTAATTCAGCAATCGCAGGACAATTTATTTAAAATGTATTTATTAATTTTTTAATCTTTACAAGTTTCCGTTGTTTCTTTATATTTCTGTATTTAGGTAGCTTATACTAAAAGAATAGTATTGAAGATACCAGGAAGAAATTATATTCCCTAAATAATACTCCCTGAGAAGTACTCTCTTTTTCACCTCGAAAAGGTGATGTAATATTTATACTAAGGGGGTTATAGTCATTTTATATTAAGAGATGTTAACGGTCTAATCCGCTAAAGATAAAAGTTAGCAGTTCTTCTTGATTATTCACATCTCCTCAGTTGGAGTATGGAATCCCAATAATATCATTAACAGTGAAATGCCTCTTTTTGGCTTCAACTGACAAGCAGGGGTCAAGAGACCAAAGGCTCAAGTTGAAACTGAGTGCAATTGTTTGCTTCCTACTTGTGAGATAAGTTCATAGCAACACATTTTGGATGCAAACTAAATATTATATTTAACTATTATCCCGTTTCATTAGTCAGCGCATGTTAGGGATCCTTGATTTCATTCATGATAAAGTCCTATTAGGAGAATTACTAAGAATGTTAGTCTGACGAGAGATCAAGATAGTGTGTTTGTGATGTTAATAGTGATTGTTATTGGGAGTAGAAGGACAATTTCTACGTTGAAGATGAGGAAAATTACAGCAATGAGGATGAATCGTAGAGAGAAGGGAATTCGGGCTGATGATTTAGGGTCGAATCCACACTCAAAAGGGGATTTTTTTCTCGATCATTAATAACTTTCTTGGAAAGAAGAGTTGAAATGCCTATAACGATTAAACAAATAATAATAGTTAATAGACCGGTTGTTAAAACTGTATTAATTGCCTATTTCATTTAAGTGATCCTTTTGATTGGAAGTCAAATATAATGTATATATTAAATAGGCTAGCCTCCTCATCAATAAATAGAAATATAAAGGAATAATCATACTACATCTACAAAATGTCAGTATCAAGCAGCGGCTTCAAAACCAAAATGGTGGGTAGGAGAAAAATGTGATAAAAGGTGGCATAATAAACAAGTGGCTAGGAATGTGGAGCCAATAATAACGTGAAGACCATGGAAGCCTGTCGCTATGAAGAATGTTGAGCCATAGACAGCATCTGCGGTGGTGAATGGGGCTTCATAATATTCGTATGCTTGTAGGGCAGTAAAGTATAGGCCTAGGAGGATTGTGAGTAGTAGGTCTTGTGTGGCTTGAGTGTGGTTACCCTCTATTAGTCTGTGATGAGCTCATGTTACAGTAACTCCTGAGGCCAGTAGAATTGCAGTATTAAGAAGGGGAATGTGTACTGGGTTGAATGGTACAATGCCTGCTGGAGGTCAGAAAGATCCAATTTCTACTGTTGGTGCTAGTCTACTATGAAAGAAGGCCCAAAAAAAATGAAACAAAAAAGAATACTTCAGAAATAATAAATAAAATTATACCTCAACGAAGACCTAATGTATCTTGTATAGTATGTAATCCTTGGTATGTTCCTTCTCGAGTTACATCTCGTCATCATTGAATTATAGTTAGTAATGTGATTAGTATGTCTAGGAAGAATAGAGAAGGGTCATATTGGTGGAATCATTTAGTGAGCCCTGTAGTTGTAATTAAGGCTCCTAGGGCTGCAGTAAGTGGTCACGGGCTTTGATCAACAAGGTGGTAGGGATGATTTTGTGGTGCTGACATAAGTAACTTCTCTTGAATATAGTGTAACTAGGACTGCAAATACGTATGATTGAATTACTGCGACAGCAGATTCTAATATTAGGAGGGTAATTTGCCCCATTATTAGTAATGAGAGTATGGAGAGAGATAAGGATGGGCCTGTATTACCTACTATCAATGACATTTTAAGAGGACACACTCACTGGCCGCTCAAAATACTTGCGGAACAATTTAGGAAAATTTACGCCAATTATTCGGGGACGCCGGTAGCAGAAAGTTAAACTATACCATAGATGTTTGCATGATGTAACGCCCTGCCTGGTGTGTGGATGGACCCTGACAGTCTGCAATCGGGTTGATGGCACTATGCTGATTACTAATAACTTCCGTTAGGGGCAACCTTGACTCTAGCGTGATTTTAATGAAACTCCGTTAGGCAGGGGTGTCGTTGGGGGAATGTTGTTAATTCACCTCGCATGCTCTCAGCAAGTGGATGTGAGAGGACTGAAGAATTTCACCAATTAACACCTACACATTGGAACCAGACTTGAATGCATGGAGGCTGGAGTATATGTAGAATTAGTAATTAGAGGGAATGTAGCATGAGTAATGACATGTAATGCATGTAGTAGTGTAATATGCAGTATTGACATAACTTGCTTGATTTCCTTTTCACTTTTCTTATTATCACAATATAATTTATTATCAGTTATATAACAGATGCAACGCAAAGGTTTTATGCATGTTTCATGTGCAAGGTTTTGTTGAGTGTTTTTGTTTTTTTATTTTATTTTAGTTTTTTTCATAATTAGTAGTGCACTCAAGGGAGTTATATCTATATGTGTGCTAACCGTATCCATAAGTAATATACTATAGGGATATATGAGTAACATACTAATTAATAAGTTAGCCTATAAGTTACTGAACATAGTGTTCTTATATAAAATATGTGAACGAAGTCAACACTCTATATATATATATTACACATAAGGAATGATAATTACTCGGTCTTTGCTTAAAATCATCATAAGCTATTAGCATCTTGTGCAAATATATATATATATATATATAAATATATATATATATATATATATATATATATATATATATATATATATATATATATATATATATATATATCGACAATGTGCAAAATATATAATAATCTAACAATTTAACAAAATAACTATTACATATACATATTGAAATAAATCTAGCAATTATATAACGTTACTTCTACACTTCTAATGAATAAACAACAGTAAATCAATATTAACCAATAATACAATGGTAATCAACATGAGCCAGAAACATAACTTGCGCAACACATATAATTATGTACTAATAATATCACCATAACTACATTATCATCTGTAATCAAAGCTCATCTGTAATTAAAGCAATATAACGTTCATAATAGTACATTAATAAGGAGTAGTAAGACGCATATCTCAATAACATTTGATATATTCATATAGTCAGCACATTTAAGAGTCAAGCTGTTTAGGAAATGGAAATCACTCTTAGGACTGACGCTTCATCCAACCTAAAGCGGTCACAGTAAGTGCACCCGTACGCAGAAGCCTTCTTGGGAGAGGCTACTGTGGAGCACATATTCCTTATTAGCCAGTGGTACAATAATATTTTTTTTATTTTTAGCTAATTTAGTGGTGACAATTAGATAACAATTTGAAGGTCATGATTAAAGACAAACGTCTAAACAGAGTTCAAAATGGAGCAGTAGGCGAACAAGGATAGGCCTCCATTTTGTAACACAATATCAAAGGCAATTCCGTGCTCACTCGAGTACGGAAGGCTTCCTATCCGAGAGCATCCTAAATTCTTTAAATTTTCAGCTTTGATTAAATAACTTTAGAATTCATTTAATGTTATTAATTTTCCTTACAGTATAATTTGCTATTTGGTGTGAGTAAGGTGGAAAGCAGTTCCTTTACTGCTGAAATAGAGATCCCATCAGAATAGGACCAATCTAAACCATGAATTTAGTGGTCTGAAAGTGAATACGTTTTCATAATATGTACCCTTGAGAAAATAAAAGGTATTTATAGTGACTACTGCCTTGTAATTAGCAATGATGAATGAACTATGCCTATTAATGGATGTTAATTAATTATTAATCTTATTATTGTTTCCAGATTATAGAATGCTCATTACTATTCATTTGCTTTAATGTACGGTACAATTTAGTTACCATTTTTACTATTATTATTAGTAGTAATCGCGTCACTATAGGAAACTTTTTGGCCCCTGGGTCCCTGCCTCAGGACCCATGGTCCCTGGCCGGGGTCAATGACCCAGGGGTACATAGGACCACCCCCTCTAAATTTTGGCAGGGGTACCATGGCCCACCCCCTAAATTTTGGCAGGGGTACATAGAACCATCCCCCTTAAATTTTGGAAATTGCCAAATCTAAAAATTTTGTATGGTAGGGTAGGACCATAGTATGTACCTCTATCAGTATTGGGGGTCTATGTCGTTCCCTTTCATGGGCAAAAAATTGCCAACAAGTCAAATTTCGGGGGTTTTTGACCTAATTTATCCCCTTGGATGAGGTGTTATTACCCTATATGGTTATATGGGCGTATACAGGGGTCCATTCCCTTTCATAAGACATGGGTATATTAATGCACCCCTTGAAAAATTTGGGAGGGGTACCTTGGACCACCCCTTAAGTTTTGGAAATTGCCAAATCTAAAAATTTGGTATGGTAGCCTAGGACCACAGTATGTACCTCTATCAGTATTGGGGGTCTATGTCGTTCCCTTTCATGGGTAAAAAATTGCCAAAAATTCACATTTCGGAGGTTTTTGACCTAATTTATCCCCTTGGATGAGGTGTTATTACCCTATATAGTTATATGGGCGTATACAGGGGTCCATTACCTTTCATAAGACATGGGTATATTAATGCACCCATTGAAAAATTTGGGAGGGTTACCTTGGCACACCCCTTAAATTTTGGAAATTGCCCAATTTAAACATTTGGTATTATAGTATAGGACCCTAATATGTATTATAATAAATTTGGATGGTCCACCTCGTTCCCTTTTAGGGGTACCAAATTGCCAAAATATAAACGTAAGCAATACGTAGTACCACGTGTTTGTTTTTGACCTAATTTATCCCCTTGTATGAGGTCCTATTACCTTATATGTTTATATGAGCGTATACAGGAGTCTATTACCTTTCATAAGACATGGATATATTGGTGCACCCCCGGGAGGGGTACTTTGGCCCACCCCTTCAATTTTAGAAATTGCCCAATTTAAACATTTGGTATAATAGTATAGAGCCCTAGTATGTATCACTATAAATTTGGGTGGTCCACCTTGTTCCCTTTCATGGGTACACAATGGCCAAATTTTAGTACAACCACGTGTTTGGTCTTTGACCTAATTTATCACCTTTGATGAGGTGTTATTATCCTATATCGTTATATGGGCGTATACAGGGGTTCATTACCTTTCATAAGATATGGGTATATTAATGCACCCCCAGGAGGGGTACCTTGGACCACCCTTTAATTTTGGAAATTGCCCAATTTAAACATTCGGTATAATAGTATAGGACCCTAATATATATTAATGTAATTTCGTTCCCTTTTAGGGGTACAAAATTGCCAAAATATAAATGTAAGCAATACGTTGTACCACGTGTTTTCGTTTTTTTTTACCTAATCTATTCCATTGGACGAGGTCCTATTACCTTATACGTTATATGGTCACGTATGGAGATTCATTTCCTATCATAAGACATAGGTACATTTGTGCACCCGGGAGGGGTACTTTGACCCACCGCTTTAATTTTGGAAATTTTCCCTTTTATATGTTTGGTATTATAGTATAGGACCCTAATATAAATTACTATAAATTTTGGTGGTCCACCTCGTTCCCTTTCATGGGTACACAATTGCCAAATTTTAGTACAACCACGTGTTTGGTTTTGGCTCAATTTATCCCCTTGGATGAGGTCCTATTACCTTATATGGTTATATGGTCATGTATATATTGGTCCATTTCCTATTATAAGACATGGGTACATTGATGCACCCTTTAAATTTTTGGAAGGGGTACCATGGCCAACCCCTTAAATTTTGGAAATTTTCCAATTTGAGCATTCGGTATCATAGTACATGCCTCAACATGTATCATGATAAATTTGGGTGGTCCATCTTGTTCCCTTTCATGGGTAAAAATTTGCTAAAATATAAACGTAAGCAATACGTTGTACCACGTGTTTGGTTTTTGGCCCAATTTCTCCCCTTTGATGAGGTTCTATTACCTTATATGGTTATATGGTCATGTATATGGGTTCATTTCTTATCATAAGACATGGGTACATTGACGCACCCTTTAAAAAATTGGGAGGGGTATCTTGGCTCATCCACTCGGTTTTAGAAATTGTTTAATATAAGCATTTGGTATCATAGTACAGGACATCAATACGTACCACTATAAATTTGGATGGTCCACATCGTTCCCTTTCATGGGTAAAGAACTACCAAAAATTCAAATTTCGGAGGTTATTGACACCTATTTAGCACGTTATATGGGTATTTACAGAGGTTTATTACCTTTATATGTTTGTTCCCTTTTAAATTTGGGAATTATCAAATAACAAAATTCGGTAAACGTTTTCTAGGACCCATTGGTGTTCCTCTTATGACCAAATATTCAAAATTTAAAGGTTATTGACCGGCTTTATTATTGAATAAGTACAGGATTTATTATTTTTTCATAAGACACAGGTGTATTTGTGTACCAATCTTAAATTTTGGGAGGAGGTACATTTCTTATTGTCATATCAATAATTGGTAATTGGATAGTATCTCATTCATTGGGTAAATCAGTATGATCACGTGATCAGTTATTAACCTATGATGGGATTAGGAGTCCAGAACATTGGTACATTGAAACTTTGTAGGATAATTTGAGAATGCGTCATTGGTTTTGATTATTCCCGCCAAATATAAACGTAAGCAAGAATTTGTACCACGTGATTGTCCTTGATGAGGTAGTGTACAGGGATTCATTTCCTTTGTTGTGGTACTTCTTAAGTTTGAGTACACACACACTTCTAGAAAACAGTTGGTTCTGATCAGGTAAACAATTGACGGACATTATTGACCTTATTGAACATATAATGATATGATTAACTCTAGGACTTAGGTATATCAAGAGAAGTATTCTTTAAATTTGGGAATGGTGATAAACAGAATTTTAACATAAGGTGCGAAATTTGAAACAATACATTGAACTTTAGTCACAGCTCATAGTCTAAGATCATTGGTGGTGATTGATTTGAAATCTGATAGCTAACCTTATTGAATCTTATGACTCATAGACGAAAGGCAATACATGCTACAACAGTTTGAAATTTAATCATAAGGTGATGTAATCTGACACTAACAAAGTTATTGTTAATGCAATTTGATTGGATAATCACTATCTTTCCTGCAATCTGATTGGTTGATCACTATCTTTCGTGCAATCTGATTGGTTGATGATTTTCAAATCTTTGCTGTATTCAGTTTTAAGTTTTGTTTAACATTTAAAAATCTTGGTTTCGTTCAACATTTTGCACTCACTGATAAATATGATCAAAACCGTTTATTTGTTAATCGAATAGTTAAAAACCGGATAAAGTTTGACGGTTAACCGTGAAACGTAATTTTTTTTAGTTTGAAATTTTTTGGTTTGAAACTTTTTGTTTGAAAATTCTTGCTTTCAAATTTTTGTTTGAATTTTTTGTTTCAAAATTTTGTTTGACATTTTTTTGACAACTTTTGTTTCAAAATTTTTTGTTTAAAAATTTTTCGTTTGAAATTTTTAAAAATTTTCTCGTTTCAAAATTTTGTTTAAAATTTTTGTTTGAAATTTTTCGTTTCCAATTTTTTTTGTTTGAAATTTTTTGTTTCAAAATTTTGTTTGAAATTTTTTTTCGCTTCAAAATTTTGTTTGAATTTTTTTCGTTTGAAATTGTTTTTTTGAATTTTTTTCGTTTCAAAATTTTGTTTCAAAGATTTTTTGTTCTAAATTTTTGTTTCAAAGTTTGGTTCGACATTTTTAAAAGTTTGTGCACCCATTAGTAAAGAACCTGAACTGTTTAGAGCAAAAACCTCTGGCAACATTGTGGTGCAATAGTACACGTCAGAACATGATAATGCAACGTCATCAGTTTTTCATCATATATAAGTATCGTTCGAGTTAGTATTCATGATAACATCATCATGGCTACTTGTCTGCAGTTTCTAAACACGCGTGATGTGATGAAATCATTTACCAAGATTACTGATTTACAACAGAATGTACCTTATAGAATCTTAGCTAGAAAAATGATCCCTACAAAGTTTGGATTAAGAATCGTAGTGAAGCTTGAAAATGATAAGAATATAATTTTACCAGCAAGATATTTACCCATGGAAGCATCAAAACAAGAAGAACTGCTACGTTTCTTAAATACTGGATCTGTATCTTTATGTTACAAAGGATTCTTGGGTCGAAGTCATCAACTTGAATTTAGTACACAGCCAGATTCGTCAGCAATTGTGATGAAATCATGAATTCAAACGCCAGCCGTAGTTGTATGAATTTGGTTGGTCAGCATGGCGTCAGCAACTGTGATGAAACCATGAATTCAAACGTCAGCACATTCCTTTCCAATGACGTCAGCAATAACTATAAACCAGCAAATACAGTGTCATCCCACGAAATCATTTGAGCAAGTGCTTTTCAGGAGGAAAGATGTGTACTTCTAACGATAAAGAGTTCATCTTCGCAAGCTATTATCCAATAAATATATTTCAAACAAAACATGTGATGATTGGTATCAGTGCTAGAACATTTAAACCTGTGATTCGATTGGGCAAAGCAGAACAATTTGGTGTACAACTGACCTGTGAAGAATAACAAATATTATGTTCACGAATCGACCAAATGAACGATTATTTTCATGATGAGCTAAATGTGACCATAGTCAAATCATTAGGCTCAAATCATGAAGTGGTGCTGCGTACAGTCCTCGAAGAGAAGATGGTGGTGTTACGTAAAAAGAGTACATTTCATGTCCCTCGCAACATGGTGTATCTAACACAAACGGAATGGAACAAATTCATCAGCGTATTTCAGTGTGTGAAACATGCAGTGGAAGTGTGCAACAAAACAAGTATATTCCTGAAAAAGTACTATTTTGAAAAATGTGTTATGCATATTGTACAACATGTATCTAGATATTGTGATGGTTGTCAACATCGTTCGTGGGTGCACACCTGCATTGATAAACAGTTTATTTGTTATCAAATGGACATTGAGCTTCCACCAATTGATATTGCATTAGACCTTAAAAGACTTCAACTGGAATTAAAATTATACGCTAAAGACAAACTAGTGCAAGAAGTTCAAAATACATTGTATCGACAATATCCAGAACCACTATCTGGTATGGATGTATGTGGAGTGTAATAAAATGATCCATTTCAATGAATTGTGTTTTTTTTTCATTTCAAGTACAACCTTATGTTCTGACATGTACTATTGCACCACAATGTTGCCAGAGGTTTTTGCTCTAAACAGTTCAGGTTCTTTACTAATGGGTGCACAAACTTTTAAAAATGTCAAACCAGACTTTGAAACAAAAATTTAGAACAAAAAATCTTTGAAACAAAATTTTGAAACGAAAAAAAATTCAAACAAACAATTTCAAACGAAAAAAATTCAAACAAAATTTTGAAGCGAAAAAACATTTCAAACAAAATTTTGAAACAAAAAAATTCAAACAAAAAAAATTGGAAACGAAAAATTTCAAAACAAAAATTTTAAACAAAATTTTGAAACGAAAAAATTTTAAAAAAATTTCAAACGAAAAATTTTTAAACAAAAAATTTTGAAACAAAAGTTGTCAAAAAAATGTCAAACAAAATTTTGAAACAAAAAATTCAAACAAAAATTTGAAAGCAAGAATTTTCAAACAAAAAGTTTCAAACAAAAAAATTTCAAACTAAAAAAATTTTACGTTTCACGGTTAACTTCAAACTTTATCCGGTTTTTAACTATTCGATTAACAAATAAACGGTTTTGATCATATTTATCAGTGAGTGCAAAATGTTGAACGAAACCAAGATTTTTAAATGTTAAACAAAACTTAAAACTGAATACAGCAAAGATTTGAAAATCATCAACCAATCAGATTGCACGAAAGATAGTGATCAACCAATCAGATTGCAGGAAAGATAGTGATCATCCAATCAAATTGCATTAACAATAACTTTGTTAGTGTCAGATTACATCACCTTATGATTAAATTTCAAACTGTTGTAGCATGTATTGCCTTTCGTCTATGAGTCATAAGATTCAATAAGGTTAGCTATCAGATTTCAAATCAATCACCACCAATGATCTTAGACTATGAGCTGTGACTAAAGTTCAATGTATTGTTTCAAATTTCGCACCTTATGTTAAAATTCTGTTTATCACCATTCCCAAATTTAAAGAATACTTCTCTTGATATACCTAAGTCCTAGAGTTAATCATATCATTATATGTTCAATAAGGTCAATAATGTCCGTCAATTGTTTACCTGAGTAGAACCAACTGTTTTCTAGAAGTGTGTGTGTACTCAAACTTAAGAAGTACCACAACAAAGGAAATGAATCCCTGTACACTACCTCATCAAGGACAATCACGTGGTACAACGTCTTGCTTACGTTTATATTTGGCGGGAATAATCAAAACCAATGACGCATTCTCAAATTATCCTACAAAGTTTCAATGTACCAATGTTCTGGACTCCTAATCCCATCATAGGTTAATAACTGATCACGTGATCATACTGATTTACCCAATGAATGAGATACTATTCAATTACCAATTATTGATATGACTATAAGAAATGTACCTCCTCCCAAAATTTAAGATTGGTACACAAATACACCTGTGTCTTATGAAAAAATAATAAATCCTGTACTTATTCAATAATAAAGCCGGTCAATAACCTTTAAATTTTGAATATTTGGTCATAAGAGGAACACCAATGGGTCCTAGAAAACGTTTACCGAATTTTGTTATTTGATAATTCCCAAATTTAAAAGGGAACAAACATATAAAGGTAATAAACCTCTGTACATACCCATATAACGTGCTAAATAGGTGTCAATAACCTCCGAAATTTGAATTTTTGGTAGTTCTTTACCCATGAAAGGGAACGATGTGGACCATCCAAATTTATAGTGGTACATATTGAAGTCCTGTACTATGATACCAAATGCTTATATTAAACAATTTCTAAAACCGAGTGGATGAGCCAAGATACCCCTCCCAATTTTTTAAAGGGTGCGTCAATGTACCCATGTCTTATGATAAGAAATGAACCCATATACATGACCATATAACCATATAAGGTAATAGAACCTCATCAAAGGGGAGAAATTGGGCCAAAAACCAAACACGTGGTACAACGTATTGCTTACGTTTATATTTTAGCAAATTTTTACCCATGAAAGGGAACAAGATGGACCACCCAAATTTATCATGATACATGTTGAGGCATGTACTATGATACCGAATGCTCAAATTGGAAAATTTCCAAAATTTAAGGGGTTGGCCATGGTACCCCTTCCAAAAATTTAAAGGGTGCATCAATGTACCCATGTCTTATAATAGGAAATGGACCAATATATACATGACCATATAACCATATAAGGTAATAGGACCTCATCCAAGGGGATAAATTGAGCCAAAACCAAACACGTGGTTGTACTAAAATTTGGCAATTGTGTACCCATGAAAGGGAACGAGGTGGACCACCAAAATTTATAGTAATTTATATTAGGGTCCTATACTATAATACCAAACATATAAAAGGGACAATTTCCAAAATTAAAGGGGTGGGTCAAAGTACCCCTCCCGGGTGCACAAATGTACCTATGTCTTATGATAGGAAATGAATCTCCATACGTGACCATATAACGTATATGGTAATAGGACCTCGTCCAATGGAATAGATTAGGTAAAAAAAACGAAACACGTGGTACAACGTATTGCTTACATTTATATTTTGGCAATTTTGTACCCCTAAAAGGGAACGAAATTACATTAATATATATTAGGGTCCTATACTATTATACCGAATGTTTAAATTGGGCAATTTCCAAAATTAAAGGGTGGTCCAAGGTACCCCTCCTGGGGGTGCATTAATATAACCATATCTTATGAAAGGTAATGAACCCCTGTATACGCCCATATAACGATATAGGAAATAACACCTCATCAAAGGTGATAAATTAGGTCAAACACCAAACACGTGGTTGTACTAAAATTTGGCAATTGTGTACCCATGAAAGGGAACAAGGTGGACCACCCAAATTTATAGTGATACATACTAGGGCTCTATACTATTATACCAAATGTTTAAATTGGGCAATTTCTAAAATTGAAGGGGTGGGCCAAGGTACCCCTCCCGGGGGTGCACCAATATATCCATGTCTTATGAAAGGTAATAGACTCCTGTATACGCTCATATAAACATATAAGGTAATAGGACCTCATCCAAGGGGATAAATTAGGTCAAAAACAAACACGTGGTACTACGTATTGCTTACGTTTATATTTTGGCAATTTGGTACCCCTAAAAGGGAACGAGGTGGACCATCCAAATTTATCATAATACATATTAGGGTCCTATACTATAATACCAAATGTTTAAATTGGGCAATTTCCAAAATTTAAGGGGTGTGCCAAGGTACCCCTCCCAAATTTTTCAATGGGAGCATTAATATACCCATGTCTTATGAAAGGTAATGGACCCCTGTATACGCCCATATAACTATATAGGGTAATAACACCTCATCCAAGGGGATAAATTAGGTCAAAAACCTCCGAAATGTGAATTTTTTGCAATTTTTTACCCATGAAAGGGAACGACATAGACCCCCAATACTGATAGACGTACATACTATGGTCCTACCCTACCATACCTAATTTTTAGATTTGGCAGTTTCCAAAATTTAAGAGGGGTGGTCCTATGTACCCCTGCCAATATTTAGTGGGTGGGCCATGGTACCCCTGCAAAATTTAGAGGGGGTGGTTCTTTGTACCCCTATGTCATTGACCCCGGCCAGGGACCATGGGTCCTGAGGCAGGGACCCAGGGGCCAAAAAGTTTCCTATAGTGACGCGATTACTACTTTATTATTATTATTATTATTATTATTATTGCATAAAAACTTTCTGAGTAAGGCCATTCAACTTGACCTAATTCCAATAGTAGAATATTCATCTCAATTAGTAATGATGGTGATTTTTATATCTTAGAACTTTCTTCTTTTTAAAGTAACGCACTTCATTGCATACAAATTATAGATAAAGATTGTTGTCCTGAGAGTGTGTGCTGATAACAGTTGAATAAGTAAGTAGATAACTTACTTCCGGATGTAGAAACTACTCAAGAAAACACTATTACATAATAGCAGATAATACTGTTATGAAGAAAGATCGTTGAAAAAAGAACGAAGTTTGATTTAACAAATATGAAGTATATCACAATATATATTTTTTTAACAAGTATGAAATATATTACAAAACATATACTTGCTTAGAGAGAGAGACCTAAGAAAAGGTACAGAACGTTGCTGGATCAGGCCGGAAACAAACCGGAAATAAAAAAGTAAAGGGGAAGAAGGCGTCCTTGCTTCGTAACAGAGTACTATACCTACATTCATGCCAATCCAAAAAATAAAGAGGGAGGGGTACACAGGTATTTCGGGCCTACCTTGTGCTCAAACAAACGGTGAATTGTGAATTGTCATCCACCTGCAGTATCTGTAATACAATGATGTATGTAACTATAATACCTTGTTATAGAATATAGTATAATGTTGTCATTGCATTAATACAAACAAAGCAAGACGTAATTACCTACGACCGATGACAATGTATAGAGGCATTATCTGTAAAAGGAATCAAAACATGATTATACAAAATTAAAATTATTGTTGGTCGTGTTCTTTTCTTGTCTGTTTCCGTTTCCTAATGACAATTTCATCGTTCTCACTGCTTCGTTATCTAATGCTTTAGAGTAAAATAATACTAATAGAAATATGGAAACGTACACCTTTCTGCTATACGAGGACGAAGCACACAGTGATTCATGATTGGTTATCTTATGATATAAGAAAATATAAATTATTATATCAGTCCCTTTTACATATTTTTATTTTCTTAGCTATCTCTTTTAACTACTAATTACCTGCGCAGAAATTTAAACAGTAAAAGGAAAGAAAATAAAATTGAAAGAAATACAATGAATAAGATAAAAAATACCAATGCTCGCTTATTTTTGAGTTTTGTCTATAGGTCTTACATTTTGAGAGTTCTATCCTTATTGTTAATCTGTCTATCACGGCTGGCTTTTATTATTATAATGACCTCCTATACCACCGCCTCTATTATTATAGAATCCTTGTCCTCCATGATTTATCAGTACACTCTGTCGATTGATTTTAATTTGGGTTGACTGTATTTCACATTATTGAGTTCCAAGGGAACACCAGAAAGAACACGTAAAGCTACTTAATCTTAGCAAATCCATTCAACTTTAGTCAATCAACTTTATTTACTCACGACCTGGCTTAGGAAAAAGATATTTTCCAACGCGCGGGGTCCAAACCTTCATATATTTTTCGTTTTCACTCATATTAAATCTAGTTTGTTACATACTCCTTGAACTGCAAAAATAATTCGAAAAACTTTCATGAGATGTTTTCTTCCATCTTGCCAATCAAGGCAAGTGGTTCACTAACTCACTTGAGGCTGCGAAGGCAAGAGCCAATCATTACCTACAAAATACAAAGGCGTATTCTTTTTTTAAATTGTTATTCTCTCTTTGTAATTATATTCTCATTAATGCGATTCTCAACTCTTCTAACGGAAATTTTACCTTTAGCAAATAAAAATAACTTTTGTTTTTCTAACCACTTCTCTCTTTTTTTCTCTTGGTGTTTTTCTTTTTGTTTGTCTGTCTGTCTGTCTGGCCATCGGTCTGTCTGTCAACACCAGGAATATAATACCTACGCAAGGAATCAAGCTGTTTCCTTACTCTTTTCTCTTTTTTATAGCAGGGTTTCCGACCATGCACGGATTTAAAACCATTTTGTAGTTCTCTAAACTACTCTTTTCTCTATTTATTCCTTCTATACATATAAATATTTGATTGGGTACCCATTTACTTACTTAATTATTTATTTAAGTATTAATATAACATTTCTTTTAGAAAGCCTGCATCAACATTGAATTTCACGTTAGAAGTTCCTACGCCTATCGCGATAACTTAACATTTTTTTAAACAAGAAATGATCGACCTTTTCGATCAGTTTGAAACGAGATCTTGAAACTAGAACTTGAAATTAGAGAACTTGGACAACATAACTTCGTTCGTTCAACATTAATTTTCTTCATGATGCACGTTGCATACATTTAGGAAATAACCCCATCTTAGTTACAAAATTTGTAATGAGGTCTAATCATTTTCTTTTTACGTATGGGCCTTCCTACGCTTATCAATTTTGGCTTTTTGTTTTTACTGGTGACTAATTAAGGCCTTTTGTGCCAATTTCTTTATACGACCAAGATTCTTTTTCACGAGTTTTCCATACGGGGTTCGGCATGGAGTCTCGAGTTCGAGTCCTAATTCAGCCTTTCTACCAAACACCAATTCAAAACGAGAACAAGGATGGTGTTTGAGTTTTATAGTATTATAAGAGTAACAAGCAGTTCTAACAAATAGAGACCAATCTTTCTGAGAAGTAGACACATATTTCTTCAAATAGTTTACCAAAGCTTGATCATATTTCTCCATTCGTGAATTTATTCTATGATGGTAATTAATACTAAACTTTTGATGTATACCGTTTACAGTCATAATTTCGCTAGTTACTTGTGTGTGGAATTTAGAGCCAAGGTCTGACAATATATGGCGGGGAGGACCAAAATAACAAATAATATCCTCCAATAAAAACTTTGCAACATTCTTGGCTGTTATTGTTCTTAATTGTCGTGCCACTACATAGTTTGAAAATATATCGACAGCAGTGATGACATACTTATAACCATTAGAGGGGGGCAGTGGGCCAAATACTTCCAAAATTAAGGTATGGAAAGGAGCTAGTGATTAAATGGTTCATGCAACCCTAATGGTGTAGTGGTTGACTCTTTACGTTCTTGACATTCGCAAAATGTCTTAATATACTGTTTGATATCGAATCCACTTCGAGGTCAATAAAATCGCTCATTGACACGAGAAAACACTTTGCGTTCTCCAAGATGTCCGCCTTCTAGACAGGATGTATGGATAGCATATAAAATTTCAGGGATCATTCATCGTGGAACACATTGTTTTAAATCGTTATTGGCTTTACGATATAACACCTCGTCTACTAATACACAACGGCGAGCCTCATTATTAGTAGGATCAGACCTTACTAATTCGCGTATTCTGCCAAAATACTCGTCTTCTTTCTATGCCTTGATTACATCAGTCGCGTCAATCTTCATTGTATTTGTACAAAGTCCTTCTTCGCGATTCACATTCTCTTCCATACTTAGAGTCTGCGTAGGAAGTCTGGATATGCAGTCGGAATGACGATTGGATGGGTTACCTCTTATCGCTTTAAACGAAAAGTCGCAAGATTGTAACCTTATCAACCAAAGAAGATATTTTCCTTTTAGATTTTTCATGTTCCTTAAATAGCAAACACAACAATTATCAGTAAATGCAGTGAAGTGAGGCACTCCTATTTGATATTCATGGAAGTGTAACACGGCTTGTACCAAAGCCATGGTCTCTTTTTCTGGTATCGTTAAGGACTTAGCTTCATGGTCTGAGATTTTTCTGCTATAATAAGCAATCGGTTTCTTCTCTCCATTCTTGATTTGCATTAATACGGCGCCAATTCCGTATTCACAAGCATCTACATACAATTCGATAGCATCTGCTTCAGGATCAAAGATGGCTAATACTGGGGCAGTAACGAGCTTCTCCTTTAAGATATTAAAGGCTTGACGTTCAAAGATGGCTAATACTGGGGCAGTAACGAGCTTCTCCTTTAAGATATTAAAGGCTTGACGTTCTTTATCTCCAAATTGAAACATTACACAAGGCTTAGTCAAATCTATTAAGGGCTTCGCGATAACTGAAATGTTTTTAATAAATCTACGATTATAACTAGCCAATCCAACGAAACTGCATACATCACGAACTGTTTTTGGTTCGGGAAAGTTAGTGATAGCCTCGACTCGTTTAGGATCTATCTTAATCCCTTCGCGTCCTACGACGAATCCTAAGATTGGTAGTTCAGCATACATAAAGTGAGATTTTGTGGGATTCAATTTTAGATTTGCTTCTCGCAAACGAGTGAATACTTTTCGAAGTCTATCTAACTTTTCGTCTATAGATTTTCCAAAAACAATCAAGTCATCCACGAAGCATGCCATAATATTGAATTTAATCCTGCAAACACTTTGTCGCTCATTCTTTGAAATGCTACGGAGGAAGTGGAGAGATCTTTTGGGACCACATTAAAATTAAACAAACCGGCACTACAAATGAATGCAGTTTTCAATTTATCCTCTTCCTTTAAGGAAATTTGTAGAAAACCAGATCGGAGGTCTATTGAACTTATGAATTGAATATTTGTGAATAGATCTATTAGATCGTTGAGTGATGGAAGAGCGTAACTGTCAGGAGATATGACGGAGTTCAATTTTCTATAGTCCACTATGAGTTTCTTAGAATTATCTCTCTTCTTAACTAAAATAACTGCTGATGCGTATGAAGACCGACAACAGTTACAGTTATATCATTTATTGTCCACGCAATAATATCTTGAAATTCATTCAATAGATCTACTACCCTTTTTCGATCTTCAGACGAAAGGTCAGGGGAAATGTCAATTTCTTTGTCAGCATCGTGTTGTAATTTAGATTTCGAATTTTCGACTTTCTCAGCGGAGAGTGGGCTGGCTTTAACCGTGTTCACTCTTATCTCTGGTGTAGGAATACATTTCTCCAAATGTCCTATGATTTGAGCATCTTGAATAGTCACGTTCCGCTTACTCAAGTTAAACACAGGCAGTTTAGAAAACCCATTTTCTTCTACATACATTGTAGGTGGTATTAAACATGGCACGCATTTGCTTAGCAATTGGAAAATTTTGAGGGATCATTTCTTCAGCCAAAACAGAGATTTGCCAACCACTGTCTAATAATGCATCTATTTTTTTTATTACAAATTCGAATTGGAATCGTGGGCAATCTTTGATCACACAAATTCGTTCGAGCTCTTTTCGCTTCAATTTGCCTACAATCTCTCCCGATTTCACGTTTATATGTCCACATTCTTTTAAAAGATGCCCACGCCCATATAAGGTATGTTTTTAGCCCCCATATAAGGTTTTACATGATGTGGTCTTAATTCTCTATATTTTCTCTTCATTTCCCGATGAGATTCAGTATAAATGTCAGCTAAATACAATAAACGCAACACATGAATAACTTGATCTATTGTCGATACTTCCTTTAATACTAAGGCCAGGACATAATTTGAAGGCAACGCTTTATAAATAGGCGTAACAATTCTCTCTCTCCCATTTCAGTTCTTACGAACTTCCAGTCTCGTATTAAAGTGTACGCGAAGTTATCAGGAGGGAAACGAGGAGGGAGTCGTTTTCTCTTTAACTTTTGTTCTAGCTGACCTCTATAAAAATCATCAGGAAATGCTCGAGAAATGATTTGCTTTAATTCTCGAAACTGCAACTGTTGAATGGCATCCTTATGACATA
Source organism: Thermobia domestica (assembly GCF_964235325.1). Classification (NCBI taxonomy): domain Eukaryota; kingdom Metazoa; phylum Arthropoda; class Insecta; order Zygentoma; family Lepismatidae; genus Thermobia; species Thermobia domestica. The sequence continues at coordinate 76,176,602 of NC_137457.1, read as the reverse complement.
GGACCCAATCAAGGGCCGAGTTTTCAAGACAGACCGCTAGATATATACATTGCTCCTGGTCGACCCAATCGAGGGCACGAGATATGGTCTGATATTCATCAAGGAATCTTGTAACAGATTCTTTAGGGCTTCCTTTAAATTTCGGCAATTTAAATACCGGGACACTGGCTACTCGATCTTCTGTTCCTTCCCGTGCACTTGATTCATCAGGATCTTGTCTATTTTCTATTTGGGGTTCTTTCGGAGGGAGTAAATTAACATTTATTGCCTTATTCTCGTCCAAGGGTAATGAATTCTCTGAGGGAGTCTTCACTTCGTGATTATCTAAAATTTCTTGCCTAATATTCTTATATAACGAAAGTGCAAGTGCGTTATCGGCAGTGGGGGAATATTTCACTTGAGGAGGGTGAGAAGCAATTTGCGGATATTTAAGAAAACTTAGATTTTCAATACAAAGTTCTTCATTTATGAACTCTTTAAGTTCTTCGCCTGAGTCACATGAGAAAGGACTCGGTGTTAGTACGTCACGTGCAGTCTTTTCCTGATAGTGCTCCTTCTTTGCCAATTGTTTAATTTCGTCTTCTGAATCATATTTACTTGAATTTTCTGGGAGTTTACTTCCAAGGGTTTTTTCATGTGAGGTGGTATATCAAATGCAAAATAAACTTAATCCTCAAATATTTGCTGTTGTTCTTCTTTCTTTAAAGGTGTTGACGCTAATTTAGGGTCAAACTCAAAATCACTCGTCATAATGCCAGGAGACTCTTCGGATGAACTATCTGCACTTTCATTAGAAGGGTTAGTAAGTTGTTCTGGCTTAAAGAAAATTGTGCGTTTCGGGACCACTTTTTTATACTGTGTACTTTCGAAAGGAGTCAAGGATGGCATTTTATTACAAGCTTCTTCAAACTTAGCTAAAGTTTCTTTATAACGCTGCGTTTGTGTTATCGATTGCCTATCCACAGGATCCAGTAAACTATACTGCTGTGGATGGTTTATCTGCGGTTCAAGTAAAGTAGGCGAACTGGCTACTGGGAAACTGGCTTGCTACACGGGCAGATATGTTGCTTCTTTTGCCAGGGGACATACTTCGGAGCGCAAAGCCTGCGTAAGCGCAGCGTTCTGAGCAAGAGTTTTTCTGCAATATTTGCAACTTGCTTCACCCGATTTTACAATATACCAAGCGTAAAATTTTGGTTGGGATTTCTTAGGTTTGAAAAAGGGGAACCAATGGAAAAACATTTTGAATTACTGTTTTCACTATTTTTTTCTAATCAGAAACAAATTAATGGGGGGTATTTCAGTATGAGCAATATAATCAGATCACTAATTGACATTAGAATCCACAATAACACATTTGCAGTAATGCGACAACTTACATAATTCACTTAAATTACCATGCACTATGAACAAAATACCAAAACATAACATAAGACATAGAATAGAAAAGGAAAGATGTCATAGCAGCACCACAAAATTTTTCGTCCCGAAAAATGAAAAAGAAAGAAGAAAAGCTTTTGACAAGCCCACATTTGTGACGATGTGCAGTCTCTTTTTCTATTTGCTTAGCTCGTTAATTTTCACACTTTATTGCGAACTGCTCACGCTATATCTTAGCGGGTGTCACGAAAGAAATATACTTAAATTACACCATTATTTTCATGGGAAAAATTGGTTTAATCTAGGGGAATGACAACATTATTTATAAAAAGTAAGTTTATTACATAACTAAAATGGTAATATGTAAAAACATTTATTTTAGTGTTTCAACAAAAGTAATGGAATATCTGATAGTTCATGAACAACTAGATACATTAATATATATATATTGAGTGAAAGGCTAGAGATTGAAATATTTAAGTTAGAAGAAACTCAAGATGAAATACGAAAATGCGACTTCAGTTCCTAACCTTAAAGTTAGGTACATACGTGTACTGTCACAGCCGGAAGAATTCAATATCGTGATCTCTAGACTTATCTATGGATTCATAATTATAACCAATTTCAACATATTAATGCGGTGTCACGTTGCCAAAATCATGATTATGTATCCTGTAGGATGACTATGAGTAACTTTCGACAAGTAAACTTCCTACAAAATTGCGCAGCAAAAACAACATTAGTCACCTTCAGAAGGTTTTACGTATTTCCTTTTTCTGTTGCTAGCTTGTAGCAAGTCAAGAGAGAAAAATGTCTTTTAAAATGCATATTAATCAAAATAACCTTTTTCAATTCCTTCAATAAAGAGCAATGTAACCACATTTTTGAACTCAGCGTCACAATGCTAGCCCCTCCACCATGTTAAATTCAATCACAAATTGTTGCAATAGTTTCTACATCGTTTATGCAACAATGTAGCGCGAAATGTTCGTTTTTATTCAATTACGGGCGCTTCCAGAACGAAAACAAATTGGGGTCTGTCTAAGTGGTAGTCAACACCATATCCAATTCAATTTCAAATTGGCCGCAATCGTTTGTACATAGTTTGTACAGAAACTTAAAGGCCAAATTTTTTGTTTGTACATGATAGGGGGCGCAGCCAGAACGTAAACAAAGTGGGGAGCTGTCTAAATGCCAGGCCCCACCATGTCCAATTCAATTTCAAATTGTCGCAATCGTTTGTACACAGTTTGTACAGAAAAGTGGAGGCCAAATTTTCGTTTGTACATGATAGAGGGAGCAACCAAAACGTGAACAAAGTGGGGGCTGTCTAAATGCTAGCCCCCATAATGTCCAATTCAATAACAAATTGCCTTAATCGTTTATACATCGTTTCTCCATTAATGTGCAGGCGAAGTTTTCGTTTGTACACAATTAGGGGCTCCGGCAGAAGGAATACAAAGTGGGGGTCTGTCTAAGTGGTATCGCCCACCATGTCCAATTCAATCGCAAATTGTCGCAATCGTTTATACAAATAATGTGCAGGCAAAAGTTTCGTCGGTAAATAATTGGGCGCGCCGCCAGAACTAAAAGAAAGTGGGTCTATCTAAATGGTAAACCCACCTTGTCCAATTAAATCAAAAATTTCTACAATCGTTTCTACATCGTTTGCACAACAATGTGCCGCCTAAATTTTCATTTGTATACAATTACGGGCGAGGCCAGACCGATAACAGGTGGTGGCTATCTGAATGCTAGCCCCTTCACCATGTTAAATTCAATCACAATTTGTCGCAATCGTTTGTACAGAAACATGCCAAGCCAAATTTTGGTTTGTATACAATTAGGGGCGCCGCCAGAAGGAAAACAAAATGGGTACTGTCTACGTTTTAGCCACTCCACCATCTTCAATTCAATCACAAATTGTCACAATCGTCTCTACATCGTTTGTGCAAATATGTACAGGCGAAATTTTCGTTTGTACACAATTAGGGGTTCCGCCAAAACGAAAACAAAGTAGGGGATGTCTGAATGGTAGCCTCTCCACCTTGTCAAATTCAATGAGATATTGTCACAATCGTTTCTTCATCTTTTTACAACAAGGTGCAGGCGAAATTTTCGTTTGTATACAATTACGTTCGCCGCAAGAACGTAAACAAAGTGGGAGTCTGCCTAATTGGTAGCCCCTGACATGTCCAATTCAAACACAAATTGTAGCAATCATTTGCACATAGTTTGTCCAGAAAGTGGAATACAAATTTTCGCTTGTTTACAATTAGGGACGCGTCCAGTAACAAGACAAATTTGGGGCTGATTAAATGGTTCCTTGCACCAATTCAATCACAAATTCTCACAATCGGTTGTGCATGTTTGTACAAGAACTTGCAGGCGAAATCTTCGTTTGTATACAATTAGGGGCGCCGCCTGAAGTAAAATTAAGTGGGATCTGTCTAAGTGCTATCCCCCTCCAGGTCAAATTCATTAACAAATTGTCAAAATTGTTTCTACATAGTTTGTACAAAAATGTGCAAGGGAAATTTTCGTTTGTACGCAATTAGAAACGCCGCCAGAACAATAACAAAGTGGCTGCTGTCAGAATGGTAGCCCTCGCCATGTTCAATTAAATCAGAAATTGTCGCAATCGTATGTACATCGTTTGTATAAAAATGTGGAAGCGAAATGTTACACAATTAGGAGCGCCGACGGAACGAAAAGAAAGTGCTGGCAGTCTAACTGGTAACCCCTCCACAATGTTTAATTCCATCACAAATAGTCGCAATCGTTTCTACATCGTTTGGACAACAATGTGTACGGGAAATTTTTATCTGTATACAATACGGGCGCCGCCAAAACGAAAATAAAATGAGGTCTTTCTAAGTCTTAGAACACATCATGTCCAATTGAATCTCAAATTATCGCAATCGTTTGTAAATAGTTATTGTAGAAGTGGGCAGGCCAAATTTTTCTTTGTGCACAATTAGGGGCGCCGGAAGAACGAAAAGAATGTGAGTGCTCTCTAAATTTTAGCCCCCAACATGTGCAATTCAATCACAAATTGTCGCAATCGTTTCTACATCGTTTGTCCAAAAATGTGGAGGAAAATTTTTCGCTTGTACACAATTAGGGGCGCCGTCAGAACGAAAACAAAATGACGTCTGTCTAAGTGGTAGCCACTCCAACATGTTCAATTCAATCACAAATTGTCGCAATCCATTTTACATCTTTTGTACAAAAATGTGCAGGCAAAATTTTCTTTTGTACACAATTAAGGGCGCCGTCACAACGAAAAGAAAGTGTGCGCTGATTGATTGGTAGCTCCTGCACGATGCCCAATTCAATCGCAAATTGTCGCAACCGTCTGCACAACGTCTGTACAGAAACGTGCAGCCAACATTTTCGTTGTACGCAATTTGCGCCGCCGCCAGATCGAAAACAAATTGGAGGCTTTCGGAATGCTAGCCACTTCACCGTGTTAAACTCAATCTCAAATAGTCGCAAACGTTTCTACATCGTTTGTACAACAATGTGCCGGAAAATTCTTATTCTATACAATTACGGGCGCCGCTAGACCGAAAACAAAGTGGGGGCTGTCTGAATGCTAACTGCTTCACCATGTTAAATTCAATCACAATTTATCGCAATCGTTTCTGCATCAATTGTATAACAATGTGCAGGCGAAATGTTTGTTTGTATACAATTAAGGGAGCCGCCAGAATGGAAAGAAAGTGGGGTCTGTCTAAGTGGTATCGCCCACCATGTCCAATTCAATCACAAATTTTCGCAATCGTTTGTACAAATAATGTGCAGGACAATTTTCGTTTGTAAATAATTAGGGTCGTCGCCAGAACAAAAAAAATGAGGGCTGTGTAAATGATGGCCCCCACAATTTCCAATTAAATCACAAATTATCGCAATTGTTCCTACATAGTTTGTACAAAAATGTGCAGGCGAAGTTTTCGTTTCTACACAATTAGGGGAGCCGCCAGAAATAAAACAAGGTGGGGGCTATCTTAAGAGTAGACCCCGCCATGTCCAATTCAATCATAAATTGTCGCAGTCGTTTGTACATAGTTTGTACAGAAATGTGCAACCCAAATTTTCGTTTGTATACAGTTAGGGGTTCTACCAGAACGAAATCAAAATGGGGTCTGTCTAAATGATACTTTCCACCATGTTCAATTTAATCACGAATTGTCACATTCGTTTGCACATCGTTTGTACAAGACTGTGCAGGCGAACGTTTAGCTTGTACACATTTAGGGGAGCCGTTAGAACGAAAACAAAGTTGTGAAGACTGTCTGAATGGTAGCCCCTCCACAATGTCCAATTCAATCACAAATTATCGCAATCGTTTGTACATCTTTCGTACAGAAATGTGCAGGCAAAATATTCGTTTGTGCACTATTTGGAGTGCCGCCAGACAGAAAACAAATTTTGAGCAGTGTGAATGCTAACCCCTCTTCCATGTTAAATTCAATTTCAAATTGTCGCAATCGTTGGTACATTGTTTTTACAAAATGTGCACGCCAAATTCTTGTTTGTACATGATAAGGGGCGAAGCCAGAACGTAAACAAAGTGAGGGGCTGTCTAAATGCTAGCCCCCGCCATGTCCAATTGAATCGCAAATTGTCGCATTCGTATATATATCGTTTGTGCAGAAATGTGCAGGCGAAGTTTTCGTTTGTACACAATTAGTGGCTCCGCCAGAAAGAAAAAAATGGGGGCTGTCTAAATGGTAGCCCCTATCATGTCCAATTAAATCACAAATTATCGCAATCTTTTCTCTATCGTTTCTAGAACAATGTGCAAGCAACATTTTCATTTGTATACAATTACAACGAAAACAAATTGGGGTCTCTCTAAGTTTTAGCCCCCAACATGTTAAGTTCAATCTAGAATTGTCGGAATCGTTTGTAAATAGTTTGTGCAGAAACGTGCAGGCCAAATTTATGTTTCTACACAATTAGGGGCTCCGGCAGAACGTAAAAATGTGGGGGGCTGTCTAAATTATAGCCCCCACCATGTCCAATTAAATCCCAAATTGTCGCAATCGTTTCTACATCCTTTGTAGAACAATATGTCTGCAAAAATTTTCATCTTTATACAATTACGGGCACCGCCAGACCGAAAACAATTCTTGGCTATCTGAATGCTAGCCCCCTCTCCATGTTAAATTGAATCACAATTTGTCGCAATCGTTTGTACATAGATTGTACAGAAATGTGCCAACCCAAATTTTGGTTTATATACAATTAGGGGCACCGCCAGAAGGAAAAAATAGGTAGTCTAAATTTTAGCCCATCCACCATGTCCAATTCAATCAGAAATTGTCGCAATAGTTTCTACATCTTTTGTACAAGGTGCAGGCGATTTTTTTTTGTATACCATTACGTTCGCCGCCAGAACGAAAACATAGTTGGAGTCAGTCTAATTGGTAGTCCCTACCATGTCCAATTCAAACACAAATTCTCGCAATCGTTTGCACATTGTATTCCACATTACTGGACAAACTAATTTTCGTTTGTATACAATTAGGGATGCGGCCTGTACCAAAACAAAGTTGGGGCTGAATAAATGGTTCCTTGTACCATGTCCAATTCAATCACAAATTCTCACAATTCACTGTACATGTTCGTACAAAAATTTGCAAGCGAAATCTTTGTTTGTATATAAATAGGGGTGCCGCCTGAAGGAAAACAAAGTGGGGTTCTGCGTAAGTGGTATCCCCTACCAGGTCTAATTCAATCACAAATTGACGCAATTGTTTCTACAGAGTTTGTACAAAAATGTGCAATCGCAATTTTCGTGTGTACGCAATTAGGGTCGCTGCTAGAAAGATAACAAAGTGGTTGCTGTCAAAATGGTAGCCCCGCCATGTTCAATTCCATCACAAACTGTCGCAATCGTTTCTACATCGTTTGTACAACAATGTTCAGACGAACTGTTCATTTGTCACATACCGGCGCCTCCAAAACGAAAATAAAGTGGGTTTTTTCTAAGTGTTAGCCCTCACCATGACCAATTCAATCTCAAATTGTCGCAATCGTTTGTAAATACTTGCTGCAGAAATGTGCAGGCCAAATTTTTCTTTTTACACTATTAGGGGCGCCGGCAGAACGAAAAGAATGTAGGTGCTCTCTAAGTTGTAGCCCCCAACATGTGAAATTCAATCACAAATTGTTGCAATCGTTTCTACGTCGTTTGTCCAAAAATGTGGAGGCAAAATATTCGTTTGTACACAATTAGGGGTGCCATCAGAACAAAAACAAGGTGACGTTTGTCTAAGTGGTAGCCACTCCACCATGTTCAATTCAATCACAAATTGTCGCAATCGTTTCTACATGGTTTGTCCAAAAATGTGGAGGGAAAATTTTCGTTTGTCCACAACTGGGGGCGCCGTCAGACCGAAAACAAATTGGGGGTTTTCTGAATGCTAGCCCCTTCATCATGTTAAACTCAATTACAAATTGTCGCAAATGTTTCTAAATCGTTTGTACAACAATGTGCCGGCAAAAATTTCATTCTATACAAATACGGACACCGCCAGACCGAAACAAAGTGGGGGCTGTCTGAACGCTTGCCCCTTCACCATTTTAAATTCAATCACAAATTATCTCAATCGCTTGTACATCGTTTGTACAGAAATGTGCAGGCAAATTATTCGTTTGTGCACAATTTGATGCGCCGCCAGACCGAAAACAAAGTAGGGGCTGTGTGAATGCTAGCCCGTCCATTATGTTAAATTCAATCACAAATTGTCGGAATAGTTTCTACATCATTTGTGCAACAATGTACGTGCGAAAATTTCGTTTTTATACAATTACGGGTGCCCCCAGAACAAAAACAAAGTAGGGTCTTCCTAAGTTTTTACCCCCATCATGTCATATTGTCGCAATCGTTTGTAAATAGTTTGTGCAGAAACGTGCAGACCAAATTTTTCTTTGTACACATTTAGGGGCGCCGGCAGAATGAAAACAAAGTGGGTGCTGTCTTAATTGTAGGCCCCACCAGATGCAATTCAATCACAAATTGTCGCAATTGTTTATACTACGTTTGTACAAAAATGTGCAGGCGAAAGGTTCGTTTGTAGACAATTAGGGCCGCCGCCAGAATGAAAACAATGTGGAAACTGTCTGAATGCCAGTCCATCCACCATCTCCAATTCAATGGGAAATTGTCGCAATCGTTTGTACAAATAATGTGCAGTCAAAATTTTTGTTTGTAAATAATTAAGCGTGGCTCCAGAACAAAATCAAATTGGTGGTTGTCTAAATGGTAGCCCCAAACCATCCAGTTCAATAACAAATTGCCGCAATCGTTTACAACGTTTCAACAAAAATGAGCAGGCGAAATTTTCGTTTGTACATAATTAGAGGCGCCCTCACACCGAAAAGACTGAGGTCTGTCTAAATAGTAGACCCCGCAATGTAGAATTTAATTTACAAATTTTCGCAATCTTATGTTCATCCTTTGTACAGAAATGTGCAAGCCAAATTTACTTTTGTGCACAATTAGGGGGCCGCCAGAACGAAAACAAAGTGGGGGTCTGTTTAAGAGGTAGTCACCAGCATGTCCAATTCCATCTCAAATTGCCGCAACCCTTTGTCATAGTTTGTACAGAAGTATGGAAGCCAAATTTTCGTTTGCGTAGGGAAGAAAACAATAGGGATACGCACGAGACGAGTAGAGACAGGATTTACCTGACAAAATTCGTGTCGGGACACGGCTCTTCCGATAGAAAATTATACATTTTTCGTGTCGATACGACCTTTACAGCACATTTTCGAGACGAGTCTGCCACAAATCTTGTCTCGTGCGCATCCCTAAAGAACAAGGTGGCGGTCTCTCCAAATGGTGCCTTCCACAATTTCGAATTTAGTCACAAATTATCACAATCGTTTGAACAACGTTTGTACAAGAACGTGCAGGCGAAATTTTCGTTTCTATACAGTTAGGGGTGCGAAACGAAGGAAAACAAATTGGGTTCTGTCTAAATTCTACATTCCGCCATGTCCAATTCAATCTGAAATTGTCGCAATCGTTTCTACATCGTTTTTACAAAAATGAGCAGGCGAAATTTTCGTTGTACACAATTACGGGCGCTGCCTTAACGAAAACAAAGTGGGTTCTGTCAAAGTGGCAGCCCCTCCATCATGTTCAATTTAATCTGAAATTGTCGCAATTGTTACCACATCGTCTTTGTAGAAACGTGCAAGCAAAATTTTCGTTTGTACAAAATTAGGGGCGCCGCCAGACCGAAAAAAGTGGGGGCTGTCTAAACGGTAGCCCCCACCATGTCCAATTTAATCACAAATTGTCGCAATCTTATGTACATCCTTTGTACAGAAATGTGCAGGCCAAATTTTCATTTCTACACAATTAGTGGCGCGGCCAGAACGAAAACATAGTGGGGTCTGTCTAAATGGTACCTTCAACCATATCCAATTTAATAAAAATGTTCACAATCGTTTGCACATCGTTTGTACAAAAATGTGCAGGCAAATCTTCGATTATACACAATTAGGGCGCCGTAAGAACGAAAACAAAGTAGGGGTCTGTTTAAGTGGTTGCCCCACTATGTACAATTCAATCACAAATTGTCGCAATCGTTTGTATATAGTTTCTACAGAAATGTGCAAGCCAAATTTTTGTTTGTATACAATTAGGGCGCCGCCAGAACGAATACAAAGTTTGTACAACGTTTGTACATAAATGTGCAGGCGAAGTTTTCGTTTGTACACAATTAGGGGCGCCGGCAGAAAATTAGAGGTGGGGACTGTCTACGCGGTAGACCCCACTATTTCGAATTTAATCACATATTTTTTCAATCGTTTGTACATAGTTTGTACAGAAATGTGCAACCCAAATTTTTGTTTGTATACAGTTAGGGGGGCGACCAGAACGAAAACAAAGTGGGGTCTGTCTAAATGGTAGCTTCCACCATATCAAATTTAATAAAAATGTTCAAAATCGTTTGCACATCGTTTGTACAAAAATGTGCAGGCAAATTTTCGATTGTACACAATTGGGGACGCCGCCAGAGTGAAAATAAAGTGTGTTCTGTCTAAATGGTAACCCCCGCCATGTCCAATTCAATCACAAATTATGGTAATTGTTTCTACATACTTTGTACAAAAATGTGCAAGAGAAATTTTCCTTTGAACACAATTAGGGACGCCTCTAGAACAAAAAGAAAGTGGGAGCTGATTAAATGGTAGCACCTGCCATGTCCAATACAATCACAAATTGTCGCAATCGTATGTACATAGTTTATTAAAAAAATCGTTTGTACGCAATTAGGAGCGCCGCCGGAACGGAAAAATGTAGTTAGTTGTCTAAGTGGTTCAATTCCATCATAAATTGTCGCAATCGTTTTTACAGCGTTTGTTAAACAATGTGCAAGCGAAAATTTTTATTTGTTTACAATTACGGCCGCCGCCAGAACGAAAACAAAGTGTGGTCTTTCTAATTAGTAGCCCACACCGTGTGCAATTCAATCTTAAATTGTCGGTATCGCTTGTAAGCAGCTATATCAAAATTTGCATCCCAAATTTTCCTTTGTACACAATTAGCTGCGACCGCAGAACGAATACAAAGTGGACACTTTCTAAATGGTAGCTTATACCTTCCAATTCAAACTCAAATTTTCGGAATCGTTTGTACATAGCTTGTACAGAAATGTGCACTCTAAATTTTCGTTTTTATACAATTACGGGCGTCGCCAGAGCGAAAACAAAGTGAGGGTCTGTCTAAGTGGAAGCCCCTCCACCGTGTTCAATCCCATTACAAATTATCGCAATCGTTTCTAAATCGTTTTGCACAAAGATGTGCATGCGAAATTTCCGTTTGTAGACAATTAGGGCGCCACCAGACCGAAAAAATGGGGCTCTCTAAATGGTAGTCCCCGCCATGTCCAATTCAATCACTAATTGTCGCAATCGTTTCTACATCGTTTGCACAACAATGTGCAGGCGAAATGTTGGTTGTTACACAACAACGGGCGCCGCCAGAATGAAAACAAAGTGAGCGTCAGTCTACGTGGTAGCCCCCACTATGTCCAATTTAATCACATATTGTTGCAATTGTTTGTACATAGTTTGTACAGAAATGTGCAACCCAAATTTTAGTTTGTATACAGTTAGGGGCGAGGCCAGAACGAAAACAAAGTGGGGCCTTTGTAAATGGTACCACTATATTCAATTTAATAAAAAAAACTCACAACCGTTTGCATATCGTTTGTACAAGAATGTTCAAGCGAAAGTTTGGTTTGTATGCAATTAGGAGCGCCGCCGCCGCCATTAGGAAGGAAAATAAAGTGGGTAATGTCTATATGTTAGCCCTCGCCATGTCCAATTCAATCACAAATTGTCGCAATCGTTTACATCGTTTGTACAAAAATTTGCAGGCGAAATTTTCGTTTGTACACATTTAGGGGAGCCGGCAGAACGAAGATAAAGTGATGGCTGTCTGAATGGTAGACCCTCCACGATGTCCAATTCAATCACAAATTATCGCAATCATTTCTACATAGTTTATACAGAAATGCGCAGGCAAAATATTGGTTTGTACACAATTAGGGGCGCCGCTAGGCCGAAAACAAAGCGAGGACTTTCTGAATGTTAGCCTCTCCACCATGTTAAATTCAATGACATATTATCGCAATTTTTTCTATATCGTTTGCACAACAACGTGCAGGCGAAATTTTCATTTGTATAAAATTAGGGGCTCCGCCAGAACGAAAAGAAAGTTGGGGTCAGTCTAAGTGGTAGCCCCCACCATGTCCAATTCAATCTCAAATTGATGCAATCAATTGTTCATTGTTTGTACAGAAATGTGCAGGCTAAATATTCGATTTTACGTAATAGAGGGCGCCGCCAGAACGTAAACAAAGTGGGGGGCTGCCTAATTTGGTAGACCCATAATGTGCAATTTAATCACAAATAATCGCAATCGTTTCTACATCGTTTGTATAGAAATGTGCAGGCAAAATTCCGTTGGTGCGCAATTAGGGGCGCCGGCAGAAAAAAAGGGGGTCGTCTAAATGGTAGCCTACACTATGTCTAATTCAATCACAAATTTTCGCAATCGTTTGTACATATTTTGTACAAAAATGTGCAGGCAAAGTGGGATCGGTCTAGGTGGCAGCCCCTAGATCATGTTAATTTCAATCACAAATTCTCGCAATCGTTTGCACATCGTCTTCGCAGAAACGTGCAGGCAAAATTTTTGTTTGTAGAAAATTACGGGCGACCTCAGAACGAAAACTAAGTGGGAGCTGTCTAAATGCTAACTCCCACCATGTCCACTTCAATCACAAATTGTCGCAATCGTTTGTACATCGCTTGTAAAAAAATGTGAAGGCGAAGTTTTCGTTTGTACACAATTAGAGTCGCCTCCAGAACGAAAACAATGTGGGTGCTGTCTAAATGGTAGCACCCACTATGTCCAATGCAATCACAAATTGACGCAATCGTTTACAACGTTTGTCCAAAAATGTGCAAGCCAAACTTTCGTTCGTATACAATTATTGGCGCGACCAAAACGAAAAAAAGTGAGGTCTTTCTAAATGGTACTTTCTACCATGTCGAATTGAAAAACTAATTTTCACAACCCTTTGCACAACGTTTGTACAAATATGTACAGGCAAAATGTTCGTTTGTACGCAATTTTTGGGTGCCGCCAGACCGAAAACAAATTGGGGTTCTCTCTAAGTGGTAGCTCTCACCATGTCCAATTCAATTTCAAATTGTCGCAATCGTTTCTAAATAGTTTATGCATAAATGTGCAGGCCAACTTTTCGTTTGTATACAATTAGTGGCGCCGGCAGAAAGAAAAAAGTGTGGGCTGTCTAAATGGTATCCCCCACCATGTCTAATTCAATCACAAATTGACGCAATCGTTTACTTCGTTTGTACAAAAATGTGCAGACGAAAGTTTTGTTTGTACACAATTAGGGGCGCCGCCAGACCGACAAAAAGGGGAGCTGTCAAAACGGTAGCCTCCGCCATGTCCAATTCAATCACAAATTGTCGCAATCATTTGTACATAGTTTGTACAGAATGTGCAAGCCAAATTTTCGTTCGTATACAATTATTGGCGCGATCAAAACGAAAAAAGTGGGGTCTCTCTAAATGGTACATTCTACCATGTCGAATTTTGTAACAAATTTTCACAATCGTTTACACATCGTTTGTACAAGAATGTGCAGGCGAAATTTTCGTTTGTATACAAATAGGGTGATGCCAGATCGAAACCAAAGTGGGGGCTGTCTGAATGCCTGCCCCTCCACAATCTCCAATTTAATCACAAACTGTCGCAATCGTTTCTACAACGTTTGTACAGAAATGTGCAGGCAAAGTTTTCGTTTGTACATACTTAGAGGCGCCGCGAGAAAAAATATGTGGGGACTGTCTGAATGGTAGCCCCCGCCAGATCCAATTCAATCACAAAGTGTCGCAATCGTTTCTACGTCTTTTGTACAAGGTGCAGGCAAAATTTTCGTTTGTACGCAATTACGTTCGCTACCAGAACGAAAACAAAGTAGAGGTCTGTCTAATTGGTAGCCCCCACCGTGTCCAATTCAGTCACAAATTGTAATAATCTTTTGTACATGGTTTGTACAAAAATTATAGGCGAAATTTTCGTTTCTAAATATTTAGTGGCGCAGCCAGAACTAAAACAAAGTGATGACTGTTTGAATGGTGGCCCCTTCACGATTTCCAATTTAACCACAGATTGCCGCAATCGTTTGTACAACGTCTGTACAAAAATGTGGAGGCAAAATTTTTGGTTGTACACAGTTAGAGACGCAGCCAGAACGAAAACAAAGTGGGTGCTGTCTAAGTGGTAGTCCCACCATGTCCAATTCAATCTCAAATTGTCGAAATAGATTCTACTTCGTTTGTACAAAAATGTGCAAGCGAAATTTGCTGTACAAAATTAGGGACGCCGCCAGAACGAAAACATGGGGGGTTCTGTCTAAGTGGTAGTACCACCATCTCCAATTCAATCTCAAATTGTCGAAATAGATTCTACATCGTTTGTACAAAATTGTGCAAGCGAAATCGTTTTGTACAAAATTATTGACGCCGCCAGGACGAAAACAAAATAGCGGTTTTCTGAATACTACGCACTCCACCATGTCCAATTCAATCTGAAATTGTCGCAATCGATTGTACATCGTTTTTACAAGAATGTGCAGGCGAACTTTTCTTTGCACACAATTAGGGGCACTGCCAGAACGAAAAGAAGGTGAGGGCTGTCTGATTGGTAGCTCTTGCACGATGCCAACTTCAATCGCAAATTGTGGTAATCGTATGCACAACGTCTGTACCAAAACGTACAGGTAAAATTTTCGTTTGTACGCAATTAGGGGCTCCGACAGACCGAAAAAAAAGTGGTAGTATCCACCAAATGCAATTCAATCACAAATTGTGGCAATTGTTTAAACAGCGCTTGTACAAAACTGTGCAGCCCAATTTTTTTCAGAAATGGTACAGAAATGGTACAGAAAATTTTTGGTTGTACACAATTAGGGACGCCGCCAGAACTAAAACAAAGTGAGTGCTGTCTAAATGGTAGTCCCAACATGTCCAATTCAATCTCAAATAGTCGAAATAGATTCTACATCGTTTGTAGAAAAATGTGCATGCGAATTTTTTTGTACAAAATTAGGCACGCCGCCAGAACGAAAAGAAAGTGGGTGCTGTCTAAGTGGTAGTCTCTCCACCATGTTAAATTCAATCACAAATTGTCGCAATCGTTTCTACATCGTTTGTACAACAATGTGCAGGCGCAATTTTCATTTGTATACAATTACGGGCGCCGTGAGAACAAAAAAAAGTTAGGGCTGTCTGATTGGTAGCTCTTGCACGATGACCAATTCAGTCGCAAATTGTCCCAATCATTTGCACAACGTCTGTACAGAAACGTGCATGCAAAATTTTCGTTTGTACGCAATTACGGGCGCCGCCAAATTGAAAACTAAGTGGGGGCTCTCTAAGTGGTAGTCCCTTCACCACGTTAAATTCAATCACAAGTTTTCGCAATCGTTTGTAAATAGTTATTGCAGAAATGTGCAGGCCAAATTTCTCTTTGTTCACAATTAGGGGCACGGCATAACGAAAACAAAGTAGATACTCTCTAAATAGTAGTCCCCACCATGCGCAATTCATTCACAAATTTTCGCAATTGTTTGTACAAACTTTGTACAAAAATGTGCATGCGAAATTTCCGTTTCTATACAATTAGGGGATCCGCCAGGACGAAAACAAAGTGGCGGTTTTCTGAATACTACTCACTCCACTATGTCCAATTCAATCTGAAATTGTCGCAATCGTTTGTACATCGTTTTTACAAGAATGTGCAGGGTAACTTTTCCTTTGGACACAATTAGGGGCACTGCCAGAACGAAAAGAAAGTTAGGGCTGTTTGATTGGTAGCTCTTGCACGATGCCCAATTCAATCACAAATTGTAGCAATCGTTTGCACAACGTCTGTACAGAAACGTAGAGGCAAAATTTTCGTTTGTTCGCAATTAAGGGCGCCGCCAGACCGAAAACAAAGTGTGGGCTGTCTAAGTGGTAGCCCCATCACCATGTTAAATTCAATCACAAGTTGTCGCAATCGTTTGTAAATAGTTATTGCAGAAATGTGCAGGCCAAATTTCTTTTTGTTCACAATTAGGGGCACGGCAGAACGAAAACAAAGTGGATACTCTCTAAATAGTAGCCCAAACCATGTGCAGTTCAATCTCAAATTTTCGCAATTGTTTGTAAATCCTTTGTACAAAAATGTGCATGCGAAATTTCCGTTTCTATACAATTAGGGGCACCGCTAGGACGAAAACAAAGTGGCGGTTTTCTGAATAATAGCCACTACACCATGTTCAATTCAATCTGAAATTGCCGCAATCGTTTGTACATCGTTTTCACAAGAATGTGCAGGCGAACTTTTCCTTTGTACACAATTAGGGGCACTGCCAGAACGAAAAGAAAGTGAGGGCTGTCTGATTGGTAGCTCTTGCACGATGCCCAATTCAATCACAATTGTGGCAATCGTTTGCACAACGTCTGTACAGAAACGTAGATGCAAAATTTTCGTTTGTACGCAATTAGGGGCTCCGCCACACCGAAAAAAATGTGGTAGCTTCCACCAAATGCAATTCAATCACAAATTGTTGCAATTGCTTCTACAGCGCTTGTACAAAAATTTGCGCGCCAAATTTCTGTTTGTACATGATAGGGGGCGCCACCAGATAGTAAACAAAGTGCTGGGTTTTCTAAATGTCAGCCCCAAACATGTCCAATTCAATCACAAATTGACTCAATCGTTTCTACATCGTTTGTACAGAAAGGTGCAGACGAAATTCTCGTTTGTACACAATTAGGGGCACCGGCCGAAAGAAAAAAGTGTGGGCTGTCTAAATGGTATTCCCCACCATGTCTAATCCAATCACTGATTTTCGCAATCGTTTGTACGAATAATGTGCAGGCAATATTTTCGTTTGTACACAATTAGGGGCTCCGCCAAAACGGAAACAAAGTTTGATCTAAGTAAATGGTAGCCCCCACCATGTTCAATTCAATCACAAATTTATCGCAATCGTTTCTATATCGTTTGCAGAACAATGTGGAGCCAAATTTTCATTTGTGTACAATTACGGGTGCCGCCAGAACGGAAACAAAGTGGGGTCTTACTAGGTGGTAGCCTCCATCATGAGCAATTTAATCTCAAATTGTCGCAATCGTTTGTAAATAGTTAGTGCAGAATCGTGCAGGCCAAATTTTTGTTTGTGCACTGTTAGGGGCTCCGGCGGAACGAAAACAAAGTGGGTGGTGTCTAAGTAGTAGCCCCCACCAGATGCAATTCAACCGCAAATACTCGCAATTGTTTCTACATAGTTTGTACAAAAAAGTGATGGAGAAGATTTCGTTTGTACGTAATTAGCGGCGCCGCCAGAAAGAAAACAATGTCGGGGCTGTCTGAATGTTAGCCCCTCCACCATGTCCAATTCAATCAGAAATTGTCGCAATCGTTTCTACATCTTTTGTGCAACAAGGTGCAGGCGAAACTTTCGTTTGTATACGATTAGTGGTGCCGACAGAACGAAAACAAATTTGGGGTCTGGCTAATTGGTATCTCCCACTATGCCCAATTCGATCAAAAAATGGTCGCAATCGTTTGTAGAAAAATGTGCAGGCAAAATTTTCGTTTGTAAATAATTAAGTTCGCTGCCAGAACAAAAACAAAGTGGGAGCTGTCTAAATGGTAGCCCCCACCATGTCCAAATAAATCACAAATTATCGCAATTGTTTCTACATAGTTTGTACAAAAATGTGTTGGAGAAGTTTCTGTTGCACGCAATTAGGGGCGCCTCCAGAAAGAAAACAAAGTGGCGACTGTCTAAATGGTAGCCCCACAATTTCCAATTCAACCACATATTATCGCAATTGTTTCTATATATTTTATACAGAAATGGGCAGGCGAATATTTTCGTTTCTACAAAATTAGGGACGCCTCCAGAATGAAAACAATGTGTGTGCTGTCATAACAGTAGCCCCCGCCCTGTCAGGTAATAAGTGGAGGTTGGATACATAAGAAATAATAGCTTTTTGCAGTAACAGAATAGTTTCACTCTATGTCTGATATTTGGAAAACCAACATGACAGCAAATACGTGCCCGAAATCATAACATGCCAGGATATTCCTCCACTTGGCGGAAAAAGTATTACTATCTGAGAGCATCATTTAGAGAAACAACAACGAGATAAATCTGCAGAAATTCCATTCACATTAAGTTCAAAGAGATAGGAACTAATGCAAAAGAATAATACGCTTTATGCAGAAACCGAAAAAGTACGGAAAGCTAAACAAAATGAGAAAAGATATCAAGAGCAAAAGACATGGGAATAAATTAAATTTTAACACTTAAGGATAAAAGGTGTCCGTCTTTCCCCCTACCCCATCTTGCGCTTTCACCCTTCATAGGATAAACCTCTTTTAGTATCAAACGCGAACATCATTTATAGTGTTTAATTCCTTGAAAAAAAATAAATCAGTCTATACCGAGACTCGAACCCCAGACCTTAGAATGATAGTCTCACGTCAGTCCACTTACCTACACAGGCTCTATCTACCACGTTTATAAATCACATATTACCCGCGCTGTTATCAAACGTGTTAAATCACGCATTGTTGGTGAGCCAGCCCAGTTCCATTTAAAGTTTGAATTTTATTTACCTCACTTAGCCATCTGTGGGTAGCAGTCCCCTTGCTTTCATAAAAAGCATTTCTTTTGTAGATTAAAATCTAGAATGAACTAATCTATACTCTTGGGAGGATACTGGTGCACCAACCTTTCTATCTATCTATCTATCTATCTATCTATCTATCTATCTATCTATATATATATATATATATATATATATATATATATATATATATATATATATATATGTCGGATTGATTGAGGATTTAAGAGCAACTTCGTAAATTTACGGAACGGGTGTTACCACAACAGTGAGGACATCTAGTAGCGTTGTTATGTAACACACGTACTGCAAATAAAGTTTCAAAACCAGAAGTCGGAAGATCTGCGGTGGGTAAGTCGGTAAGACGTCTGCTTGCTGAGTGAAGAAATCCGCGTTCAAATCTGGGCAGATAGCTTTTTTCGTTGAAAATACATTTCTATATTTTTGCGTTTGATATTGCTTTCTTTCATTTTTTGTAGATTATCTTAAATTAGTGAAGGCCAAGTAAGGTCAGGTTACATATATGTCTGCTTTATCTGTGTGTACAGTCCAGAGATAGAGTGAGTCAATTGGGTCATGATTTGTGAGTAGGTCAGTGGGTCGTGAGTCAACAGGACGTGACTCACTTTGACACACCACCCACCGTGACCTCTCTGACTCACACTGACCCTACGTTTTAAATTTTAAGGTCTCCCTCTTTATTCGGCCTCCCTCCTTCAAGGTCTCCCTCCTTATTATTAAATTCAGTGTATAGATAATTATTGAGTTGAGTTGATTTTGAGTTTAGCGTCCTTTTGAGCAGCGAGGTTATATGAGACGGGACCTACTGATTAACATAGAAACCGAAAAACATGAGTTCCCGTTGGGAATCAAAACAGGGTCTCTATGCCACAGGTATATAATTCTGTATTATATAGCTGTTATTATTCTTGCTTTAAAATATCAAATAATTAAACATTTGATGTAAATAAATGAGAAACCTAAAATATTGCAGATTACTGCAATTGCGTTAAACTTAAAGATTTCATTTTATTTCAATTTTTATTTTGAAGGTATGGTTTCAAGTTGGTATTAAACTCAGAACTCTGATCTTAATGAGTTGAGTTGATATGGGGTTTAACGTCTCTTTCAACAGCAAGACCATATATGACGTGGACATATTGATTAACGTAAAACCTGAACCATGTAAACTCCCGCAGTGTGGTGGTGATTGTGATTTTGAGTTTAACTGCCCGGTCAGCAGCGTGGCTATAGGAGACGTGGACTTACTGATTAACATGGAATACGAAACACATGAGCTCCCACCGGGAATCGAACACGGGTCTCCCACGATAAAGGCGCGCATACGCTAAATCCAACCGGGAATTGAAATCTGTTCTAATTGTAAGAATGTTAACGTTCCTTATTTTACCGCTTTTGTATAACTTCATGTACCAAATTTCACAGAAGTAAATCCCCACGGTAAGCAGGTTTGCATATCCAGACTCCTAAGTATGAAAACATTTAGGCTTACTCCAACCTCAAATATTTCATGAATTCATCCTGATTTACGTATGTTATTAAGACGTAAAATTGAATGCGATTTATCCTACAAACAGTTTTATATATTGCAAGCGCTGTGACGTCCAAATATTCACTGAGAACTCATAGTCGTATCGCAATATACAAAAGCGAGTATGGAACAGAAAACTTCTTTCACAAAAGTTAAAAGAAAGCCAACAAAAGCATTCAAAATGGTTGAATGGTTTAGGTCGATACTCTATCAATCATATGTTTGTGTGTTAAAACCGGATAATAAGTTTCCTAAGTGTCTTCCTATTTTCATTTGGAGGAGGAAAATATTTATTTGAGTAACTCATTGAAAACGTCTTTTGTTTCAGATTCAATACAGAGAAATGTATCAATTGCAAAACTAAAATCTATAACTGAAAACAAACTAGAATGTATGTTTACTACCAAATTATTATCCTCTGATTTGTTACGAAAAACTCATTATAAACAGTGGTGATTTGAGAAAATTATCCTCGGGGGAATTTTTAATAGGGTGGGGGGTATACTCACTGGTAATCCACATTAAGCATGATCGAAGATAGGTCTTGAAGGCAGAAATTTCATAGCTTGAGAAGGGTCTCAACTTCTCCCTCAGATTACTCCCTGAAATTATCACTGATTAAAAGGTTTTCGTAACAAATATAATATTAAACTTTTTTCTTGTTGTGCATTTTGAAATAGTAGTATCATAACTTATACAGAATGATAATAGAAATATAAAAAATATAATACTAGTCATGTAAAAGTTATCCTGTAAGTTACAATTTTGTGTGGGATTAAAACTCATTTTTTTCGCATTGAACTTGAAAGTTACTCATCTCTCTATAATCCTAACCTGTAAGACAAGCTCAGCTCCAATTAATTAACCAATATTTAAAAGAATATTTTTAATTTACTATTTTCACTATTTCATATTATATACACTTCCAAAATAAAACTCTCGAAAATGTATATTAGACGAGTGGAGACTCGTAAATAAATTACCATTTATCATACATATTGGTCTCTATTCGAAATTCTATTTAATTGAATCCGACAGGAATACAGAGAAATGAAAACTCGTAAAAAGAGAAGGAAAATGCGTTGGACTCTCCGGGGACTCGAACTAAGCTCGCACAGTATTTACAAAAACGATCGCCTTAGACCACTTGAGGCTTCGAGTAGCAGTTCTTCTTACAGAATAACATTACTTTCTATTGGCTAAAATTTAAGCCTAATTTACTTTGATGTAATATGCGTATTCATTTGATTTATGAACACGTTATTGACTACTTTGACGAATGATGTATGTTGTTGATATAGATTATATTACACTTCTTTCATAAATAATATAGAAAGTATCAAGGTTATTTATTATCTTTCATGAAAATTGATTGGTGTATGCGCAGTACACAGAGAAGGCGAAGAAGGAAATGCTAACAGACTGTTAGAATGTTTCGCTCGCAAGCAGTAGTTCTCAACCGGGAGGTGCGCTTCCTCCTTCTGGGGAGGCGTGAAGGGCTTACGAAGTCCCTTCGTTTTCTTATATCTCTGGAATGATTATACGCAATATCCAGCCACATCTTCTACACATTTGGAAGTGATAAATCATAGTATTAGCCGTCTTCCATACACGGTGCTTGTTGATTTTCCAAGATTAAAAACTGAAATAATTTTTATTTCAATAGAATATACAAGTTTCAATGGGAGGAGTTGCAGCCCCTCAACTTCATGACCCTTCGATACGTCGCTCCCTGAAATGTAACTTTCTAGTTGGAATCGAATAATATAGACATGTGACCTACTAAATATACTTTTGGATCATTATTCGTTTTCAGAAATATCCATTATTACAATTTCAGTAAATGGTAAGTAATTTATTGTAAATCTTTTTACTTTCATTTTTCCTCTTTTTTCTCAACTAAGCCTGAAAGGTGTAACAAGAGGAGGTTAATAATTCGAAATATTGATATATTTTAGTAATGTATTGCCTCACTTTACTTTAGGCCTATGTTTTGTATGGAAGGATAGGTCTTCTTAGGAAACTTCTGGTTGCTTTATTTTTTAACCAATGCAAGGCATTGGTTTCATTGCTGTGAAATATAAGGAACAGCTTAAATGTATTTTACTGTTGTTATTGCGTAAAGAATTATCAGTTTAAAATTTATCCAAGTTCTCACTAATCAACTGGACTCATGAAAAATGATACTTAATATTGGCAGTACTATGCTACGCGTAAGAATAAAGAATGTAAATTACACTACATTGTTCTTGAATTCGAACCCAGCTATTAAAGAAGTGACAATAAACAGAATGAGCTTTATTCATTCGAATTAAGATAATACTTATATATAGAAATTAAACAACCAAAAGGAAAACATCATTAAAAAGACAACAAGATGTGAAATAAAGTAATTATCGAACTGAAGTAAAAGTAATATTGGGCATGATATACGAGTAAGAAAAAGACATAAATGTGTTCTTAGAAACGTTCAAAGTAAATTTACAAATACCTATTGAAGATATACTACTCTTCCTTTACGTTTTAACGAACTACTAGGTAAACAAACAAAAAAAATGAATGAAGAACGAATGTCTTGCTCTCAAAAAAATGTAACAAATAAATGAAAAATAAATGTTTACACAAAAATAACACACTAGTACCTCATGTAGTCACCTCCAGAATCAACAACTTCTTGAAGTCTGGAGGAAATACTAGAAACAAGTATCGAGCAATATGACGGTGTGTCAGGTAAGTGTTGCCACAGTTCCGTAACTTGATTTTGAAGATACGTTTTGCCTCTGTCGTCACTTCTCTCTTTCCATTCTTGCACCATCTAGGCCCACAAATGTTCAATTGTATTCAAGTCTGGGGATAGAGGGGTCCACGCTATACAAATTAACTCCGGTTGTTCACTTAGCCACTCTCGTGTTTGCAGGGAAATGAAAACAACCCTGTTGTCATGCATAAATATATATTTTTCCTGTTCGGGGAAGTTTCTTTCTAAGTAAACAGTGCTGTTCATTCTCTCGGGCACTGCAACCAAATCTACAGGACCAGCAGCCATCATGTATCCACAAAAGTGTGCTAATATTCGTTCTGAACAAGAAGTACTGATATTTTGCTCAGCATCCCTGGTTCCGCGTGGTTTATACAATATAATTCTGGCTTGCTGGTTAGACTTGAAAACTTTCTCGTCGGTCCAGATGACTAAGTCTCAATATGACAGAGGTTGGGTTTTGTTCTCCTGTGCCCATTCCATTCTTCTGGTCTTTTGCGTTTTAGTCAGAAGTGTCTTCCTAGCGGGTCTTGAACAGTGGAGATCAGCCCCCAATAATCTTCTTATTGTTTCGTGAGAACAATTATATTCCATGGCTTTGTCCAAAAGGGTCGACGCGTGGCGTAGAGGTTTCTTGATTACTTCTGTAACTAACGTTTGCTCTTAAGCTGCAGTTGTCGCTTTAAGCCTTTCACTTCTTGACCGAGACCTGAACCATTCACCTTTTCGTTAAATCTCTGAATCCATTTTTGGGCTGTTTTCTTGTCACAGGCCAGATTCCTAGCGATGTGAGGCAAAGTTTTCCCAGTTTTGCTCGGTCTATGATTTCTTCTCGCAGAGCAACAGACAGTTCTCCACAGCACTTAGAGCGAGGCATTTTGACAACCTGTTAGAAATTTTAATTCTGACTTGTATCAAGAATGCCGGTAAAGTGTATCTTTCTGTTTCCACTGCATATGCACCAGTGAATTTTTATGAAAGCTCATAAACAATCCTGATAATTGCTTAATATTTAGGAACTAATAAGTATAATATTTATGAACTAATAGAGCCTATATAAACTATATATATCATTCGTCAAACTAAAGAATACAGTTAACACAAAACAATTTCAATAGACATATTGCACCAGGCCAAAATAGGCTTAAACTTCAGGTAATACAAAGTAAATTTCATACTATAATGAAAGGTGTAACATGACACACGCTTACTACAATCGTAACTGCTTAGAATAGTCGAGTGGATACTCTCCCCTCTGATCTAGTGGCTTGCAGTTGCCACTTTGGTGTATAGGCTCCCGGGTTCGATTCCCAGTGGGAGAGCCTTTGAAATTTTAAATTTCCTCGATGTTTCTGTACTGGTAAAGCGAATTAAACAAGCAAAAAGTGAATAAAATTAAGTAGTAACTAGTAATAAGTAGATAAAAAGAAGTGGATTAAGACATTCGACTGTAGATTTTCGAGGCACCACTAAAGGGTAGTTCGAATCTCACCAAACTACAATTTTCGTTTTACCTCTTCTTGGCGTTTCTATATGTGCTCCTGCCGGAATCGATTAAATATAATTTCGTAACTCGCTAAAATATACGTAATATTTCGAACTCTTAACATATTATTACATTTTTTAACCTTAGTTCCGAAGAATAAGGAAAAATGAAAGTACAAAGATAAAAATAAACTATTTAACATTTACTGACATTGAGTTGAGCTGAATTTCAGTTTAGCGTCCCTTTGAGCAGCAAGGCTATATGAGACGTGGACCTACTGATTAACGTGGAATCGGATCCACATGAGCTCCCGCCGAGAATCGAACCCGGGTCTCCCGCGCCAAAGGCGCGTACGCTAAACGCTTAGGCACGGAGGAGCTCATTTACTGCATTGTAATAGTGGATATTTCTGAAAACGTATAGTGAATCAAAAGTATATTTAATAGGTCACATGTCTATATTATTCTATTCTAACTTGAAAGTTAGAGTTCATGCAGTGACATATCGTAGAGTCATGAAGTTGAGGGGTTGTAACCCCTCCCATTGAAACTTGTATATTCTATTGAAATAAAAATTATTTCAGTTTTTAATCTTGGAAAATCAACAAGCACCGTGTATGGAGTACGGTTAATTTATACTACGATTTATCACTTCCAAATGTGTAGAAGATGTGGCTGCATATTTTATATAATCATTCAAGAGATATAACGAAACGAAGATACTTCGTAAACACTTCACGCCTCCCCAGAAGGATGCGCGCCTCCCGGTTGAGAACTACTGCTTGCGAGCGAAACATTCTAACAGTCTATTAGCCTTTCCTTCTTCGCCTTTTCTGTACACTGCGCATGTACCAGTCAACTTTCATGAAAAATAATAAATAGTCTTGATACTTTCTATAGTATTTATGAAAGAAGTGTAATATAATCTATATCAACAACATACATCATTCTCAAAGTAATCAATAACGTGTTCATAAAACAAATTAATGGAAAAATGAAATGAAATCTTTAAGTTTTACGTCCCACGGTTATGCCGGTTAGGCTAAAGGAGACGGTGATAATGAGAGATGAGTGAAATGGTGGAATGAAGAAAGTGGGAGGAAACGGGAGAACCCCGAGAAAACCCACGAGCACGGTGTTTGTGACAAATTAATGGACATATTACATCAAAGTAAATTAGGCTTAAATTTTAACCAATAGAAAATAATGCTAATCTGTAAGAAGAACTGCTACTCGAAGCCTTTGCTACAATCCCTAGTTACTACCATCTCCAAGTGGTCTAAGGCGATCATTTTTGTAAAACAACCTGCGAGCTTAGTTCGAGTCCCCGGAGAATCCAACGCATTTTCCCTCTCTTTTAACGAGTTTTCGATGTTTCTCTCTGTATTCCTGCCGGATTCGATTAAATAGAATTTCGAATAGAGACTAATATGTATGATAAATGGTAATTTATTTGTGAATCTCCACTCGTCTAATATACGCTTTCAAGAGTTTTATTTTGGAAGTGTATATAATATGGAATAGTGAAAATAGTAAAATAAAAAAATATTCTTATAAATATTGGTTAATTAATTGGAGTTAAGCATTTTATTCAGATCAGGATTATATAGAGATGAGTTACTTTCAAGTGCAATGTGAAAAAAATGAGTTTTAATCAAACCCAAAATTGTAACTTACAGGATAACTTTTAAGTGATTAGTATTATTTTTTATATTTTTATTATAATTCTGTATAAGTTATGATACTAGTATCTCAAAATGCAGGACGAGAAAGAAGTGTAATAATACATTTTGTTACAAAAAAACTTTTAAGCAGTGATAATTTCAGGGAGTGATCTAAGGAAGAATTTGAGACCCATCTCAAGCTAAGAAATTTCTACCTTCGGGACCGTACCTTGGATAATGCTTAATGTGGATTACCAGTGAGTAAACCCACCACCCCTATTAAAAATTCCCCCGAAGATAATTTTCTCAAATCACCCCTGTTTATAATTAGTTTTTCGTTACAAATCAGAGGATAATAATGAAAAAACATACTTCTTATTTTGTTTTCAGCTATGAATTTTAGATTTGCAATTGATATATTGTTCCGTCTTACCTGAATTTCAAACAAAAGAAGTTTCAAATTAGTTACTCAAAAAATGTTTTCCGCCTCGGATAAAAATATAAAAAGACTTAGAAAAACTTATTATCGGGTATTAACACACAAATATATGATTGATAGAGTATCATCCTAAACCACTCGACCATTTTGCATGCTTTTGCAGGCTTTGTTTATTTTTTCGTGAAAACAGTTTACTGTTCCATACTCGCTTTTTTATATTGCGATACGACTATGAGTTCTCAGTGAATATTGGGACGTCACAGCTCTTGCAATGTATAAAAGCGTTTGTAGAGTAAACCACATACAATTTTACGTCCTAATAACATACGTAAATCAGGTTGAATTCATGAAATGTTTGAGGTTGGAGTGAGCGTAAATGTTTTCATACTTAGGAGTCTGGATATGCAAACCCGTTTAACGTAGGGATTTATTTCTGTGAAATTTGGGACATGGCGAATAAATACGAGTGAGCTTGGAAATGTGAAAGTTCATATGAATTTGTTTTACAATCACTTCAAAATACAACTTTATATATATATTTTTAAAAGCCATCCTTATTTTTTTAAATTACTGTACTCAAGCTCGAACCGCCGCCCTCCGGTTCTAGAACTTTAGCTGCACTATTAAGCACGATTGACCACAGAGGCAACTGACGAAAATGCGTTGTGATATAGCTAATAGAATCGCTCCAAGCGCAGGTTTACACCTGCATTTTAAATAGCAAATTTCTGTCTTTTTCAGTAATTTCAACTGAAGATATTGACTGATTTCCCATATGGGAACTTTGGGTGAAGTGTGAATTGTATGCTCATTTCAAAAATGCACTATTTTCGTTTCTTTCAATTTTACGTATTTGTGCGTGTTCCTAAGACCTGTTGTGTGCAGCGATTTCCACAGAGTTAAGCATTTTACTAACCCCCGGAGGCATAATATGTTAAACGTAGGCAGCATTCTGTTGTTATCATAGTAGAGTCACTTGTAAAGGCACATCTAGTATTAGTTTTTTGTTCTTGTGTTGACCTTGAAGGACCAACAAATGCCTTTCGTGAAGCTACAAGTTTCCTCTAATCCGCGAAGTTGATATACAGTAGAAGTGACCTATGCCTATGCATTATTATCCCGAGAAAATAGAAAGACTTATAATGCTTTTACCTGAACAACCACAGCGTCTGATTAATTGATTCCATATTTTCCGTTAAAGCTCTAGTTAAAGCGAAAGTGGTTAAGACTTGTCATTTTCGATTTCAACGTTTATCGACATTGAAAGCAAATGATTGCAGGAAGAAAGAAGCATATTTATTCACAAACAATTCAGTGTCTTAAGATAACATAAAATGACAATCCACAACACACTACTAAACCGATAGTGATTCAAAGTTACTATTACTTCTGGTTGTAATACTTATTTCAATAGAGCAAACATAGGAGATACGAGATGCATTTTTTTCAATTGATTTAGCCTTCCAAGAATAGGTTCCTTCAAATCCATTATGTCTATGTTCAATCCAAAACACGTTCAAATTAAACATTTCTGGTTTCAAAGGTTATCACTAATGGTAAACAGAAATGGTAATAGAAAAATGAAATGAAATATTTAAGTCCCACGGTTATGCCGGTTAGGCTAAAGGAGACGGTGAATATGAGAAATAAGTGAAATGGTGTAATGAAGAAAGTGGGAGGAAACGGGAGAACCCCGAGAAAAACCACGCAGACGGTGGGTGTCCACAGTTCACTTGGCGGGAATCTGGGATCGAACCCGGGATCCCAAACATCAGAGGTGAACGCTCTACCACTGAGCCACCGCGGCCCCGAAATGGCAATACATAGTGACAAACGGTATTTGCAATGGATACAACCTCTCAATTGTATATATATCATCACAGCTTGCAGGACCATATCAAAAGTAGGAGTGGCTGAATTTACTAATACATCTGCTTTTAGATTTTCACAGAGCTTCAACTGTAAAAGATGTCGAGGAGTTTTCTTTCGATCGATTTAATGTCCCAAGGATAGGTTCTACTCCTTACCTTAACCTTCTATTTATACCTTCTATAGTGCTTCAAATTAACGATTTCTGGTTTCAACACTTCTCTCCATATAAGAAAAGTGTAAGTGTAATAGTTTTGAATGGAAATTTTTAAGGTTTACGTTCCACAGTTATGCCGGTTAGGCTAAAGGAGATTGGTGGTGACAAGAAATGAATGAAAAGGTGGAATGAAGAAAGTGGGAGAAAACAGGAGAACAACGAAAAAACCCACTACACGTCGTTTCTCCACCACTACGTCCAAACGGTGCGAGCTGGGGTTGAACCAGGGTCCCCAAGCACCGGAGATGCACGCTCTACTACTGAGACACCGCGCCCACCAAAATGAAAATTCTTCATGATTCTGATACCTATATACATATAGAAAGAGAGGAAGAGAGAGAGAGAGAGAGAATAAATATGGTTGTATTCTTCATAGGGCCGCGGTGGCGTAGTGGTAGAGCGTTCACCTATGGTGCATGGGGTCCTTGGTTCGATCCGAGCTTGCACAAAATCAGATTTGTGGTGAAAAACACCGTGTGCGTTCGTTTCTTCAGAATTCTCCTGTTTCCTCCTACCTACATCGTTACGCAATTTACATTCATTTCTCATCATCACTGTCTCCTCTACATAGCCGACATAAGCGTGAGACGTCAAACTTAATTTAATTTCATTGTGTTGAAAAAAATACTATAATTCATAATCTGCATCTTTATAAAGCAAATTCAACAATCCATATGGATGTATAATGCTTAAAATTGAATTAAATCGCAATTGTAGTAATCTGCAATATTTTAGATTCTTCATTTATTTACATCAAATGTTTAGTTATTTGATACTTTATAGCAAGAATATTAACTGCTATAAAAGACACAATTTTTATCTGTGGCGTAGGAGACCCTGGTTTGATTCCAACGGGAGCTCATGTGTTTCCGAATCCATGTTAATCAGTAGGTCCCGTCTGATATAGCCTCGCTGCTAAAAAAAAGACCCTGAACTCAAAATCAACATAACTCAATAATTATCTATTAATTGAATTTAATAATAAAGACGGAGACCTTGAAGGAAGGAGGCCGATTAGGAGGGAGACCTTAAAATTTAAAACGTAGGGACAGTGTGAGTCAGAGAGGTCACGGTGGGTGGTGTGTCACAGTGAGTCACGTCCTGTTGACCTACAACCCACTGAGCTACTCACAAATCTTGATCCAATTGACCCACCCAATTTAAGATAATATACAAAAAATGAAAGAAAGCAATTTCAAACGCAAAAATATAGAAATGTATTTTCAACGGAACAGAAAAAAACGTACCAGCCAAGATTTGAACCCAGATCTCTCCACTGATAAGCAGACGTCTTACCGACTTACCCACGGCAGATCTTCCCACTTCTGGTTTTGAAACTTTATTTGCAGTACGTGTGTTACTTAACAACGCTACGAGATGTCCTTACTGTTGTGGTAACACGCGTTCCGTAAATTTACGAAGTCGCTCTTTTAATTCCCAATCAATTCGACATATATATATATATAGATAGATAGATAGATAGATACATAGATAGATAGATAGATAGATAGATAGATAGATAGATAGATAGATAGATAGATAGATAGATAGATAGATAGATAGATAGATAGATAGATAGAAAGGTTGGTGCACCAGTATGCTCCCAAGAGTACAGATTAATTCATTTTTGATTTTAATCTACAGAACAAATGCTTTTTATGAAAGCAAGGGGACTGCTTCCCATAGATGGCTAAGTGAGGTAAATAAAATTTAAACTTCAAATGGAACTGGGGTGGCTCGCCGTCAATGGCTGATTTAACACGTTTGATAACAGCGCGGGTAATATGTGATTTATAAACGTGGTAGATGGAGCCTGTGTAGGTAAGTTTACTGACGTGAGACTATCATTCTAAGGTCTGGGGTTCGAGTCTCGGTATAGACTGATTTATTTTTTTCAAGGAATTAAACACTATAAATGATGTTCGCGTTTGATACTAAATTGGTTTATCCTATGAAGGGTGAAAGCGCAAGATGGGGTAGGGGGAAAGACGGACACAGTTTATCCTTAAGTGTTAATATTTAATTTATTCCCATGTATTATGCTCTTGATATCTTTTCTCATTTTGTTTAGCTTTCCGTACTTTTTCGGTTTCTGCATAAAGCGTATTATTCTTTTGCATTAGTTCCAATCTCTTTGAACTTAATGTGAATGGAATTTCTGCAGATTTATCTCCTGCTTGTTTCTCTAAATTATGCTCTCAGATAGAAATACTTTTCCCGCCAAGCGGGGGAATACCCTGGCATGTTATGTTTTCGGGCACGTATTTGCTATCATGTTGGTTGTCCAACTATCAGACATAGAGTGAAACTATTCTGCTATTGAAAAGAGCTATCATTTCTTATGTATCCAACCTCCACTTATTACCGTCGCTGACTGTACATAGTTTGTACAGAAATGTGAATCCAAATTTTCGTTTGTATATAGTTAGGGGCTCGACCAGAACGAAAACAAAGTGAGGTCTGTCTAAATGGTGCTTTTCAACATGTCCAATTTAATCACAAACTGTCGCAATCGTTTGTACATAGTATGTACAGAAAGGTGCAGGCCAAATTTTCGTTTGTACATGATATGGGGCGCAGCCAGAACATAAACAAAGTAGGGGCTGTCTAAATGCTAGCCCCCATAATGCCCAATCCAATCACAAATTGTCTTACTCGTTTATACATCCTTTCTCCATAAATGTGCAGGCGAAGTTTTCGTTTGTACACAATTAGGGGCGCCGGCTGAAGGAATACAAAGTGGACGGCTGTCTAAGCGATATCGCCCAGCATGTCCAATTCAATCGCAAATTGTCGCAATCGTTTACACAAATAATGTGCAGGTGAAACTTTCGTTTGTAAACAAAGTGGGGGCTGTTTGAATGGTAGCCAATACACCTTGTCAAATTCAATCAGAAATTGTCGCAATCGTTTCTACATCTTTTGTACAAGGTTCAGGCGAAATTTTCTTTTGTATACCATCACGTTCGCCGCCAGAACGAAAACAAAGTGGGAGTCTGTCTAATTGGTAGCCCCTACAATGTCCAATTCAATTACAAATTGTCGCAATCGTTTGCACATAGTTTGTCCAGTAATGTGGAATACAAATATTCGTTTGTATACAATCAGAAACGTGGCCAGTATCAAAACAAAGTTGGGGCTGAATAAATGATTCCTTGCACCATGTCTAATTCAATCACAAATTGTCACGATTCATTGCAGATGTTCGTACAAGAATTTGCTGGGGAAATCTTTGTTTGAATACAAATAGGGGAAAACAAAGTGGGGTTCTGCCTAAGTGGTATCGTCCACCATGTCCAATTCAATCACAAACTATCGCAATTGTTCCTACATAGTTTGTACAGAAATGTGCAGGCGAAGTTTTTGTTTCTATACAATTAGGGGCGCCGCCAGAAAGAAAACAAGGTGGGGCTGTATTAATAGTAGACCCCGCCATGTCCAATTCAATCACAAATTGTCGCAGTCGTTTGTACATAGTTTGTACAGAAATGTGCAACCTAAATTTTCGTTTGTGCACAGTTTGGGGCTCGACCAGAAAGAAAACAAAGTGTGGTATGTCTAAATGATACTTTCCAACATGTCTATTTTAATCACGAATTGTCACAATCGTTTGCACATCGTTTGTAAAAGACTGTGCGGGCTAAAGTTTAGCTTGTACACATTTAGGTGCGCCGCTAGAACGAAAACGAAGTTGTGAAGGCTGTCTGAATGGTAGCCCCTCTACGATGTCCAATTCAATCACAAATTATCGCAATCGTTTGTACATCGTTCGTACAGAAATGTGCAGGCAAAATATTCGTTTGTGCACAATTTGGAGTGCCGCCAGACCAAAAAAAAAGCGGGGGCTGTGTGAATGCCAAGCCCTCTCCCATGTTAAATTGAATTTCAAATTGTCGCAATCGTTTGTACATAGTTTTTACAGAAATGTGCAGACCAAATTTTTGTTTGTACATCATAAAAGGCGAAGCCAGAACGTAAACAAAGTTTGGGGCAGTCTAAATGCTAGCCCCGCCATGTCCAATTGAATCACAAATTGTCGCAATCGTTTATACATCGTTTGTGCAGAAATGTGCAAGCGAAGTTTTCGTTTATACACAATTAGTGGCTCCGCCAGAAAGAAGAAAATGGGGGCTGTCTAAATGGTGGCCCCCACCGTGGCCAATTAAATCAAAAATTATCGCAATCGTTTGTACAATAAATGTGCAGGCAAAATTTTTGTTTGTACATATTTAGGGAGGCCGCAATAACGAAAACCAAGTTTGGTTATACTAAGTGGTAGCCACTTCTCCATGTTCAATACAATCACAAATTGTCGCAATCGTTTCTACATGGTTCGTCCAATAATGTGGAGGCAAAATCTTCGTTTGTCCGCAATTGGTGGCACCGCCAGACCGAAAACAAATTGGGGGTTTTCTGAATGCTAGCCACTTCACCATATTAAACTCAATCACAGATTGTCGCAAACGTTTCTAAATCGTTTGTGTAACAATGTGCCGGCAAAAATTTCATTGTATACAATTACGGGCACCGCCAGACCGAAAAAAAATGTGGGCTGTCTGAATGCTTGCCCCTTCACCATGTTAAATTCAATCACAAATTATCGCAATCGCTTGTACATCGTTTGTACAGAAATGTGCAGTCAAATTATTCGCTCGAGCACAATTTGGGGCGCCGCCAGACCGAAAACAAAGTAGGAGCTGTGTGAATGCTAGCCCGTCCACCATGTTAAATTCAATTAGAAATTGTCGCAATAGTTTCTATATTGTTTGTGCATCAATGTGCAAGCGAAATTTTCGTTTATACACAATTAGGAACGCCGTCACAACGAAAACAAAGTGGAGCGGTCAAAATGCTGCCCCCCCGCCATGTTCAATTCAATTACAAATTGTCGGAATCCTTTCTACATAGTTTGTACAAAAATGTGCAGGTGGAATTTTCGTTTGTACAAAATTAGTAGCGCCGCCAGACCGAAAAAAACGCTAACCCCTCCACCATGTTAAATTCAATCACAAATTGTCCCAATCGTTTCTACATCATTTGTGCAACAATGTACGTGCGAAATTTTTGTTTTTATGCAAATACGAGCGCCACCAGAACGAAAACAAAGGGGGGTCTTTCTAAGTGGTAGCCACACCATGTCCAATTTAATTTTAAATTATCGCAATCATTTGTACATGGTTTGTACAGAAATGTGCAGACCAAATTTTTGTTTGTGCATAAGGGGCGCCGCCAGAACGTAAACAATGTGGGGGGCTTTCTAAATGCTAACACCCACCATGTCCAATTCAATCACAAAAAGTCGCAATCGTTTATACATCGTTTGTTCAGAAACGTGCAGGCGAAGTGTTCGTTTGTACACAATTAGTGGCTCCGCCAGAAAGAAAAAAATGGGGTTGTCTAAATGGTAGCCTCCACCATGTCCAATTCAATCACAAATTGTCGCAATAGTTTGTACAAAAATGTGCAGGCAATATTTTCGTTTGTACAAAATTAGTTGCGTCGCCAGAACGAAAACAAATTTGGTCTTACTAAGTGTTAGCCCCCCACCATGATGAATTTAATCACAAATTATCGCAGTCGTTTCTATATCGTTTGTAGAACAATGTGCCGGCAAAATTTTCATTTGTATACAATTACGGGCGCCGCCAGAACGAAAACAATGTGGGGTCTTTCTAAGTTTTAGCCCCCATCATGTGCAATTCTATCTCAAATTGTCGCAATCGTTTGTAAATAGTGCAGAAATGTGCAGGCCAATTTTTTGTTTGTACACATGTTTGTACACGACTTTTATAAAACGGGATATTTTTTCTGTTGGTACAGGATGTTCGAATTCAAAAGTTGGCACTTCTTCGTTTATTTTGAATGGTATACAGAAAGTGCAAAAACATAGTAATATGACTCTCCTCTTTGTACAAAAATTTGACTGGAAAACTTTAAGACGGCCCTTTGTCTGGGCGACACAAAAATATATGAAATTGTACAAAATCTAACACCACAATTAAATAGGCCACCCAAATTATTCCCTTGTTAATTTTATAGTACAAAATGATATAAAATTACGAGGTATTTAAAATGGACATTCTCTGGTTTTCTTCCTGATTGGTACAAAATTGAATACTCCACTCATATTCCTTCGTTTATTTGAATACTTAAAAATGATCCTGAAATGCTGAGTAAGTTAACATGAACCTTCTTCACTTTCTGTGCTTGGTAAATAATTGAATATGTCACTCAAATTTGTTCATTCGTTTATTTGAGCAGCAAATAGTACTTCCATGGTATTTCACTTTTTTCAGTTGGTACAAAAGGAAATAGTCCACTCAAAGTTTATTCATTCTTCATTTTTTTTGGTTGGTATAAACCTAAATACTCCATCCAAATTTAGTTTTTCGTTTGTTTGAATGGTACAAAATTACAGCAATTCTGAGCTGGCTAAAATTGTTTTTTCGCTTTTTCTAGTTAGTACAATTTTATTCTTTCGTTTATTTGAGTAGTACAAAATCGTATAAAATTCTCAGCTAGTTAAAATGATATTTCTTCTGTTTTTTGATTATTTGAATACTACTGATCTGGTTAAAATGGCGTTTCACGCTGGTACAAAAAGTAGGACACATAAACAAAACGTATATAAATTCCGAGCTAGTTAAAATGGTCTTTCTTCCGCTATTTCTGGTTAGTACAAGTTTATTCTTTCGTTTATTTGAGTAGTACAAAACGGTATAAAACACTCAGCTAGCTAAAATGGTTCTTCTTTGTTTGGTATAAAACGTAAACACCCAAATTTGTCCCTTCGTTCATTGGACTAGTACAAAGGTACATAAATTCTGAGTTGGCTAAATTGGACCTTCTTCGATTTTTCTGGTTAGTACAAAAAAACAAGCCACTCAAATTTATCCCATCACTTGTTTAAATAGTACAAAAAGGTACAGAAATTCTCAGTTAGTTAAAATTGACCTTTTTCGCTTTTTCTGGTTAGTAAAATTTTGTTCTTTCGTGAAAATACTCAGCTACTTAAAATTATCCTTCTTCGGTTTTTCTCTGGTTGCTACAAAATTAAATTGCTTACTCATATTTATGCCTTAGTCTATTTGAGTATTACAAAGTGATATAAAATTCGGAGCTAGTTAAAATGGTCCTTTTTGCGTTTTTGTGGTTAATATAAATTTATTCCTTTCTTTGTTGAAATAATACAAAATAGTATAACAAAATTGGCTAAATTGGATCTTCCTCAATTTTTCTGGTTAGTACAAAAACAGGCCACTCAAATTTATAACATCGGTTGTTTAAATAGCACAAAAATTACAGAAACTCTCAGTTAGTTAAAATGGCCCTTCTTCGGTTTTTCCGGTTAGTACAATTTTGTTCTTTCGTGAAAATACTCAGCTAGTTAAAATGATCCTTCTTCGGTTTTTCTCTGGTTATTACAAAATTAAATAGCTCACTCAAATGCATTACTTCGTTTGATTGAGTAGTTCAAAATGATATAAAATTTTGAGTTAGTTAAAATGGTCCTTTTTTAGAGTTGACACAAATTATGTCACTCAAATTTATTTCTTTGTTTATTTGAATACTCCAAAATGGTACAATATTCTTAGTTTGTTAAAATGATATTTCCTTTTTTCTCGTTGGTACAAAACTAAATACTACATTGTTTATTTGAGTAGTAAAATTATTTAAAATACTCCTTCTTCGCCTTTTTAGGTTGGTACAAAACTAAATAGACCACTGAAATTTATCCTTCCGTTTGTTTAAATATTACCAAAGGTATAAAATTGTGAGCCACTTAAAATGGCATTTGTCATTGGTACAAAATTATACTACGAAATTTATAAATTAAAATAATATATTTTTTCTGGACTTTACAAGGCACTCATAATTTTCTGCGCGAAGTGGGTTTTGTGGTGGAAAAGACCGTATTTTTTATTTTCATTATTACCATATCCTTTAACTTACACGGTATAATCATGTGACATAAATTTGAAATATTTCATTCTAGTTTTATAGTCGCGTGGCATAACGGAAAACATAACATTATATAACAGGAGATTATATGAAAACTCCGCTAAAACAGCAAATGCAATTATAGGGCTATCATTTTACTATGCCATTATGATATTAATGATGATTTGTATTCATATGTTTGGAACTTATTGTTCTCTTTCAGCAACAGTCTAATGAAAAATCTCTCGTCCCAAAGGCGAGAACATTTACCACTTGTTCCAGAGGATTAAACACAGAGGTGACTGACCACTCTTCCTTTTACTCCAGGTGTGTGCGAATTTTCACGATAATGAGATATGTTAAGATCGGAAAGCAAATATTGTGGCAAACAACACAACAATCAAGTCATGGTAGACAACACCATGGTAAAAAAAACACGCCTTCACTGTACCGGGCAGTAAATAGCCTAATGCAGGTCCTTACCATGCTATATGATTAAAAACAGACGTTTCTTTCGAGGTTAGGGAGGAAATATTGATTTCATTTTATCCTCCCTTGCGAAACAAATGCTGTAAAATGTGGGACCTGTTCAAAGTTGAATCCCGCACCGCTACTTGAGTATGTATCACAGACTAATACCACACCGAACGTGTTTTGAACCCAAAACCGCACACACAGAAAACATGTTCTGTACCGTCCACGACAAAGCGTACACTTTAGGAGAATTTAGACGTATTCGTCTGAATTGCGGAGGAGATGATCATCCCTGATGTTTTCATATGTATCAACAACTACAGTATGTTTATTAGAGTTATAATGTTAAAACAAAGGTTACAATTCACTTTATCATTTCTAAAAAAGTATACCACAAGGTCGAACAGACCTCTAATATTATACGTATAGTTGATTGGAGGGTTTGCAATTTAGTGTCCATTCAGCACCGAGGCCGCAGGCCTATGAGTTGTGGACATGCAGCTTAATGTGTGTCTGATTCACATGAGCTCCCTCCGGCAATTGAACTCTGGGTCTTCCGCGCCGAAAACGCATGAGTGGATATAGCCACGTGGAAATAAATTTCATACTTTTAAGAAATCGACAGGCAGATTTGAAGATTTTTAGGTATATAATAATTGAAGTTAGGCATTGTACATGATACGCTTGTTAATTCATAGCAAATTCTTAGTTCGGCTTGTTCATAAACTCTTGGACAATGAACCATAAATCATGAGCACGAAGCAACTTTTTCCATCGGAACAAATTTAAATATACAGAGGTTGTTCTGAACATAAAGTTCAACTTACTTAGTTGAGCTGTCATAGTTGTTGGCTGGCAAAATCGCTATTTAAAACTCCGTTTGCTAGGGAAGGGATATTAGCGTAATACGTTATCATGTTAACTGTTATTGCCATAATCATTTCTGATTTTCTTATGCAGTGTCGTATGTAGAAGTTCGTCAATGGTCCAGTTCCAACTTCAGTTGATTGCATATATATCCCTGTTCTGCACGTCTGCAATCGTGTGCGTCAATGTCCTCTTAAACCTTCCCGGGTTCGCTCGTGGCTATATGATTAGAACGGGATATTCGAGTTCGATTCCTGCTGGAGCTTGTATAATTTGGGTCCCACACTAAGCATTAGGTCTACGTTTCATGTAGCGTCGGCATTGAAAGAGACGTTAAATTTCAAACCAACTGACAAACATATTTACCCTTATATATGAGAAGATAAGTACAATAAAGAAATACCTAAACAAATTCCGAAAAGACTTACTTTATCATAGATCAATCGAGACGTACAGCGACTCAAAACATCTCAATATATCCTAAAAACAGATTATATTCAACAGTCAAACATTATCCATATTGTACTTGGCCAATCTCTCCTATTCTTCTTCCCGATCATCCATTATTCGCAATTCTTATTAACACTAGAAGCACGGAAATTTTGAACCCCCTAGAAGCACGAAGCAGTCAAAGTGACTGCTTTCCGTTTCTGACTAAAATGTAAGGTAATGGTGACACAGGATGAACGTTTTTAATGATATTCGTAATGAGTCACATTCGCAAGTAAGCCTAGAAAGTATATTATTTATTTTATTAGTTTTATTTATAAGCATTAAGTGCATTAAGTTTGATATATTAAAAATATTTACGAATAAAATATTTTCGATACCAGTATTTTTAAAATAATGAAATAATCAAAGATTACTCTCAACTCTTAGATATTAAATATTTATTGTAAAATAACATCTCTTATGATATATTTCTAAATATCTTATTAGAAGATCATTACAAAGTCACCTACACTTGGCGCGGATAACTCGCTTTCAGATCTCTGCAGTACTCATTCCACAAACATAGTTTTGACATTTGAAGCATATCTCAACTGTTTTGCTGTTTTATACAATTGTACTCGACATTGTCACGTGTGTGTGGAAGAAACTTCATCCTCTTCAGATACACTGTAATTGTCATCAGCGACATTGACCATCAACTCCTCGGTCAAACGTTGGAGATATTGTCGCTACTGATTTTCTTTCCGGTAGCGTCTCTGCATATCATCCAGGAATTAAAACATGGCAAATCAACCATGTTGAAGAAAACGTACTTTAGCCACCGTCTACACGCACATCTCACAGTATGTTTCTTCTCTATTTGATTCACGATGACTATACCAAACTGTGTCTGATTGTAATATGTTATAGTTTCGGGTCTTTCCTTGGTGTCAAAAATTGACACTGACTTATGCATGGAACTCAACACAGAAACGCTTTTGTTCCGCTTACATTTGTAGACAGTTATGTAATACCCACTCTGATTGCAGTAAACATTACGGTGAAGTAGATGTTTGTTCTTTTTGGGGTTTGGTGGGGGGTTGGGAAGCACGTAGTGGTGATGCTTTAGAAAACTCTCTTCAGTTTTGCTTTATTGTCGTAACCAAAATAGTAGAGCTGAACTTTTAGCCCTGAGAGATTCAGCAAGTTTCCTTATAAAGATGTTATCACATGTCACATTTATTCTTTATTTTAGTAAAAGGATTTATCAAACTAGGCACTACAAATTCACCTTACTATATTCCAAATCCTTGCTTAGGTATGGAAAGCTATTGATGTCGGCAAGTAACCAGATATTGATGTCACATTTATCGGATTTATTTGGCATATATTGCAGAATTCGACATCTGACTTTCTTAGAATAGAGTTGCTTGTCAACAGTCACGTTGTCATGTGGTTTGCAACATTTTATGTAGTTCTCAAGAAAGGATGCGGTTGCAAATTTGTCCGTTTGAAGTCTTGGAGATCTTGCCACCTTTTCATCAATCTCAAGTACCGTTTTATTTCACAGAACCCATCTCTATTCATTGTTTTTCTATAAATTGGTGACCCGGTTTTTGTCTCCAAGACCGTAATGGGAATTGCTGACCCACCAATAGTACTTTGGTAAATAAAATGGCCCAAATAAGATTGTAGTTCTGAAAGAGCTAATGTCCATGTTGTTGACTTCAGTTGCCTATTTGCTTCAGGAATGTTGCACTTTAGAATATGATTCATCAATGAATCATCAAATAGTAAATGGAAAGAACTACTACATTCTTCCTAAGACACTCATCGCTTGGCAAAATCTGTCATTCCTGGAGCTTCGTGAACAATATTCTGCTTAGATATACGGCAAACGTCACCTTGCAACAAATCCAACTTTGTCCACATTGTTCCATCCGGAGCAATAAATTGTCACCACTACTGGCGTTGTCTTCTCATCCCTGTCTCCCACTTCTTCATCACTTGAATATAAAATGTTCTCTTTAGGTTGAGAATCACTTCATTTTCCATCTTCACTCCAATCCTGCATTTAGTCATTATTTTCTTCAGACTCATCTTCTCAGAGATCATGTAAAACTCGAAATATTTCTTGAGGTCTCATCGTAAATTGTCACATGTACAAAGTTCACCTCAGCCAACTACAGGTACAAACTAAGATGCAGATATTGGGCACATGTATC
Organism: Thermobia domestica; assembly: GCF_964235325.1. NCBI lineage: Eukaryota > Metazoa > Arthropoda > Insecta > Zygentoma > Lepismatidae > Thermobia > Thermobia domestica. Next base: position 76,136,046 of record NC_137457.1, on the reverse strand, counting down.
TAAACTAATTTGTTTTTTGACGATAAATCATTACGAGATATCTTACAAGGCAATGGAAAAACTTCTATAAAGTTATTTTTGGAACTGGATATCACAATAAAATAATAAGTTATCTTATTTTTTCTGCTTCAAATTACAATTAATAAAGGTTTCAATATTTCTTTTATCCAGAAATAAGAAGTGTTTTAAACTGCCATTTGTAAATCTGCCACAGATACACTATATTTCCATATTCTTTATAAGGCAGTCAAAATGACTGCTTCGTGCTTCTAGGTATAACTGACACTAGCGCCCCTGTATAAAGCGACATAAACTTACTAATAATACTGTCAACAGGTGGGCAGAAAAATAGTAAAAGTCAATGAATTTCAGGGCCTTAGCAGAAACATTACAGAAGACATACGAAATTATATTTCTCGAAGCAGTCAAAATGACTGCTTCGTGCTTCTAGTGTTATAGTTATTGTGCAGTACTTCTTTCTTTTATAACACGTTTGTATGACATTTTCCTCTTACTCCTTACCTCTTGACAAGCAATCAAAAATATCACCATTTCATCTTGCAATACATCCGACCAACTGCCACTTCAATACCTTTATTTTCGTCATAATATCCGCAATTCTTCTCATAGTTGTGAACAAGTAACTCTTTTCCTATATTTGCGAATGGTTTTCAACGTACTTTCAATTTCTTGTGAATCGGCAGATGATGAATTTCTGAGTTTGTTAAAAAGACTTCGTCACAATAGCGTAACAAGCATTTTCTGAAGGGAATATTTTATACGTCTTGAAGTTTGGTAAAATATACTTAAAAAGAAAAGTGAAATATGCTTTAAAAGAACAGAAAAACATTTAAACTAACTTTCTTTTCATTGCAGAATTACATTAACGTTGAATTTCCGGTTCTTATGGTAAAGTAGTATATAGTCATAAGTGGATCCAGAGGGCCAAAGGCCATTGACCTCCTACGAGGACAGGTGAAAGCGGTGAAAAACCTGGTTGAGAAAGAAAACTGACAATATTTCACCATCCCTCCGTCAACCACCTCCCAAGAGTCCATCCTGAATTTGCTCCTATCACTACTAAAATAATTTATTACACCTCATATAATAGACATTTCCACTTGTTTTAAAAATTTACTTCGGAGCTAGATGGTTACGACAAGCACTTCCTTTCACTCATATGTTAATTCTAACTAATTGAAATTTTCGACTGAATTTTGGTCTGTTAAAACAGCGCACTTAAAACAATGACTGCAATGTTTGTATGTCATATGTCGATTCAGGGGAAACTATTCCACCGCTCACAAAGGAAAAAGCTTAGCGAGACATAAGATGAATGTTTCTAATGTATATACGAAGTTGCAAATACAACAAATAATAAATAAATGATAATAACTTAAAGCTTGTTTAAAAACTAAGTTATTTAGCTATTGTTAAATTATTTGTAATAAAACTAAGTTATTTATTACCAATTATTATTTGAATATACCCTTGGAATATTATACGATGAAATATATAGCATATATCATTACTCACTAATGAAATCGATGCATTGCATTTAGTAAACCACTTAAATAAGTAACTAATGTTACTTTCCTTAGCAACGCAACACAACCAATGCTTATGAACATACATACCCATTCAAGTATTGTAGTCCTGATAAAAGCTTACACACGTAAGTGCGCGAAGGCACTTGTGATAGTAATTTTATTTATTACATTGACGTAAATTGCCATTATTTGCAGCCTGAGTTAATAAACTAACTAATGTACTCGTGTTTGTGTAACCAACCCACCTTACGAAACGCATTTCGAAATGATTTGATAGTTGAGCGCTTTTTCGGGTATGCAAGTTCGTCGGAGATTCGACAGTTAAGCATTCAGGGAGAGCCAGAAGATATTTACTCATCAGAAAACATTTTTGAAAGCAAACGTAATCTAAATTCTTTATTTAGTTCAACATTACGAATCACAAACTTAAGATGATAATCATATACCTGAACTTGCTGAGATGTTTCCAGTGCTATTACCGAACTGCTTTACAGATTAACAATGTTATTTCACCATAATATATTTTTGCTTACCATCGTTTTCTTTAACTAATGGAACATCTATCTATTAAAATGTTTAATAGCAATTAGAAGCTTCTTTTTAGGGAGGCGTGTTTGGGGAACATCGTTATTGTTTCAGAAGCAGAATATGATATTAATCTGCCACTAGAGGGTTTCGCCCTCTCTCTTGACACGGGGTGTGATTTTATCAAATGTGCCTTTATTTTACTTATAGTTGGGCATTGAGCCGCAGACAAATATACTGGTGATTAATAATTAATAAATATCAAAGAAACTAATACATTACAGCAACATATATATTGATAAGTTAGAAGAAAACATAAAGAAAAATTAACATAGGAAAGATAAATATAACTAACTAATATATAAGAAATATATAATGAAGTCAAGATAAACATAACTAAGTAATATATATGAAATATATAATGAAGTGAAGTAGTAAAGAACAGAGAAGGTACTAAGAATGCGACGAAATGAATGTACAAATATATAAAGCAATAATGGTATTCAAGTAAGTTAGAATTTGAAAGAAGGAAACTCAAGTGATAATTATAAATGCAATGCCCTTAACATCACAACACCAAACAGTTAAATTTGTAAGTAAGAGGAATGCAGGTTAGTCTTCTGTCATGGGGCGGCTCAAGACTAATGAGAAAACACTGGGAATCCCTTGTTAGTGGTGTAATGAATGAACAGTGCTAGAATGGAAAACGATGAGGAATGCCATGATGAATGAGTTGTAGTTGGAAAAATCTGACATCATGGTGATCATTAGGTGGAGTGCGAGCATAAATGGAAAGTAAGATGCTTAGTGGCGTATAATAGTATCTGAATTCTGATTCTTGCTACAAATCTATAAATATGGTGTCTAGAAAAATATCCTTGTAGTCGTGAAGGCATTTACCTATATATTTTCTACATAAGTGGGCAATGTGTTCTACAAGCGGTGGAAAGATTATCTTGTCGTAAAGATCATGATTATGGTAAGGAAGTTTGATGCGAAATGCTAGCCAAAAGGCATGACGCTCGAGTACCTCTACTCTGTTATAAAACTTCTGGGGAAGGGGCTGAACAACATGCGACATGACCAAAGGTGAGAATACTCTGCATAAATGCTTTATAAGTGTTCAGTAGGAATGTTGAATTTAAACCCCAGGTTTGACCTACAAGGCAACTTAGAAGTTGGAGTCTATTTTTGCCTTTTGTAACAAGTTTTTGTAGTTGTGCTGACCATCTCAATTTATCATCGAAAATGACACCAAAATAAGTAACAGTTTTGGTTGGTCGGAGGAGATGATCGCCAACACGTGTCTCAAGGAAACTCGAATTACGATGGACTTTACTACGACAATTAGGCTTTAACATACCTAACGTTTGTGTCTTTTCTTCGTTATTAGTAAGTCTCCACTTATTGCACCAGCGAAGAAAGTCCGTAATTGTAGTCTGCAAATTGACGTTAATCTGCTTAATTGTTTTACCGAGTGTAAGAAAAGCAGTATCATCCACATATTGGAAGGGATATGTATGAGGTGCGGAGATGGTAAATCGGAGGCATACAGGATATACAGAAGAGGTGATAAACTTGACTCTTGTGGCACTCCCGTATAGGGGAAAATCGGAGGTGATAGAGAGCCGTTGATAGTAACTTAGGCAATACGGTTTAATATAAAAGAGTAGATAATTCGAAGATAATTTAGGGGAACACCGAACTTAAGACATTTATAGAATTACCCATAATGCCAGATAGGTCAAATGCTTTCTCAAGGTCCATGAGTATGAAGCAGGACCTTAGTGCTTTGTTATAATGATTGTTGATAATAGTTGTAAGACGGAGTAATTGATCATTGAGATTGTAATATGGACGAAGTCCTGTCTGATCCTGTTTGAAATCCTGTCTTCACCGTTGAAATTCAAAGATATTTTGCAAGATAAGACTAATATACCGCAGAAAATTCTCAAATAGATTGGGGAAAAGGACATAATCGTCTGTTGTACGAAGCGGAACAGTCATTTCGGTGTGATCCGGTTTGGCTCCTGGCTTAAATTTACATTTATAACTGTAAGTAGGATGTGCATTACTTGAACATGTTGAACAATGATTGGCTTCCCTGTATTTGAGCGGTCCTTTGTTTCATGTTTTCCTGCACAGTACCCATATTTGGGGACATTTGGACACTTGAAAGTAACATTGCCATTGTAGATTTGGCATTTCTCACATCTAACTGGAAGAGGTAAACTGGTACGACATGGCTCAACACGATGTCGTTTTTTAAACATGTAAGCGCCATCTTGCAACAAAGTATCGATCGATATTTGAGACATGGTCAAAACACGAACCATATAATTTGAACCATTGTTATTTTTGATTCGAGGACATTTTGCTTGCACTATGCCCTCGGCTTTAAGCTATTCTAAGACTTCTTCGTCAGTTATTTCTGGCAGAACACCTCAGACGACAACAGACATCATCAGTGAACGAGAGTGTGATAGTTTTTGTTTGAATTTAGTACTGAGATTGGTAAGCTTAGCATTTTCTCAAATATTTCGTAGCTGGCTTTGTCACGAAGCGTAATACCGACGGTTTTATCATCAGACTTTATAATAGTGTCATTCCTGGTAAAGACACTCTCTTTGACACTACCGCGAAGAAGGTATTTCAATATTTAATTAAATATATGATGGGTATTGCTGTACTTGCTGTCGTAAGTGGTAAGCAAAATGAATGTATCTTTGGTCGTGTGAGAGATGCACCAAAGTTTGGTTGCATTCCAGAAGTAGATGTTGATGGCTGCAACATATCTGTAGTGCATTGCATTGGTTCTGCTTGTACATGGGGTTTCTGTGTGAAAGCAGGCACTACTTTCCGATAATAGTCGACAGGTACGGTTCTGGCGAGGATCCGTTCATGTTTCTTACAAGGAGTTACTGGTGGGAGGCACAGCTATCCCCGACAACCTATGCATGATCCATGCAAGCTATCCAAAGGATCAAGGCAATGGAAACAAGAAATAATCAGCAGTAGGTAGTATATAGGCTAATAGCACCCCGTTCGAATACGTGCTACAAAAGACAGAAAAGTTGGTCAGAGTATGACTGATAACAATGACCTTCAAATTATTTAGAAAAAGCCCTCCAGAAGATTAGGCTGTTATGTCAGACACCTAAATAGCGTATCTGTACTGTGACGATGGGGTAACTCTCTAGTTTCAACTTGCTCGTTTTTCCCATATATTTGGAGAACTGCTCGCGCTAACACTTAGCTGTTGTCACAAGAGAAAAATATTAGTAAACACCAAGGGTTACTTGGGAATAGTGGGAACTTAAGTCTAGGGGTTGAAAAAGGATCTTGTTAATATTGATTGAAGTTTATATACATGATTGATTAAGTAACATACAGCTCATTACTTTAATTTTTATTGAGTATTCACTATAGTATTTACTATCAACATTTCTCTGTGAGTTTTTACCAATTGCGCGTAAATCAAAATTAGCATCACCATTGTTCTTCTGATTAAATTTGCGCCTTAAATCATGTATCATATGACCATATTCCTATTTTAAAAACTTAACCTTAATACAAAATGGTGGATTTCAAGATGGCCGCCGTCAGGTATATTCTTACTATATGACTTCCCGGTAGTCCTAAAATGTACCCATATATTTGTTATTCACCTTTTGTCGTTACAAGAGGTCTTACAGGGCTTTTACCTCCAACTGTATGAAGACTATTCTGTACTTGCATGTGATGTTCTGGTAGCTGTATCTCATAAACCCCTGGAGCTTCGCATCTACAACTTCACTGAAATACTGACCACATTTAGTACTACTTTCTCATATGTATCTCAGTCAGCAACTTGATTCACACAAAGGTAAGGTTTACTTGTTAGTAAGCATCCTATAATATTGTGTCGTTGTGATAATATCAATTGTCTTCATCGTTTGCATACTTCCCTTCTCTTGTTGCTAACTCTAAACAAACCAAGAGAACAACAGTGTCTGAATAAACCCATTATTTCAACTTTACTCAATTAAGGGCAAAAGATAACAAAATTTTTAAATTCATCGCCACATTCTCACTGCTTCATAATTTTCGACTCTGAAGATTACCAAGGAGTGAGCGAGGCATAGTCTGAACATGGGGAACTTACTTTTTGAGTGACCCTCGTACGTGAGAATCTGACTACTATGTCGCTAACACTATGGATTGAAAGAAGGGGGATTCAGTTGGTAAGCGAATATATCATATAGGAAAAGAAGTTTACAGTCGAATCTAACAGTCGTATGGTTGCATTTCGTCCTTACCAAATAGAAAGATTAAAATGTTTGGAAATCATATTTGACAATATATTTAGAGTGTTTCCATAATGCTAAGTAGAAGTCACAACACATAGTATGACACACAGATGAAACACATATAGACACAGTTGAAACACATAAAAAGATTACGGTATAGTGAATGAAAGTAATAGTTACAAAACTACTCTTGTTATTTAGTACATGATTGTGCAGAAAGCAAATAATCTTAAATTTTGTAAATTTTGCAATTTAAGCATTCGGTATTATAATACATGTATCATGATAAATTTGGATGATTAACTCGTTCCCTTTCATGGATAAAAGATTGTCGAAAATTAGTACGACCACGTGTTTGGTTTTGACCTAAGTTATCAGCTTTGATGAGATCCTATTATATTATATGATTATATTGGGATGTAAAGGGGAAAGTTATCTTACATAAGACGTAGGTATACTAGTGCACCATTTTAAAATTTAGAAAGGGTACCTTAAATTTTGGAAATTTTTTTAATATAAGCATTTGGTATTATAGTATAGAACATCAATATGTATCACTATAAATTTGGGTGATCCATCACGTTCACTTCCTTGGGTAAATAACTAACAAAAATCAAATTTCGGGGGTTACTGGCCAATTTTATTTCATTTCATGAAGTCCTATTACCTTATATGATTATATGGGCATGTATAGGGGTCTATTCTATTTCTTAAGATATAGATAAATTGTTGCATCCGTTGAAAAATTTGGAGTACCTTGGCTCCCTACTATAAATTTTGGAAATTGCCAAATGTAAACATTTAATATAGTACTACAGGACCCTAATATGTATTAGTATAAATTTGGGTGGTCTATTTTTGTTTCCTTTTATGGATAAAATGATTAAATTCAAATTTCGGAGGTTATTGACCCCTTTGATGCGATTTTATTACCTTATATGAACATATGAATGTGTTCAGGTGTTTATGATATTTTATAAGGCATGATAACATCGATGCTTTCATCTTAAGATTTGGTAGATGTATATTATCCTTAAAGTTAGGAAATTGCACAATTTGATATAAGAATATGTGTTCTTTTGTATATACCATTATAAATTTCGTTCCCTTTCAGAGGTAAAAATGACCAGAAATTAGTATGACCACGTGTTTGATTATTGAGACAATTTATTTCTTTTGATATGGATTTAGCACGTTGTATGGTTGTGTACAAATGTTTTTTATCTTTATAGTTTATGTTCCCTTTTAAATTTTGTTGGGGTACATGGAACCATTCATTCAATTTGGGAATTATCAAATAACAAAATTCGGTAAACTTTTTTTAGGGACCATTGAAACATGTTGGTGTCCACCTTATGGCCAAATATTCAAATTTCGAAGGTACTTGACATATTTTATCTTCTATGATACGGCTTTATCATTGAATTAGTACAGGATATATTAGTTTTTTCATAAGACACAGGTGTATTTGTGTACCAATCTTAAATTTTGGGAGGGGTACATTTCTTATTCTTAAATCAATAATTGGTAGTTGTTCTTAGAATTGGGTGGTATCTCATTCTTTGGGTAAATCATTGTCAAATATTAGTATGATCATGTGGTCAGTGATTTACCTATGATGGGATTAGGAGTCCATGACATTGGTACATTGAAACTTTGTAGGATAATTTGAGATCTGTCAAATGAAATATCGTCATTAGTTTGCATTTTTCCTGCCTATGGACCAGTAAGCAATATGATGTATCATGTGATTGACCTTGATGAGGTAGCGTAAAGGGATTCATTTTCTTTCTTGTGGTACTTCTTATGTTTGAGTACACACTTCTAGAAAACAGTTGGTTTTGCTAAGCTAAACAATTCACGGACATTATTGACCTTATTGAATATATAATGGTATGGTTATTTTTAACACTGTTATATCGAGAGAGGTACGTAGGACCATTCTTTAAATTTGGGGATTGTGATAAACAGAATTTTAACATAAGGCGCGAAATTTGAAACAATACTTTGAACTTTAGTCACAGCTCATAGTCTAAGATTATTGGTGGTGGTTGATTTGCTCTTGAGCTTTAGAAATCTGATAGCTAACCTTATGGAATTTTATGACTCATAGTTTAAACGCAATACATGTTACAGCACTGAAATTTAGTCACAACGTTATCTGGCACTGGCAAAGTTATTGTTGATGCAATTTCATTGGATGATCACTATCTTCCGTGCAATCTGATTGGTTGATCACTATCTTTCAAGCAATCTGACTGGTTGATGATTTTCAGATCTTTACTTGTAAGTTTTGTTTAACATTTATCGATTACTGTTTAAAAATCTTGGTTTGAACATTTTCGTTCAAAATTTTGCACTCACTGATGAATATGATCAATACCGTTTGTTAATCGAATAGTTAAAAAACGAATAAAATTTGACGGTTAACCGTGAAACGAAAAATTATTTGTTTGAAAATTTTTAGTTTGAATTTTTTATGAAAATTTTTTCGTTTCAAATTTTTTGTTTCAAACATTTTTAATTTTTTTTCGTTTCAAAATTTTGTTTGAAAGTTTTGTTTTGGAACTTTTTGTTTCAAACATTTTCGTTTCAATTCTTTTGAAAAAATTTGGTTTGAAATTTTTCGTTTCCAAATTTTTAGTTTAAAAAATTTTGTTCGAATTTTTTGTTTAAAACTTTTTCTTTCAAAATTTTGTCTCAAAATTTTTGTTTGAACTTTTTTGTTTGAAATTTTTGTTTGTAAATTTGTGCACTCATACGTTTGTGTACTCATTGGTAAAGAACCGTTTCGTAAGTGTTTAGAACAAAACCATCTGTCAACATTGTTTAACATGATGAAATATTACACGTCAGAACATGGTAATCCAACGTCATCAGTTTTGCATCTTCGTTCGAGATAGTATTCTTCATAACGTCATTATGGCTACTTGTATGGAATTTCTAAACTCACTTGATGTGATGAAATCATTTACCAACTTTACTGATTTACAACAGAATATACCTTATAGAATCTTAGCTAGCCAAATGATCCCTATAATATTTGGATTAAGAATCGTAGTGAAGCTTCAAAATGATAAGGATGTTATTTTAACAGCAATATATTTACCTATGGAAACTTCAAAACAAGAAGAACTATTAGGTTTCTTAAACATTGGATCTGTATCTTTATGCTATAAAAGACTCGTTGGAAGGAGTCATCAATTTGATTTTAGTACACAGCCGGATCTGTGAATTTGGTTTCGTCAGCAATTCTGATGAAATCATGAATTCAAACGTCAGCACATTGCTTTTCAATGACGTCAGCCGTAGCTGTATGCTGAAATTTTTAATCACAGAATGCGATCTATGAATTTGGAAATGGACCCCTCTATACGCCCATATAAGTATGTAGGGTAATAACGCCTCATCAAAGGGGTTAAATTAGGTCAAAAAAAATCCCGAAATTTAACATTTTTGGCAATTTCTTACCCATGAAATGGAACGAGATGAACCCCCAATACTAATAGAAGTACATACCATGGCCCTAGGCTACCATACCAATTTTTAGATTTAGCAATTTCCAAAATTTAAAAGGTGTGGTCCTATATACCCCTGCTAAATTTTAGGGGGTCGGCCAAGGTACCCCTGCCAATATCTAGAAAAGGTGTTCCTAAGTACCACAAGGGCATTGACCTCGGGACAAGGTCATTGACCTTTGACCGATTACGTCACAAATGTCGATGTCAAAGTCCAAAGTTAGCCATAAACGGGGGAGTACCACTAATGTACACAACTCAATCCCAATTGGAACAACATTCCCTGTCAAAGATAACACTCCCTTAAAGCAGCCGATACTCTCGCTTCGCGAAACAGACCCATACAGATAACCTGTCAACGGCAACACAATACACGAAGCCTATGTTGAGGGGAGGAAAAGAAAGAAAAAGCACGCAACGTTCAACAGCTGAATCGATAAGGAATTCTCACTTAGTTTCCATACAAGCAAGATCTTACTCTTACACTTTCTTTCTTGTTTTTTAAAAGGAATAAAACAAATCTCCATACGACATAAATTGCATTCTTGGTATCTACAAAGTTTAATCTTTAATTATTTCAGTTAACTTGCAATTCAATTTGTTCAAATCCTGTTTCTTTCTTTCTTTCTTTTTATTTTTTTTCGTAACGCAGACAATACACAGAGAAATTCAGCTTTCTTGTGATTTACTCAATCACGCAGGTGAATTATATATTTATCTTCTTTATGTTGTTGTATGCTATCTTTTTTTGACTATTTAATAAATTATTATTTTTATAAATTCCTCATGTTACTTCCATAATTCACCTTATTATATAGTATTAACCCGGCTGGGTGATTTGAGGAAATCAAAATCCTTGGGTAAGCTGACAACACGTGCACGTTGCTCGGCGTGAAGAGCTTGTTAATTGTCGATATAATTAGCGACTCTCCTGACCCATTCTTTCGCGTCCCTTTTTCTCATTTGGACAGAAATTCACTAACTACAACTTGGATCCGACCTTATAAATGAGGAATCCAATATTTGTAACAATAGCCAAAGTTAGAAATAAATCTGAAATTTTATTCTTTCCTTAATACAATACGGAATCAAGCTCTGTTGATTGTATCAAGCACAAGAATCTTACATATGTTTACGGCACATTTGTCTTGCGAGTTTTTAATATAAGGTAGAGAATAAACTTATAATTCATACATGAGAATGTCGAGTGTGAACAATGATAGCTGATATATGAATTAGGTAGAAATTATTATTTGTTTACTGTACTACAGAAGGATATAAAACGCACTTTTAAAGTCATTAATGAAATTTTCGAATATTTTTATTGTTTTCATTATAATGAGTGGGTGTTGCGGATACCTTCTGTACATTGCTTAAGTAGAGTTTCTCTTGTCTTAGTATTTCTTCTATTGTAGAATTTATTTAAATCCTAAATTGGAAATCAATCGTTAGGTGAGACTGAACTTGTTAAATGACTGATTTAGTTGCATGAATTACATATTTCTGGTTTCTGTAACGCTATCCACGTTAGAAATTATGATTATGCATTATGAGTATATTGTATAATAATACAATATTTGTTTCTAATACAACATGCACTTAGGTAAAGTTACTAAATGCTTATTTATTTCAATTCAGACAAATAAGTACATTCTTCTGTTTTGTAAAATTATACCAACAATTATTTTTGCTTGTTTCCTTTGCTGTTTTACCAATGTAATCTACTATTTAACAACAAAAGCCAAAATCAAAACCTCGTAGAGTCTTTAACCTTGCCTTATTACAAAAAGGTTGTCCTCTTTTTATAAAACAAATGTATCGCCGTAACCTATTGAATTTTAAATTTGATCTGAAGATACTTAATATGTGTAAATTATATTAACATCATCCTTGAGCACAAGGGCGCCCACCAGCGCGGTCAAGGTGGGGCGCTCGGCCCCCTAAGAGGAAATTTCAGTTGGGAGTATTGAAAACCCAATAGTATTTTTACATTAGTTACAGTAAAATTTGAAACTATATTTGAAACGTCGCTTATACGTGCCCCATTGGATACCACAACATGGGCGCCCTTGCTTGAGTATAAATATAAAAACGAGAAAAACTTAACCATACTGTACGCGTAACATCTTCGGTAGAACATGTAATTTTTTTATCACGTGTAATGTAAATTTTCTCACGTAGACTACTGAGGAGCACTAGATCAGAATATTGTTAAACTTGCACTCAAACATCAACTTTTTTTTCTTACACTTCTAACTCGGTTCTTTTTTATCACTTACATTTAAAATTTGAAGTCTAGACAAGTGAAAATTTATAGAATCTGTTGCATAAACCCAAAAAAGTCAAATATGAAAGACATATAACTTATCTAAATTTGGACATATCATTGACTTCATAAAATATAACCTCTTAGCTTTAGTAAGTTCAAATTCCTTGTGAATTCTAATGAGTACTACATATTCAAATTCATAGCTATCAGATAGAATATTTTTATGTTTTTACTTAGAAAACCTGACATTAGGAAACGTTGCATTGAACCGGTTCCATTGCCTCCATAAATAAAACAAATGTATCAGTTTATGTACGCAGAATAAGAAACTTGTGCAATGTTTTATACGTATACATAACGGACCCATATACCAAAATACTGCAAACGGCTTTACGATATATTTCTTTATTGAAAAGGCGGTGCCTACAGCATAATAAAGACTCTGAACCCCCTGAGCTACCTTCGGAATTTGAACCAGGGTCTCTCATTCCAACACCTCGTAACTAACTGCTTAACCACGAAGTTACACGCCCACATTTAGAATGACTTCATACCTGGATTGGAATACTACTTTAGACATTTTTCAATTTTTCGCTAATGTGTAAACGTTACTAATAAAACACAATGTAGTACTTACCTTCACACTCTGGAAACACACAACAGAAAGGTATTAATAAAAAATAATATTAACACTACAGTGGTAGCGTTCAGGAAACTGCCATAAATTGTAACGTTGGGTCTACGGGACCCATTAAAGTTTTACGCACTGAAATCAATTTAAGAAGAATATTTTATTACTTCGAGTTTACATCGGCCAAATTATTTTTAGTTACATTAAACAAAAGAGTACAGTAGTATATTTTGAATGCCAGATTCAAAATTAATATGTCTTTTATTGTTATGAAAGTATTTAACGAACATTTTTATTCAGCTATTATTTAGTTAGGTTTGGTTTAAACACTGTATTCAATACGTAAAACAATATTCCAGACATGATACAAAAAACGAAAAGTGTTAGATAATGACAATATTACTTGAAACTGAAGGTAAATATTTCTTTTAACTTTATTTCAATTTTTCTTTGCACCAATTTCCATCGAATTTATGAAAAAGTGCAGCCACTCTTATTGGCATCTTTACATGTAATGATCTGAACATTCACCACACAACATTCCTGCGTGACCCAGGCAAATCCACTTACCACAATTTTGGCAAAAGTACCTGGTTTTGCTGTCTTTACACATGTAGCAACGTCCTCGTTTCAATTCTCAATTTCAAGCATGCTTTTCAAGGGTTAATCCACATAATCTTGCAGCTGATTTTCGAAGATCAGTAGGATTGCATTTATTTTGTGCTCTCTGCATCAACTGGCTCTGGATCAATTCTTTAGACATCGGTATACGAGCAGTCACGATGTTACTAGAACGACAACGAATATTCACATTTCCTTTTTTTTTCTTCCTCCATTTCATGTGCTTGTCTCTACCTGCAAAATATTTGTGCACAGTTTCTTCAAAATCAGTACTTCCATCACTGTTTCCTCCTTCATCATTAGTATAATGATCACTAGGCAAACAAAAGTCAGGATCACAATCTTCATCATGCAACTTCTTTGCAAGTTAGAACATCACTTAGTTCTTGCTCTAATATGTCCCTTATTCTTTGAACATATGCCTCATAGCTTTCGGCCATGCTTCACTTGAATATATACACAAAAACTATACGACAAATGCTTAAAAACATGCAAATCAACACACGGAAATATGAAGATTTCTCTTCTAAAATCGCTACTTAATATTATTTAATCGTGCTGGTAAAAATAACATCACTGGTAACGGTGGGTCTGTCTGGCCCACTCTATGAAAAAGCACGCGGCACACAACAATGACCAAGCGAAAACTAAACAAAAGCTACGTATGATTAAACTACAACCCAGGAGCGGAGGGTAGGGGGAAGTAGAATAGAGGGGGATCATGAGCGTGATAAAATTTTGGCCGTGAGAACGTTCACACGGGGCTTAAACCGGTGTAAACCAGTATGTTGATATGCTAGTATAAGGAAGTATACTCTTCGACGCCTACCAGATGTAGAAAAAAAATGGAACATGCCTTTTTCGTTTTCTTGTCGTGTATTCGATAGTAATTTAAATCTCCAAACCCCCATCCCTCCTGCGAAGAGCATAAGCGGAACGTATGTGCTTGTGTAGATTATTCTGTTAGCAGCTGTTGCAAAGGAAGAAACGTCAAATTTAAAGATGTCATCGCCAATGAGTTTATTAGATAAGCTTAATAAGCCATCAATGGTACCCTTTAAAAAAATGCGAGGTTTGGAGATTGGAGTACCATTTCGTATTGTAAACTGTGAGATAATTACAAAGGTATATGGTAGGAAGGCATGTAGGACATTTGAAGGAGGCGAAAAAGTGATTTTACCAGGACGTTGTACTGAAAAATTGGACGCAGATAATGGTGCATTATTAACGTATTTACAAAGTAGAAATGTCTGTTTCATATATAAAGGAATGAAGATTTCTGTATCTGGGCGTAACATGCACGATCTTGAATTTACTGAACTGATATACTAATCGTAAGTGTATGGTGACATGTACAAACAAGATGAAACATGAATTTTCCTCTTCGCTCCCTTCCTCTTCATGCATGCGCAGTCATCTGTATGCATAGTGTCGTTATTCTGTGTTGAGCAGCTAATGGAGTAACATGTCTTTGATTGCTTCTGCATCAAATATGAATACCAAGAAAGAATACTTGTTTAATGTCGAATATTGACTTAATTCAATGAATACCAAATTAATTTGTATTGGACAGGATAATGATACATTTGAGCCATTGATTCGTGTTGGCAAAGGACTTGTGTTTGGAGTGGAGTTAAATTTGGCAGAGTGGGAGAAACTTGTTGATTTGACCCCATTTGTTACGGACTATTTAAATTCTCAAATGGAAATTACATTTATGAAATCTCGGTCGAAAAAACGAACTGGTGGTGCGAAAACTAATGGGTGAAAAATTAGTGATGATAGAGAAGAAAGGAACACTTCATGCTTCTCGAAACACTGCGTACTTAACTTCAAGTGATTGGCTTTATTTCTTGGAAATATTACCGTGTATTGAACATGCTGTGAAAAACAGTAAAGTTTGTAGTGTTGTGCTACGTGAATATTTTGACTTGTGTACAGATACTATTCGTAATCATGTACAATTGCAGTGCCTTACATGCAGAGGACTTGCCCGAATGAATACCTGTGAAGATGAACAGAGTATTATTAATGGTATGAATAAGTTTTCCAAGTGTCTCTCTTGATAAGAACAGTGATGTGAACATTGATGGTGAACAATTAAAATTGGAAATGAAAAAAGTTTGCAAACAAAAACTAATAGAATCAATTATGGCTGATTTATTTGATAGTGTACAGACACAGCCATGGTGCGGGGAAACCGATACTCAAGCTTCGGAGGGTATCAATGAAGTGAACGTCCCTTCATAAAGAAGAATAAAATTAATTTATTTTTCATCTATACTAAACACAATAATATCAAATGTAATAAAAATATACATAGTGAAAGTGAAATGTTTTGCTTGTGTGTGTGCTTTGTGTTCGTTTCATACACCTCAATATGATGTGATTTTTATGATAAGTATGATAGGTCATTTTTATTTTTTAAAAAAAGGAACTAAAATAATTAATATTAAATTTGTAAAAACAAAAGTCCTATCATAATAATAATGAATTCACATACCTGATTGAATTGACGAAAGAATAATTGATTAAGTATTTGAATTAATTATTATTATTATTATTTAGTTATGTGATTACATCATTGAACTAAAAAATCGGTTTTAGATTTTAAAAAAACACTATTATATTCTTTAATTCGATGAGTTTAAAATATGTTTTATGATATGTGTATTTAATTACATAATTGATCATAAAACATTTATTTATTAGGAAATGGAGAAAATAAGAAATAAAACATTTGTTTTGGAAGAGAAAAAAGAATACAAAGTATTTATTGATGTTATTTACACAATTAAAAGACGGTAAGTATAGTACATTTTTAAAAGAGAGTACGTTAGATTTTTTCATAGTTCAGTTGATGATAACTTCACAGTTGCCATATAGTGTTCTCTCATGCTGTCCATACACATGTACATACTAGTGTTGACTTTTTTTTACACAGTTCAATTAATGATAACTTCACAGATGATACTTACTGTTGATGGTGATGAAACGTAGATAGAAGTCATACTGTACAATGATGCTGTCCATACACACGATGACGATCTTTTACTCTCTGAAATGAAAAAAATTTGAAAAACATAACTTAAAATTTATTTTATCTGTTCATGAAAAAATAAAGCAACAAATGATAATATATATACAAACATATTATAATAAAGAAGAAGAAGAAGAAAAGACTACCTGCAATAATAAAAGCTAGAATTTTATCTATAATGAAAAAAGTAATCAGAACAAACGAAGAAGAAGAAGAATGAAGACATGATGATATGTATACAGGAGAAATGATTAAGTAAATACAGCAAGCGACGATCACTATTTTTCTGGAGTTGATGAGAAAGTGTAATGCAATTCATCTAAGGACTTTCCTTTAGCTTTGAAGCAAAGGAAAAAACATGAATAATGTCTACATAGGGACGATTTCACACTTTGAATTTGTTTATTATTAAATGTATAAGAAATGGAATTTCTACGTAGAAATTGAATATGTTGCATTACATATGAAGGAAATCCAAATGTATCGAAGTAGTGGGAACGTCCATCAGTGTGAATATATATGGAAATCCAGTGTGTGCCAAGTTTGTTGGAGGGATCTGTAATTATGATGATGATTGCTGCAGGTAGTGGAACATGTGTTGGTAATTGATTGGCTGCATATACGCCAACGAAATGATTGTGAAATAAAGAATTTGTTTGCAAAGCATTCAATAAATCTAGTGTAGAGGACATCATGTATAAAAATGGAGACATGTACATATATGGTATGGTATTTAAATAACGTACCTTTAAAAATCCATGATGATGTTCTTCTGATGATCCACTTCTAAGAGAGATTGGAACTCGCCATACGTGATGCATGTGATAGGTGCTGGTAGAGGATCCTTAAAATGAACTTCCATCCATGTTTGATTAGATTCCAATGTTGCACAGCGCTGTCTTCTCCATCTTGGTTAATGTCGAAAACAAATATAGTGTATCCTTGAGGAAAGGCAAGGCGAGGAATATTGTTGCCATGATTGGAAAAGTGAATACCTGATCCACAGAATAAGGTATGATATGAGGAAACATATAGGTTGTTTTCGAAATTTGCTTGTAAAGGTTTTGAATGTACAGGTTTTCAATCAATGTATAGAAAGAAGAAATCGAAGTCAAAATGTTTGAAATGAAAAGGATTTGAAGTTATTGTTCCTGTATAGGCATCATTTTGTGTAAACGCCACAATTACTTGAGTTAGTAATACTCCCATAAATAAATTATCAATTGTTTTTGATTGAAGATCCTTTGGAATGACGAATGACTTCATTTGCACTCTTGTGAGATGATATTTGGCTGCTGTTGATTGTAGAAGCTTGTTATGCGCTAGTTTTATTGTAGGACTAACATTAATCTTTTTAATATGTAAACCAGCGTCTAAAATATTCACTTTAGCCTCAACAGACGAATCAATAGCGATGAGACAAAAGTTTGGCTTTGCAGGAATTAACTTGAGACGTAATTATACTCCTTGGATAAAGAATTTATCTTGATTAAAAATATCACAATGAAGATGTCCAAGCATGTCGAAGTTTGCACTTTTTTGTTAATTCATAACGTTGTTGAAATCCTCTATTACCACTAGATGTTGTATCGATATGTCCATCTGTATCTTGAAACCAGAATGCACATTGAAGTTGAGTATTTTTAGCACAATCATCATAATTTAACAGTTTTTCAATGTATGGTCGATATGGTGGTTATTAGATGGAAATGATTTCAGTTTGTTATTTAACTATACTTACACTTCACTAAACATAGAATTTAAAAAGTCATTAATAGCAGCCACAGCTTTATCACTTTCAACAAATGTTGATCCATCTGGCTTAACGATTTGAGCTTCGATGTAAAGAAAAGTATGTGGTAGATCTATGTATTCATCACTTGTTCTTGAGATGACAAATTCTATAGGAGCATTATCAGCTAGTGAACTGATTGGTTTGTCTGTAACAACATGGTTATCCAATATACTGGTTTGTGTTGGTTTAAAGAAAAAAATATGTAGTCCACTTTTTACACACTCGCAGGATTGATGATGTAAGAAAGCCATGATGGTGATGATTTAATCAAAGATATCGTGAGATAACTCCCTCTTCTTATAAGACTTATTTTTCCTTGTTTTCTGTGTGTTTCTTCTTTCCCTTCTACTTGCGCTTGATGATGTGTAATGATGAAGGGTTAAAGATGGAATGATGTGTAATTCTTCTTTTTATTCGTTGATATCCAGATCCTAGCATAGATTTCAGTTTATTTTTTGGTTTGTCATGCAAGATGGGTCTCGCTTCACCCATTCGTAGATGAAAGGATTCGTTAATAGGTAGTTTATCGTCAATGACATCAGTAATAACGTTTGCTCCAGATTTTAATAATTTCTTTCCTACAGTTTTAGCTCTTTGTTTTACTAATGGCATGACAAAACAAAATAATCCTCCAAGGAAACTTTCAATACCATGTCCAACTTGATAAGGGAATCCAACATAAACGTTCCAGTTCCAGGAAGAGCTTGTTTTTGATAAAATTGTAAATATGGATTATTCATATTTGTTGATGTTGACGCACTGGTCGAAAATGTAGTTTAACGCATAGAGTTCCGAAAGTGAATACCAGTGGAGAGCCTGTACTATCTCTTATATCTATTTTGATGTGTTCAAAATGCATCTTTTCTATAGGCACATAATGTGGAGGATTAAACATTTCTACAACACTACTTCCAAATGTATGATACACAGGATTCATATTTATGATACGTAGTAATGGTGCTACTGTATCTCCAACAAATACAGATTGAATATCACAATACACATACATTGTAGATGGAAGTCTTAGAGGTAAATTTGGAATGCTTTGGCCTTGTTGCATATCCTTTATATCAACATTTGGATCAAACCCCAACGTACAGGAATAGTTATAAACTTTTATTCACCACTTTTTGCAGGTTGGTAAAAAAAAATATCGTTTTCTTCATTAACTCTAGAAATGCCAAGGGGGCGAGTCAATTTTGCCCGCGCGTCTTTTTTTGTTCAATTTGAATACCTTAAAATGCTTTACGGATTCTTATTTTTTTGTTATTGTTATTTTCGATTAAAAGATCATTTTGGAATTTTTCCACCTATGTTTAAAGCAGTGAGGTTTTATATATAAAAAATACATGTTGGGCGGGCTGATTTAAACCCCCACCCTTGGTCATAGTTGCTACCCATTCTTTTATTTTTTGATGATTTCTTAATTTTGATTTTTTATGTCCAAAATTTAATTCTTTTAAACTATATTGAATTTTCCTTTATATAAACACTTAACCTTACATCGAGCCGGCCCTAAAATACCATGATATCTTTCTGATTGGATAAGATAACCAAATGGTCATGAAAGTATTCATGAAAGTATTGATGACCAAATGGTTCGACAGTATTCATCGAAGCGGGGAACAAGAAGATGGCCTCTCTCGGTTTTTTACACACTCGTGGATGTTGCTGTTCTAAATAGCTACACACTATTTCTACTAAATTTCCCCGAATGGAATAGCAACAAAATGGAAAGAAGACGACTGTTTCTGCTACGACTTAGGGAATCTCTTTTAAAACCGTACATTGAAGAACGGGTCTTCAACATAGACGGTCACTAAAAGCCAGTAGTATCAGAAATGGAAAGCGTTCTGGGAAGGAATGTCCGTCCTAGAGAATTTAGGAAAAGAATTGCCCCAACTGAGCTTCCTTCAAGGAAACGTTGTGACCTGTGTGTTCGGGAAACTCAGACCAAGAAAGAGAAGGACAATCTCAAGAAAGTAAAAACGAGATGTGAACGGTGTGAACATTTTAATTGTGAATCCCATTGTACCCATAAGATCTTGTGTTTGAAATGTGATGCTGGTGATGACATAGAAATAACTTATTATTTGTAACACATACACACACAACAGTGCATATGCAAAAGGCCTAAGGGCAAAACCTAGAAAAGACCACTATGTTTACGTCTAGAATACATAATATAAAATATATATATTGATCCTTTGTTATATAGTGAGAAAGACTAATAGATAAATGTTCAGAAGTACGCCAAAAGTTTGACTGGGACAGCATATATTTCACTTTATATTTTAATAAACAAAACAAGCACTTTCGTATAATATATCAGTGATTTCAAGCATTTTTGGTATATATGCACTACCAGTGCTGGAAATATTTTCGGTTTTGAAATTTGTTCAACAGTTTAACCATGAGTCAATAAATAAGTTCTGCAAATTACTTGAATCGAGCACGGGCAAATTCAGACCCCATTCAGTGACCCCCCCCCCCCGTTGGTACTTCACGTAGCTGACGCGAGCATGGTCTTTCTAGGGTTAATATTTAATATTGAATGAGGATAATGAATTTCAACAATAGCCACTTCCCACTTTTCACGAAATTCCATTCTTTGATGAAGTTTCGTAGTGCATGATGTTATGAGTTGTCAATAAAATATTCCATAGAACTATTACTGGCAAGTGTAACGTAACAATCTCCATCAGGTTCCATTGTACTTCTCGATCTTCTTTACGGCTGATGCAGGTATCCAAGAATCGAAAGAAGGATATCCTTTTCAATGAACAAGATATTCTTTTCTGCTGCCTTTTCTTCTTGAACGTATGATTTTATCTATGTAAAACGTCTTTGATAGCGTCACGGTTTGTAATTCTTCTATGTAAAATAATCCATCCAGTGGTTCCTTGTTTAAATCTTCAATTTCAAAAACAAGTGGATCTCTTGGTATTATCTTCTTCACTTCAAATAATTCCCAAGTCCAGTTTTGCATGTATCCTTTATCAAATATACGTTTAGTTTTACTAATTCGAACTGTATCACCAATCTTAAGATGTTTGAGAAATTTTGATTTTTCTTCTTCTTTAATTTATTATCATACTGATTGTGCCATACTTGTAATAGTTTACTTTTTTTTAAAAAAAATGTTTGAATGATAACATTTATTGTAAGATTTCAGAAGAAGAGGTATTACATTTAAATAATTTTACGTTTGATAAATCTGTAAAATACTTCCACGTGTTTTCTTTTAGAGTTCTGATAAAACATTCTACAATACTAGCTTTTATATCAGGATTTTTAATTGTAATATGTTTTATTTTGTTGTCCTCTAAGTCCTTCTGTATTGTTTTATTTAGTAAACTCACTTCCTTTATCTGTTCGGAATGTAATTGGTTTTCTGTCTTTGAACACAAGTTTCAATGCTTGTAAGATATCATTTGTATTTTTAGACTTGTACAGCCCAGGCATATCGACTGAGCACATCTATCACTGTAAGAATATAACGATATCAATCATTAAATTTATGAAGAGATTGAAGATCATTAGTATCACTTTTCCACTCATCATCAATGTTAGTCACTACATATAAATCTCTTTTAAAACGACGACATACAGCTTTGTGTAACGAATATGTTGTTTTTTGCAGTAACCATTTTCTTATACAATGTATAGGAATTTTCTTCTTTGTAGCTACCCACAATTTTTTAACAGTTGAAAACGAGGCAGGATGTAAAGGGTTGTAGTAAATCTTGCTTTACTATTTTTTATGGTTTCCATCTTGCCCATGCTGGACCTTTACAGATACGTTTCTTTTTCATTATAGGAGATACTACTTTTTCCTTTTGTTCTTCTGCTTTTTTGTCGTCTTCTGGAAACAATTTCACATGTATTTTTCCCTTGACGATGATGCTGTTGGTGATGCCTGACTTCGTCGTAAAATATATGACAAACGTTTTGGATTTCCAATAAAATCTTTTAAGGTGTGTTATTAGAATATAAATAATTACAAAATCTCTCCCATCCCAGTGGATTTTTGAGTTTCTGGGGTCGCGACACAGCAGAAATTAATCTATAATGTGAGATACTTCTAGTTTATCACCTTTGACGTAAACAGTTCCTTAATTAACCCACGTGATATTATCGTCATGTGTCATTCTATGTAGTAGTAATTTAGCTCTTTCACGAAACATTTCGAGTATAGATAATAATATTTCTTCTTCTACTTCAGGCTTCTCTGATTTAGTTGACGTAATCGAAAGTGTCACAGGTTCTTCTTGTTTCCGTAATAAATGTGAATATTTTTGAAGAATATTACTATGTTGGTTCCATTTTTCTTCATCACTAAGCGATGATAACTGTAAAATCTCTTGCATTTCTTGATCCAAATAAGATTCGCGTTTCTCCAGGGCTGATGATGATGTTGATGCTGGTGTTTGTATACGATTAAGAACTTCAGGTGGAACTAAAATCATCTTCTTTGCGTCTTCCATTGCACTAACGAAATACTAAAGTTGATAATGCACCAGTTAAAATAGGAGCTAATAATGCCGTTAGGAATCCACCCTGCTGCTGCACTAATAAATGCTTTTTCTTCTTTTGGATGGAGTTTCCTTTCTTCACAAGATATCGAAACATCATCTTCTATCGCTTTAATCTTGCTTTCCGTATCTTTGTAAGAGGTACATTCGCTCTTAATACATTATAACAAGATTCGCAAATACTTCGAATAACTAAAGAGTCTGCATTGGCCACTATAGCTTTACGTAACTTAGGACTTGTTTTGCTCAGCGTAGGAAGATGATACCCGTGTTTTACTTTTATAGACATATTGTCAGAATTAAGAAACAGAGTTTAAAACATACATTATAACACATCTTCTATTTCGTTGGAACATAAACGTAATGATAAATATCATCAGGAAAGATTTTTAATTTCTTATGTAATTTCATCTTTCGTATCCTGTTTTAAAACAAGAAATAAATACCCATATGGTAACCTTGTTGCGTCGTTGAAACTTTCTTGAAGAAATTTTGGATTATTATGAGTTAATTGATAACTCAAATGTTTAATTTGTGATTTATCTCTTGCATTTTTAAATAATACGAGATAAGAATAATTCAAACTCATATCTCTGCTTCCTTTTCCCTGATGAAATATGTCTTGTGTAATAAATAGTACACTAAGATTTCTATGATGAGAACCCTTTGTAAAGAAATCAACTATATTGCGGTTCACATCACACACTTGATCCTCAATAATTATAAGATGTGGTCCAGTTGCAGATAAAAAAACTTTGGTTCGAGGTAATTCTTCAATAAATTTTACTTATGTCGAAATTTCTCTCTATGTATTTTGCCATTCTGCATTGTAGCAAAAATATGACGAAACGATGTATTAACCATACGTGATAAATTAGACAGGAATCGTATTACAAAGAAAGTTTTTCCACATCCACTTGGTCCGGCAACAATACATGAAAATTGATGTTTCCACGTCGTAAGCATGTTAAATAGTATGATTTTTTTTCATACGTATATTTGTAAAGGGCCTTTTTACATTTCTCTGGTATGATACCAATCGTATTTTCCTTTAAGAAATTTCTACGATACACCAAATTACATGCACTGGCGATTGTAATGCATTCAAGTAAGGGATTTACATTTGTTTCAGATTCAAATGTATTCATAAAGGAAATACATGCTTGGCGTAATACTTCAACATCCTGTACGCAATATTTGATTAGTTCTTCATTCATTTTAAAGGTATCATTTCGATGTTCAGCATACCATTGGAGAAACTTGCGTCTTTCGTTTACTTTTATGATATCTTCCCCATAATATCTAATGTCGGGAAGTGTACCTTCATATGTTTGGTTCTCACGTCGATTGAAAAAGTGTGGGAAATATCCTTTGCACGATTGAAGATCAAATCCACCACTTAATTTACTTAAGGGCATAGGTAGAAAGCTTAATGAATCAATGAATGTTACGTTCCCTATTTTAAGAGATTGAATTTTCGCCCCATTCATGATTACTTCTGGAGCCCAATTCATCTTCTCAACCATGGTCTTAATGATGAAATGTGGATCATAGCCCTTAGAATTATGGGCCACACATGTTACTCATTTAATGTTTGGACGTCGCTGTTGAAGGTGTTTTAGAAAGTCTTGTATTACATTTTCTCCGTCAAATATATTTTCTCGTTTTCCACAAACGATACAAATATTTTTGATGTTGTCTTCATAACATCTGTAACATGCATTTTGACTAACCAAGACATTAGGTATATGCTGAAATATGATACTCACCTTCTTCTGTCTTCTTCTCTTCCTCATTGTAAGTCTTTCCTATTATTTGGGAGAACGTTAGATTTAACAATTCTTCTTCTTCTTTTGTCCTTTCTTCGATGTCATATTCTTCTTGTTTCGCTCCTTCTTGTAACAATTTTTTAATTTGGGCAATACGATCGGATGCTTCCTCTTCTTCTTCTTCTGTTATCTTTCTCTTAACTGCACATTTCAATATTTCTAACAGTTTTTCTTCTTCATATTTTTCTTTTTCTTCTGCAATTTGAATTTCACTAGCTGCCTCTCTTTCTTCTTCGGTATTGATGATCATCTCTACTTCTTTTTCTTCTTCTTCTTCTTGGTCTATGAGATCTTCCCCTTTTTGTGTACCTTTCTAAATTTCATCTTCTTCTTCCTTTCTTTCATGATGATCTTCTTCTATTCCGATTACGGCATCTACTTCTCTTAGAAGAACTTGTGTCTCTTTATCTATTACGATCTCCTCTTCTTCTTCTTCTTCTTTGTCATTAATAAATGCAGTAATCTGTTTTAATAACTCTTGCGTACAGATGCTTTCCATTGTACTAACCAGATGTATATACGTAATGAAAAACAAAAATTTTCCTATATGTATATGTAAATAGTGGATATATAAGTATTATTTCAAACAGAATGTAAATGAAAGCGCTCTAAAAAATATACGAATTAACAAAAAATGGTTTTATATATATATATATATATATATATATATATATATATATATATATATATATATATATATATATATATATATATATATATAAGTAATGATAAAGAAAGGATTTCACGTATCTTTATTTGAAATAAAATAAAAAAAATAAAAAATAAATGCATCTCGTTACTTATAAATATAAGCAGTATATATATATATATATATATATATATATATTTCAATTCGTTATATGGAAAAAGCAGAATTTTCAAAGGAAAAAACAGCATACCTTTTAAGTGGTTAAAATTAATTGTAACTTTTTTTCGTATTCCATGGGAGTGAAACAAATGTATGTTCACAGTTTGCTTCAAGTGTGTTATCTAATGTATAAACGTTCTCTACGTGAATTTTATACTTATTCTTTCAGAGTTTCAGCGACTACAAAAAATATGTATTTGACACTAATATCGTCCGTTTTACAACTTAAGGAGCATACTTGTGGGACGTTAAACTGAAATATTTCTCTCTCTCTCTCTCTCTCTCTCTTTCTCTCTCTCTCTCTCTCTTAACATGAAATGATGTCTAAATGATTACGAAAACTATCACTCCAAATTTTGATACCTTTTCGGCAGGGGTCCTCGCTGGCTCAGTGGTAAAGCTTTCACCTATGGTGCATGGGGGTCCCAGGTACAAAACGCTGTTCCCGGCAAGTGAACTTTGTTGTGGACAAACGCCGTGTACGTGGAAGGTCCTAGGTTCAGAATCATGTTCCAATCAAGCGAACTTTGTGGTGGACAAACACCATGTACGTTAATTTCCTCCCACTTTCCTCATTCCAACATTTCATTCATTTCTCATCATCACCGTCTTCATTAGCACAGCCGACATAACAGTGGGACGTAGAACTTCAAGATTTCCCGTTAGCCTAATCGTCATAAGCGTGGGACGTAAAACTCAGATTTCATTTCATTATTTCTCTTTCTATCTTAGCTCGATGGATTGGGGAGTGTTTCTGATCACATTTTGATACCTTTTCATCAGGGGTGTTGCTGGCTCAGTGGTAAAGCGTTCACCTATGGTGCAACGGGGTCCCAGGTTCAAAATCCTGTTTCCGCCTAGTGAACTTTGTGGTGGACAAACACCATGTACGTGAGTTTCCTCCCACTTTCCTCATTCCAACATTTCATTAATTTCTCGTCATCACCGTCTCCATTAGCATAGCCGATATAACTGTGGGACGTAGAACTTCAAGATTTCCCGTTAGCCTAATCGTCATAATCGTGGGACGTAAAACTCAGATTTCATTTCATTATTTCTCTCGTTCTATCTTAGCTCGATGGATTGGGGAGTGTTTCTGATCACATTTTGATACCTTTTCATCACGTGTGTTGCTGGCTCAGTGGTAAAGCGTTCACCTATGGTGCATGGGGGTCCCAGGTTCAAAATCCTGTTTCCGCCTAGTGAACTTTGTTGTGGACAAACGCTTTGTACGTGGGTGGTCCTAGGTTCAAAATCCTGTTTCAATCAGGTTAACTTTGTGGTGGACAAACACCGTTTACGTGAATTTCCTCCCACTATCTGCTCTCCAACATTTCATTCATTTCTGATCATCAACGTCTCTATTATCATAGCCGACATAAGTGTGGGACGTAAAACTTAAAGACTTCCCATTAGCCTAATCGTCATAAGCGTAGGACTTAAAACTCAGATTTCATTTCATCATTTGTATCGTTCGATCTTAGCTCGGGGTTGGGGGTGTTTCTGATCACATTTTGATACCTTTTCAGCAGGGGGTGTCGGTGGTTCAGTGGTAGAGCGTTCACATCATGTGTATGGGCGTCACAGGTTCAAAATCCTGTTCCCATCAAGTGAACTTTGTGGTGGACAAACACCGCATACATGGACAAACACCGTGTACGTGGAAGGTCCCAGGTTCAAAATCCTATTCCAATCAATTGAACTTTGTGGTGGACAAACACCGTGTACTTGAATTTCATCCCACTTTATCCGTTCCAACATTTCATTCATTTCTCATCATCACCGTCTTCGTTAGCATAACCGACATAACTATGGGATGCAAAACTCAAAGATTTCCAAGCGTGGAACGTAAAACTCAAAGATTTCATTTCATTTTTCAAAGATTTAATTTACAGACAGAAAGACAGACTGGTATGCATGATATTATCAAAATTAAAACACGTAATATACCTCTTCTTTTTATAATATTTTGACGTTGAATTATAAGTGATACGGCTTTACCAGTACATTCACTATCTGCTTTATACAAGTTTCCAGACATTTCTCACAGCTGTAATTTATTTGCAATGCGAGTCAGAAAACATTCAAGAATTCTATCTTATCATTTTCTCAGAATTCAACGGGGAACGAGCAGAAGCATTATACAGACTCGCTCATATGTATGTGTTCTTAACATTATAATTTCATCTCAATATCAAACACGGAAACGCAAAGTAAATACACTGTCTGGAGTACATTTATAGTTAAATGAAGTCATATTGTTTTGTTCTTTCAGAAATATTCATAGACCGTAATATTTTTAATAATATATTTTTACTTACCTATTTTAATAAAATCATCTGATGATAACACTTATTCACAGCTCTAGACATCCAACGGATCAAGCACGCACAAAGACACACACTCAATATTACAAATATGAATTGAAAAACAACGGACTAATTACAACTTCTCTCTAATAAGAACGACCAGTATCACACTTTGTTCACAGCTTACACTCAAATTTTAGCGTTCATCAAAAATGTTTTTACGCGGAAGAGGATCCACACACACAAGTTTACTCTTTTTAAATCTGAATCACAAATGCTCTCTGTGTACAGACACACACACACACACACACACACATACACACACGTCTATGCCTTAGAGAAACATGTCGCAACAAGTTCGATCATGTCTACCATAATCGAAAACATATCTCGTTACGGTTTCAATACATAAGATAATACCTAACACATCAAGACTTGGGAAAGTCATGTTTCATTTTCTTTATACAGGTATCTCTATGGGACAGTATTTCAATTCTAGATTTCGATGACATAGTTTTTTGTCCTATGGGAATGTTATATTGCAATATCTCATTACGGCTTTAACATAAGTAGCAAATTCATTTCGCATAATTTGATCTTTGATTTCTCTACATAAGTGATTTTAATTACTTGTGATAACAGACATCATCATGTGAATATCCATATAACACTTTTCTCATGCAATATAACATCCTACGTTTTAAAACATTATGATATGCTATGAGAAGTTTCCGCTATTAGAACATGCTCAATCAATGGAATCCAATACGTTTTAAAACAATCATGAACTGCAATAATCGTCTTATCAACTCAATGTTCTGAGAAGGTTCCAGATGAAAATTTTCCACAAGGGTTATAAGCTAAGGCGTTTCGTGAGAATGAGACCAAGAATAAATCATCACGCTCTTCGCAGGAGGTCTGGGGAAGGTGTATGGGTATGTGTTTCGTTATGAGACTCATAATATTGTTTAAACAAACACGAACTGCACTATTCGTCTTATCAACTCAATTTCCTGAGAAGGTTCCAGAAGAAAATTTTCCACATGGGTCATAACCTACAGGCGTTTCGTGAGAATAAGACCAGGGCTAAATCCTCACGCTCTTCGCAGGAGGTCTGGGGGAGGAGTGTATGAGTTTGTGTTTCGATATGAGACTCATATATTGTTTCTTATCCCACGTTTATAAAAAATCGTGAAATACAATATTTACCTTAGCAATTTCGTACAAACTTCTGAGAAGCTTTGATCATTTGAATATCACGTCTTCAGTTCATAACCTACACGCATTTTGTGGGAATAGGACCAAGGCGCTAAATCGCTTATGCTCTTTGGCTTTCCAGGAGGAGCAAGGGTCGGCGGGGTTCAAATAACTGGACAATATAAAATGAGCAGACGAAAAAAGTCATGTTTCATCTTGTTTCTACATCTGGTAGGCGTCCAAGAGTATACTTCTTTATTCTAGCATAGCAACATGCTGGTTTAATCTGGTTTAGGGCCTCTGATAACGGTTCTAGGGCAAAAAGTTTCCCACGCTCATGAACCCCCTCTATTATACTGGGGAGGATGTAGCACGAGTGTTGTCAGCTAAAGCTATATGATTTTTTTTAAATGGTTGGGTCTCACAGGCCCAACTTTACCAGCGTAGTGTTAGTCGATACAAAATATGTTAAATATACGTTGTTTATTGGAACAAATGTTAAAAAAATATTCAATTTGATTTTTTAACTGAAAATTGTTAACATAATTTGGAAAAAATGTTGATCGAACTAGTTAGAAGTGCAAAGGTTGAATCCTAATGGAGACTAAATATGGAAATTGATTTATGTAGTTAATTGATAACGGTTGGGTAGTATCAGCTAGTGTATTGTAACGCTGTAAATTGTCAAAAATGCTTGAACTGCTTTTAAAAAGATAAGCATTTGTTACTTGTTATTGTTTTTAATATAAAGAAAACGAAACAATAATCCTGCGATAGAGTATCAAAGTTAATTTATTTAGTGCCCAAATCACATACAAAATTTCAATCTGGTAAATTGATAAAATTTTCTGATCCAATGTGCTGGAATCGATCTATTCAGTCGTTTCTCAGTTCAATATACTTTTCCTTTCGATATTTCTGATTGTACTTTTTCTTAAATATGGCCTCAATGATTGGTCTTCTTCTCATTGATCTCTGAACTTACTCTCATCTTCTAGTATCACAAACTGTTATATTGATCACCGCAGTTCCCGGTCCCAAAGAAAGGTGCATAGCTAATATATAAAAATTCATAAGTATAAAAAATGATGTGATATAATGTGTCTATTGTTCAAAATGGAAATACACGAGCTTAAATCTGTAGACTATTGGGTATTTTTTATTAATTATTACAATCAGATAAATACTTTTTATGAGAATAATTAATATACATTCTTCTTCATCTGTTTAGCCTTATGGTTGATAACATTTATTAAAAGTAGAAACAATTTAATATTTTTAAATGACATTTCGTCGTTTGTAGCCTTAACACTGAACTATTATCACCGTTTTGTTCTTTAATATGCTGATAGAAAGCTATTTCTCGTATAATATATTGGGAAGCTGTTAGTTAAGAAGTCAAAAATCACATCAAGATGACAAGTACACTACTTGTCTTGCATTCTTTTACAAGTGCCACATTGAGGTGTTCAATAGTGTATAGATATTTCCGAATACATAAATTCTATCTAAATATTTGCTCAAGGTGATAGAAAATATTTAAGAAAGTATACAGTTCGAAAATTTAGAGAAGGAAACCGAAATCCGTGAACAGTGTCAATTTCAGTTGCAACTATACTCTCCTTGCATAAGTAGATAAAGTTGTAGGTAGAGGAGTACATAATCCCAAACCTCAAGATGACTTCTATCGTAACACAAAGTTCCAAAACTAGGTCTTGATTCGTGTTATATAAAAATTGCAAACTAAATGCAGATTTAAATGCCCGATCTCAGAGATGTCTGTTCGACCGGATCTCTGACATTAAATTAAACCATTTGGGTGAATAATCAAGAGCTACAGTAGGAGCAAATTCATTCAAAAATAAGTTTTTTTTTCTCTTGTTCCTCTCAAAGTTTTTTCCTCTTGCTTTCCGCTTTTACTTAGCATTTCTTTTTGTATGTTTTATATTATACTCTTAACATTCAGTTCTTTAGTCTCAGCGTATTCAAATACAACCGATTTTAGCTGCACATTCTATGAAGGTTGCTCAGTTCCTTCTACTGTATCTAAATGGAAAAGTTTAGTTGTAATTTAAGAACTATTAATATATCAACACTGTATTTGGTAATGGTTTTTAATGATGTTCTTTAGAATATAACATTACGGCATATTTTCTCCTTTGTGAAAATAAAATAGACTAATAATTATTTCGATATTTCGGAAATTCATTAATAATTAAACATTTCGTGGTATTGGAATTTGTTTGTAGTATATCAGAAC
Organism: Thermobia domestica; assembly: GCF_964235325.1. Lineage (NCBI taxonomy): Eukaryota > Metazoa > Arthropoda > Insecta > Zygentoma > Lepismatidae > Thermobia > Thermobia domestica. The sequence goes on along the minus strand of NC_137457.1, from coordinate 76,104,810 downwards.
TTTCCATCACTCATAATGAATAATTTCCTTAGATTCATAACATTCTCTACTTTGTTGTGAAGTTTTAAATAACTTTTCCCTTTTATGCCCTTCAATCAAACTGCGATTATAAACAAACTAGCTTTAGAAATTATATCCTGTTTAAAATTTAATTTGGAACCTGAGAGTACCATTCCCTATCCAGAGAACTGAAGTTAATTATTATTGCTATAATTTCGGTATTTTATTTTTAACATTGCATACCGCGGAACGAAGGTTGTTGATCTTGCAAATAGGCTGTACCAAAGTACCATATTCCATCTCAAAAATATATATGACGTTTGACTAATTTTAAAGAAATTCCATTTATATACTAATTAGTGTGTCTTCAGTTGCCTAACTACACTAGTGCTTTTCATCCAAGTTTCATGTGATATGTTAGGTCAATCAATGTTATGTAGCCCTATGTATTTATGTACATATTTCTCGCTATTCTGCCAACTAATCGAGAAATAAATAATATCAACAAAATCAAACGTTCATGTATGGTCAGTCGGTCATCCCGAATGTCGGTCTCGAATACACACCAGGATGTGTGTACTATAGTTCAGGGCTTGAACGAACTCAACAATCGTACCTAAACATATTATGACGACATTCATCACTGAAAGTCATTATACAGCTTTGATACTCCTAGTACAATACAAGGCAAGTTTAATAATGTTATTTTATATTGAGAATTTTGGGCTGAAGCTTGTTCACGGTATAAGAGATTTTAAAACTCTGTCGATAAGCTATACTGCTAGGATTAAATAATGTCCTGTTTGGAAATTCTACTTAATGGCGTTGATCGACTAATGAAAGTTATTGTCTACTGTCCTATTTCACAACTTTGTCCCTCCAGCTGTCCATATGGATATAGTACCTTGACATTTGGTGATGCGTTTCCATTTGACTAGAACATTCTCTATAGTGGACTTGGCGATGTCCGATATCAGCTCCAGAATAATCAATTATACCCTCCGTGTAACTAAGATGCTGTTTAAATTAACATATTTTAGGAATTCACACAATGTTTTTCAACTCCAACTTAGTCTACATACAAATTTGCACTTCTCTTGATTACAGCATATTTTCATCTATATGTGTATCTTACTCTTAAGAGCGGGATACTCGTCGTTGTTAGGACTTTCTGTAAATATGAATATGATAATAACTTTTATTTTCTTTCTTTCTATGTAATTCGCCTTTCATTCTCTTCCTTCTCTTTCTTTCTCTCTTGTTTTCCCAGTTGCGCCAAGACGAACACAAGTCATCCAATACTCACATCCTTATCGTAACCGAAGCTGGGAATCAGACGACAAGAATATAAGTACCGTAGAATTAAAATAAACTTATAGGTATATATGTATGTGTATGTAACTTAACTAGACGCAAACATTAAGTTAGAAAACAAGTCTTAAGAGCGAATGACAAAACTTGGTTTGAAATGTATAGTATATGTAATGACCATAAAAATATGAAACTGAATGCAGATAGGATAACATCGAACATACAAATAAACAAATCCCTAATTGTAACTTTTACTTCTGTTCACTAACGATAGATTTCGGTCGCTTGGTGGAGACTTGGAATACATTATCGTACTAACGATAATCTTCGACCGGTCAACTCATTTAGGGTGGTTATGGTCCTGGTGTCAAGTTCTAATTGCATACAAGGGTTCGCAAGAGGCTCCACAAATGGTGATTTAAACTTTTTTGCATTCGCGCTCAGAGCTGCACAATAACTGCTCCAAAATTTCAATCGTGGGAGATCCAAATGAGGCACAGTTACTTAACACATAGAAGTGTAGGCTAGTATTTTGCTATAGGAAAAGCAGTATGCGCAATATAACGTACAGTATTTTAGTAATCACAACAGTATCAACGAAAGAGAAATTCACTGTTATAAACACGGAGTTCCCTTTTCACTCTTGGGAATTAGTTACTTGATTTTTGATTAATAGCTTAATTTTTGAGGATCAATCCATCCAGGGCAGCGCATCAATATTAACGGCACGGGTCAAAGAACGACACACCCAGCTTATGTTCGGGGTTGGCCTACAGAGCAGCGACCAGAACGGGTCTTGCGTCGTATCGAACTGAAACATCCCTGGAGGTTCCCTTTGCTATGGCTTGTATATGGTCAGCCGGGAAATCCCGATTTTCACTCGTAACATTGCGACCAAAATCATGGCTACAAATATCGATGAGTCTTATTCCTGGAACGAACGTTTGACGATTCGATTTGTTTCTTTATCATGTATGGGAGTTCTGGTTGATTTGGTTGAAGCCAAGAGCGCCAACACATAAACATATCAAACTTGTGAGAGAGCAGCTTCGAGATCTTTGTTTCAAAAACGAGGCTTGGTCAATTCAATTCATATTAACACTGTTTTGCCATTTAGATTTAAATGCAATAGATGGAGTTGGTGGGCTGGTGACACTCTTGATGAATTGCCCTCATACAGTTTCGCAACCTGTTTGCTGTTTCAATATTGTTTGACTAAAATTACAAATCGTTCAGCAAAGCAACGTTTATTTATCGAATAATAAGGGTGTTGCAGTTTCGCCATCCAACAGAACATCTTCTCTTTATCAGACACTGTCATGTCTAATGAAGCCAATATGTTCTATTAGTTGTCGAAAGTGTCACACAATTACTATTTTGTAAGTAAACGTTGCTTTACTCATCCATTTGTAATTTTAGTGTACGTTATTCATTAGGAAGAATAATATGAATCAGTTGCAATATCGTCTTGTTAAACACGATTTACGATTGATTTTATCTCTGTTATTGCATTTCTTTAAGTTTAACATAGCTCAATGTTTCCTCTTCATTTTCTATGCTTTTATTTTTAATAAAACTCAAGTATGTTTGGACATTTTTATTCTGCTTCTTTTTTCGTCTGCAAGATAAATTGTTGGACCATTATATACAGAAAAAAGGGTGTCTCCTCTTTTATCGTTCACTTTCTTCGTTTTATGCACGTTGGTTCTTTCCTCACATTCATTTTCTAAATTAGATTCTAAGAAAATATCTTTTGCATAATAATCAATCATTAACAGTTAGACTAAATTCCATTTTCGATGTGTAATCATTGCTGATTGTACTTCTTCTAACAATATTTGTATAATTGTGCATTTTTGTTCATGACAATGACAAAATTATTATGCAACTATTAACTTGGTTACTTCTTCAGGTCTTTGAGATTTAGTGTCACCATAAGATACAGAATTTTCGTCTTAGTAACACAATAGTTTGAATTTTTCCATTTTCAGTAAATTCTTTGTTTTTGCTACTTCTGTCATTTTGTTCATCTTCATCTTTTTAAGTCTTAGTTTGTTAATGTCGTCTGCTCTCATTTCGTCATTGCAATCATCTACTAAGCAATGTGTACGTTAATTAATTTGAATGTCAATTTATATTTTATTAATTCCAGTTCTTCGTCTTCTTTTACAAATTGACTAAATGATTCCAGCAGCTGTAGTATTTATCGTCCTTTCTTATTAGTGTTAAAAACTCATTCAATTGTAAAAAAAATATGTAAATAACATGAACTTTGGAAAAATTTGATGTTCTTATTTCATGCAATTACATGAAGCAAAATATATATTTTGTAATAAATATACGCTTTCACGTACAATACATTGCATTGTATTATCTCGAGTCGTTCTTTAGTGGTATGCTTTTGTTACCATCCAATATAGATCCCTATAATATTAATATATCTCGAATATAATATTTCGAATATACTATAGCAGGTGCATAGTATATTCGAGTGTAACCTTCTCGAGACACTAGGTAATAATATAAAACTCGAAGAAAGGATTAGTATTTGACGAGGAACGATTATAAACGAGTTATAAATTGAAACAACACAAGATTCTGTGTTACCACATTTGTTGCAGCGGTCATGTTCCTGTCGCTGTCACAAAAACTTCAATATCCAATTTTAATTTTTGACACAAAACCCATAACAGTGCCATTCATTTGGCCACAGTAGAGCTTAAGAGCTTCCATGCTATTATACATATTCTTTAATAATCGAAAAATAATTTTTATACTCAGTTATAAAAACCAGTGTGAACATCGTGATGATGTTCATTATTATTCCCTCGTAAGTTTCAAATCATTTGAGAGAGTTGATACTATTATTACCAGAGGTCGTACATACGTGTAGGATAGATTCTATAAACCGAAAGGGATATATTTAGTATTTCAATTATCCAATTACTAAAATTAAGGTACTCTATAGATATATACTAGAATATCAGAATCTCCTCACTATGTTAATTCGTCGTTTCTTCTTCTAATTTTCCATCTTTATTCTTCTGCATTTACTTAGCCAAACCTTCTTACTTACCTAATGCATAGCAATTACCATTGATATTGCTGTTAAATCGAGATTTCCTTATACTTTCGCCTTGATGGCTTATTCTCTGTCTGTCTGGAAAAAATATACTAACCCTTTCCGATGATGTATTCTTCTCAAAATCTCTTCTCTTTTGATTAATGTATTCATAATTCTTTTCATGTATATATATTCTTACATTTAAAGTAAAATCTTGGCGCTCCGTACTCTACTTTCTTAGTAGTTGTGCCCATCTTGCAACTCCGTGTTCATTGTCGATTTTCTCTAGAGCAATACTTCCATATCGACACTGTAATTAAGACAAAATAAAACTGTAACATTTTCTTCTTCAACATTTAAAATTCTGATACACGTAACTTTTTTGATCTCTGTTCACCATTTCCCATTATATATTAGTATTTCTTTGAGTTCTCAATTAACAGTTCGTTTAAAATCCAACATGTCTCTTTGCGATGTTGGCTCAAACGAAAACTCCAGACTCAAGAAAATTTCTTCGTCACTTTATTGCACTTTATATTCTGCTTCCTTTGTCACTATTTTGTTACCGAGTACTAGATCTAGAATACTTTCGGTAATTTGACAATGACATCCTAGTTAAATTGGGTAGTTGATAAAAACTATATGATGTAAATGACTTTTACTGTTGAAGACCGGAAATTCCCATTGGAACTGGTTTCACAGGGAACTGCTTATGTCGAAGTTCATACATCATCGAAATTTGTCCTTGGGTTACCATGTAAAATTGGATTGTTGCTACCGGAAATAGCGTTTCATGGTTCTTTTTTGACGCAAGTATTGATTGATATAATGTATGTGTACCAAATGAGTCGTATACCTTTTGTAGTAGAATAGAGTGATGAAAAGTAGTGAATGGGAAGATCATGTCATTGATGGAACGTAGAGAGTACATGTATGTGCATTTGTAGAGCATTCCGTTAGTAGCTTTTGTGAAGCTAGAAAAATCGAATTAAAGATGGCATCGTGAATAAAGCTGTTCCATAAACGTAATATGCCAACATTGGAACTCTTTACACAGATGCATGATTTAGAGATTGGAGTAAAGTTTCAAATAGTAAATTGTGAGGAAATTACAACGATATATGGAAGGAACGGATGTGTGACATTTGAAGAAGGAAAAAAAGTGATTTTACCAGGCCTCTGTATTGAAAAATTAGGTACAAATAATGTTGCCGTAATTTCGTATTTCAAAATGTAGATGTATGTGTAAAATAAAAAGAATGTAGATTAATTTATCTGCACGCAAAATGCACGATCTTGAATTTACTGAGTTGGTATCTTCTTCGTAAATGTAGGAGTAGTGTGGACAGTAAACTTTCAAAACATCTGAAAAATTGAGACAGCTAGTGCCGTGCAATTAGGGCCAACAATAATATACACATCCTTATATCATATTCCTGTCTGGTATAGAGACCTCCTCTCTCTTCTCCTTTCTTCTATCCCATACTATAATTTGCTGCTAACAACATGAGTGCAATTCTAGTTTCAAACTACACACGTTAGTATCAATGAAATAAAATAACATAACCGAGAAGATTCAAAATTTCTAAGTTGATGTAGGGAGAAACTGAAACACACACAATGAAAAATTGAAACCAATTAATGTCTATTACAAAGAAATGAGGCAGAATGTGTGTGAGAGAGAAAGGTAGAGAGAGAAAGAAAGAAAGAAAGAAAGAAAGAAAGAAAGAAAAGGGGAGAAAAGAATAAAACAAAAGGGAGAACCGATAAATTTCTGGACTTTTGAAATAGTAAGAAAATAACGTATTATACAATTCTGTTTCCTGAAATCCAACAGTAATATAGAAATTACATTTGTTATTATATTTTTTTTCAGGACATTTCGAACATGTAGAGAAAGTCGCTTCCAAAAAGGGTAACTTACTGAATATCCAGTAGAACTTTAGATTTCCGAGTCACATCTAAGATAATGTCAATAGTTTAACATATTAGATATGATTTGTTTGAGCGTAGGTATGGTTGTAATTTCGCTACTGCTCACTGGATGTACTGACAAAGAAATACGTTCATTGGACGTACTGATTCTAATAAAACCAGTAGGTAGAGTAGGTCATATATAGCGTAGGAGAGGAGAAGTGAAAGATGCAGAGAGAGGCTGGGTAAACGTCAAAAAAAACGAAGACCGAGAGAGAGCGGACGTATATGAATATGAAACATACTTATTATTATAGTGCCTAATGAACACACCCACTGATTACTCCAATTCTTGCCAGTGTGCCTTGTGTTCTGCAACAGAAGATGAATATATGTTGACAGCCATCATTTTATGCGTAAATATGATACTATCTGACAGGGAATCGACAAACTTTGTTCAACAAATGGTTTAGTGTTTCTTTCTGAGAACGATAACACGAAAATTGTATACTGCAGATCAATGAACTATTTCGAACCTTGTCCTCTACCATTATAAAAGTGTCTCCTTCCACAGTTTTAAGTATTGCTAGTCTAGTATGAGAAGTCGATTCTTCACAATCACTTTGTAAAAGATGAAACTTTGGCGCGAACAGGTTTTCAACCTATGTTGGATAGCTTAACTATGTGTAAACCCATTGCGATACCCATACACTATTATGACACCTGAAACTTTAGGACAGATTTAATATTGCTTACCCAACTTCCAAGCCAGATATTACTAAGCCTTGATCTTTGCAACGAAGCGGCTTCTTCCTGTAAGGATATTTGCACCAAACTGTTTAATGAAGTTATTTATTCGACGACGTAGGGAGAAATTAGTGTCCACTAATAAAGCATATAACATACAATCCAGGAAAAATTACAGGAATAAAAACATATTATGCAACAATTTCCTAATGCAATTTGAAAAGTAAATAATAATAATAATAATAATAATAATAATAATAATAATAATAATAATAATAATAATAATAATAATAATAATAATAACGTATCTTATAAAATTGAAAGTGACCGTGACTCTTAATCTATTGAACCATCCGACAGATCTAGATCAAATATTCAACATTGATAAGGTTTGGGACTGAAGGTGTTTTGTATATTGACTTTGATCGTGTGTCTTACGGAAAAAGAGATGAAATATAAAAAATAAATAAATCCTTACAAGTCTGGAATCAAATGACATATATGAATGAAATTTTCAAAATAGATTGAAAAAATGAAATCTTTGAGTTTTACGTCCCACGGTTATGCCGGTTAGTATAAAGGAGACGGTGATGATGAGTAATGAATGAAATGGTGGAATTAAGAAGGTGGGAGGAAACGGGAGAACCACGAGAAACTCACGCACAAGCTGTTTGTCCACCACAAAGTTCACATAGCGGAGGCTGGGTTCGAACCCGGTATCCCAAGCTCCAGAGGTGAACGCTCTACCACTGAGGCACCGCCGCCCCTCAACATAGATTGGGTTCGTGCATGGAATGCTATCTTCTATCATTTTACTTTAATGTAGTAATGTACGGGGTGAGTATACGGATATATACGAAAATCAATGTAAAAATAAAAGTGACTATGTTCCTCAGTTAATAATTCTTGAACCTACGGACCTATATGAATAAAATTTTCAACCAAGATGACGTTCGAACCTGAGATTTATTTCGTGATATCACTCTGATGGTGAAAGTGACTGATATCAGTATCGAATCTATAATTTCTGGAGTAGCTGAGATTAACAGTGATACTTGTGATGATGTTCTAACCGAATTTCAACTCCGCAGCATGGTGGAGGGAGAAATATAAAATGATCAAAATAGCCAAAATCATTGTTGAATTCATAATTTTCAAGGTCCATGAAATGAACAATGACAGAGAAAATACCCTGTTACTTAACATGGAGAGGGGGGATGTATAAAACTGATGAGAACGACCGATATCAAAAATCGCTTCATTAATAGTATAAAGTGACTGAATAACGAAGTAATTGTTTAGTTTTTCTCAATTTAACCTATCGGAGATGATAATTGATGGAGTAATAATAATAATAATAATAAAATAATAGTTATTATTATTCGCGTATTTTTCAACCAGCACGGCTAAATTACTGCAGAATATGTTTTATTTCTGTAATTTTTCCTGTATTGTATGTTACTTGAGTGGGCACTAATTTCTCTCAACGTCGTTGAATAAATGAATTTTCTTGTCCACTTAGGTGTAAATAGCCTTACAGGAAGAAGCGTGTTCGTTACAAACTCCAAGGGTAAAGTAAATAATATTAGTGTCGTGGTTTAGGATGGCATGATAGTGTAGGGATAACTTAATGGACCTAAAAATAAAAAAAACTATCTAACATAGGTCTATATCCTGTTCACGCCAAACTTGCATTTTCTTACAAAGCGATTTGAAGAATCTACTTCTCATACTAGACGAGCAATACTTAAGAATGTGGAAGCAAACAACTCTATCATGATAGATACGATTTATGAATGTTGCTAGGGTGAGGGCAAAGGACATACCAGAACAAACAGTGTGTTCCTTCTTCATTATATTCTGTAATGATAAGTATGTTTCATATTTGTATTCGTCTATTTCTCTCTGTCTCTTGACCTTCCCTATCCTGTTTTTGCAATTTCGCTTCTATCCCTTCTCTTCCACGTGCACATGCACTTGATGTGGGGCTGCATGTGGAGCAAGAAACCGATACACCTGGTCTGCAAAATGTAATTAACTGGCAACTTCAGCGTCGTGTTTTTCGTGCTATGGAATAACATTTGCAGTACCAGTCATCTCAGAAAGAAATACTATTTAAGAGCAAGGGCATATGTATTTATTTACTATTTGGGTTACCGAGTCTCAGTCAAATTACCGAGTTACTTGTTGTTTGAATTCTCCACCTAGTGGTCTTCCATAAGCTAACCAACATCGTCCGACTGACACTATGTTCCGTTTGAGGTTTGGTATGTTAATTCTACCTGTGCGAGTTATGTTACATTAGTAAGAGATGAAATCAATGCTGAATGTTCGGAACAGATAAATCTTCGAACAGAGCAGAAAATCGCAACGTCTGGTTATTTGAAACAAAATTTTACTTCTACTAGTTCGACACAAAATTTGTTTTATAATTCAATTTGTAATTTTGAATTCCTTTTATAATTCAATTTGTATTATTGTGTTGTACTTTGAAATATACAAGGTCTACATTTGTACATTTGTAAGGTACACTCAATTTTCCATTAAGACATTTGTAACTTTTACACTTTGGACTTTTAATATAGCATATTTCTGTTAAAAGTTTAACAGTAAAAAAGCACTCATTCAATTTTATCGTTCTTTATTTCGTTTTCCCTTTTTTTCACTTTGTAATAGTAGTCTGGAATGGAAGATATGGACTACGCTACCTACTGGGTTTATTAGAATGTATTACGTCCAATGATCGATATCAGTAAGTCCAATGACCAGAATTACATCCAATGATCAGTACTTCCATTGAACACTACCGAATTTGCAACAGAAAAAAGAAATAAAAAGAAACTCATGTGGAAACAAAGCGTCTCTCTTATGCCTTTGACATCATCTTAGATGTGTCTCGGAGATCAACAGTTCTACTGGAACTTGAGTATGCTATCCTTTTTGAAAGTGTCGTAATGAATGTTTCAAGAATCGTTTATATATTCGAATATTGCTGAGGAAAACAAACTTTATTTCTACAGGTATATTGCTCTTGGATTTCTGAAAACCAACTTTATAATGTGAGGTTGTGTGCTTACTACGTTAACGTTCCACACTTTTTTTGGTTCTCCCCTTTCTTTTTCTTTTTTCGCATCTCTCTCTCTCTTTCTCTCCCTCTCTTACTCGTTTTTGAACCTGTGTGTAATAGATATCAATTGATTTCAATTTTCATTGTGTGTGTTTCAGTTTCTCCCTACATCAACTTATGAATCTTGTTTCGCCTCAGTTTTGTTATTTGTTTTTATCGATACTAATACATGTGTAGTATTAAATTAGAATTGCGCTCATGTTGTTAGCAAATTTTAGTATAGGAATAACGAAAGGAAGACAGAAACACCAGACACAATTACGGGATAACAATGTATATATTGGGTGTCTAGTTGCACGGCATTAACTGTCCCAATTCTTTACATGCGGAATGTACAAACAAGATGGAATATCCCTCTTCGTCCTCTTCATGCAGCAACATACATCTGAATGCATAGTATAGTTATTCTGTGTTGATCAGTTACTGGAGTAACAAGTTTATGAGTGCTTGTGCATCAACTATGGATACAAAGAAAGTGTACTTATTAAAAATTGAATATGGTCATAATTCAACAGAAACCAGATTAATTTGTGTTGGACAGGATAGTGACGTATTTGAGCCAATGATTCGTATTGGTGAAGGACTTGTGTTTGGAGTGAAGTTAAATTTGGCAGAAAGGGAAAAACTTGTACATTTGACCCCGTTTGTTTCGGACTATTTCAACTCTCAAATGGAAATTACATTTATAAAATATATATTGGGCGGAAGGGTTAACTGGTAGTGCGAACAGAATTGGGTGAAACAATAATTATGTTAGGGAAGAAACGAAACTTTCATTCTCCTCGAAACAATGTGCACTAAAATTTAAGTGAATATTTTGACTTCTGTACAAAAGCTAATAGCAACCATGTACAATCTCAGTGCCTTACTTTTAAACAACTTGCTGGAATTCATACATGTATATGTGAACAGAGAATTATTAATGGAATGAACATTCGTTTTTCAATTTTGCCTCCTGTTAATAAGGACGGTGATGTAAACATTGAGGTGAAATATAAAAATTTGAAACGGTGCAAACATATAACTCTTAGCTTCTACAAGGGATGAAGTATTTGATAGTATACAAATACAGCCATATTTGCTGAAACAGATACTCAACCTTTGGAGGTTATAAATGAAGTAGACTTTCGTTAAAAAAGAACAAGAAGAGAAAATTATTTTTCCGCATATACTGAGTAGTGTAGCAATAAATTTAGAGCATTTCATAATAAAACATGGTGAAAGTGAAATGTTTCATTACAAAGAAATTTGCGTTTTGTGTTCGTGTAATTTACATAAATACAGTTTTTATTTCTTTACCAATGTTTTACGTTTTATGAAAAGAAAATCCTATCATATTTTCCCTGTATACTATTAACTAGCTTTTGGATAGCTGGGGGCTCAACTTTTGCTCGACCTACTGCCTCATGTCTATTATCTATCGTCCTTTTCAACAAGAGTGAATTTCATGCATTTATTCTCAAAATTTCCAGAATTTGACCCAGATTCGCACTCTGATCCCCCGCGATTACTTGGCTTATGGCCTGGCACCACTTATACCTTCAATGTTATCAAATTCCAAATTTATTTTCGCATTTCAACTATCTAAAACATAAAATATTGCGTTCCAAGGAAACATCCATTTAAATTACATGAAAAATTTTAGCTCTCCCAATTACCCCCTTAAAACTAAAATATTCACTTTTGGAAATTTTACTGTGCGCAGTCCCAAAAGGCTATAATCATGATAAATTTCACATTTTAATCCTGCCGGAAGTACTAAGTTTAATTTTAGTGTGTTGATGTCAATTATAGTAAATAAAGGAAGATTTTTCAGTTCCCCATAAAACCATTAATCCAAATTTCCACGTCAAACGGAGCTGTTTGCTTATTTTGTCAGTTCATGTAGTTATATATATACTATGAATATTATTTATAATAACGAAGTGACATAATTGATTTGTTTTTTTTTAAAAAAAAAAGAGTTTGTATTTGAGTTTATAACTATATAAATTTCCTTATGTATGATAGCCTTTTTTAAAAGAAATTTTAAAAATAATTAATGTTACGTATCAGATGTTACGATACAAGTTTTGGGCCTTATACTGTCAGGATACGGCCCTGTCTAAATTCGTAAACGGGCACCAAACACACGTACCACGGATAAGTGAAGTTGAGGGAACTACAAACGATAAACATTAACATAGAATGTTGACGGAAATTGTAGTCGAGTTAGCACCGGAAGCGCGGACAGATAAGAAATTCACTTTTTTTTTTAAGTTTAAGCAATGCTTATATGCAAAGGAAATAATAATTAAGAATTAAAATGTTAAACATGATAATGAGTCGATAATGTGGATAGACTGTATGTTCACCTTAAAATCTCAGTGACACCAGGATAGAAAAACAGCGTTTTTCTGCTGGGTTGGAACATGAATGAGAGGTGTCCTGGTTCGACTCCCAATCGAGCTCGGTACACATTAAAATGTTATGTAATAAAACAATAGGAGGACGAAGTATGACACTGAGTTGTACTTGGTTGGCTGAACGCAACAGGAATCTTGGCCGACTGTACGCATGATCATACCTAATGTGTGAAAGTTCTATCCTAGATTCGAAGTAAGTCACTGGCGAAGCCGTAAAGGGCCGTAAACTTGCTTTGAATCGGTCGGAACCTGGATTCCTGGATTTTGCGTTAGGAGTGTAATGAATGTAATACAGGAGATAAATAGAGGATGAGTCAGGTAAAGAGAGATTTGTATGTGAGTGATGGCAAGCAGAATTAACGGCGATCTCTGATGTTTAACTGAGATAGGGAGGAAAAATGCTGTTGTGAACGATAATTGCACGACATGGAGGATATTCCCTCTCATTAAAATTACTTTAATACATTCATTTACTTTAATAATTGTTGGTCTCTTCAACAAATTACTTCTGTTTTCTCATATAAAACTTTGTGTTGATGAAAAATTTGGATTTTGCAGAAATTCATAAACAGATGCGATTTCCGGTATTCAAACAAATACGGAAATAATATCTTCTCTCTCTATTGTTGTGTCTTCTTCCATCTCACTCTAAAGAGGCGGGTCCAAAGTTACAGAAATCCCATCCCTCCTTTTGTGGGCCGACCCAAGGTTATGTTTACCTTACTTCCCGAGTATATAAACGCGAGTTTGGAGCCCCGCGGGGGCCGACAGGAGTTTTTTCCCGCAGTGTTTATCTGGAATCGCTACACGTGTAGACTCCACGCGGTGAGTATGTAATCAAAAAACATGTGAAAATAACAAAAACTCGCGTGCGGTGGTAAAATCAGTAAGGTAGTCGACATACACTCATGTTTGCCAACTTAGGAACAAGCCCGAGAGTAAGCAACCTCCTCCTCCGTCACAAAAACGGGAGTTCTAAGGTGAATTTTGTCCAAGTTAGGAATTTTTAACAGTTAAGTGATTTTAAAAGCGAACAGTTTTAACAGTTAAGTGATTTTAGTCTCTGTTTGCCCGTGGCAGACCAAAGAAATCTAAAATTTTTTTCCCCTATTATTTTGGCCGCGTTGGTCGGCTGTGTCAGCAAGCATAAATTGAACTTAGCCGAGTTGTGTCTCGTAGAAAGTCTATGCACTGTAGACTCAAACTGTATTAGGCAGAAATAGTCTGAATAATTGCTGTAATGTGTTTTAATTAGATTTCTCGAAACTTAAGAATTTAAGAATAATTTTAACAACTTTATAAATTTTCATTCTGTTGTAATGAGATAGTCTCGGAACGAGCTGAAACGTACTCGTCCCTTGTTGACAGCTTGAATTAGAACTATTAGCACCAATATTATTAATAACGCCCGATGAGCGTGTAATTTTCCCGTTGTTCCGAGCAAATTTGGTTCATTTGTAGGTTTACTTCAATTTTTCCAACTTTCTTACAAACTCAAGTTGTGCGCGACTAGCAGACATCAATGGAAAAGCTAACAGCTGGTTCTGTGATTATTTCTAGTGTTTCAGGGAAACTCATGACCACTCATATACTCATGAAATTAGCCAGCAGGAGTCTAGAAATTTAAAAATCGAGGTATCACTCTCGGCTCTAGCCGAGTGGTATGTTGTTAATACATTTTTGTATTTTTTTTTCTTTTTCAATTTCTTTAATAAAGCTATTTAATTGAGGGAATGAATTTAATTTCCAGAGAATTTCTTAGGAAATTACGTGTAGTAAGGAGGTCAATTTCTTTCCTATGTTGGAAGATATGCTGTATGAAGGTGCAATCCTCAAATACCAGTGTTTCGATCGCCCAACTCTCGTAGGTGCCAAGTTTAGTGATTAACTTTAATGCTCTACCATTTCTGGGTCTCGATGGTACATGATGGACGCCGGGCCCAGTAAAGAATCCGATGCACTTCGGGTGCGATTCGACCGCTTGAGTTCAACCAAGCTTTCGGCTGAAATCGAGATGTACCTGGAGTGTCTTGACCCAGGTCTTATTGAAGCTACGCCATGTGTCACCTCATCACATTATTATTTTTTTTCTTATTGTTACGGGCCTCCGTAACATAATTGGTGCCTTCGGCGCCGGGTATTTGAGTTGCCTTGCGCCAGCTGCCTTACTGTACTTTTACCGCCGCTCGCCTAAAATGTGTGACCCCCTCTATACAACTGATATTTGTGTTGTGTATTTTGTTTGGTGTTAACTTAATAAGGGACGTATTCGTTCCCTGAATTATATATGGAAGAAATAGTGTCAAGTTATGATAAAAGGAAAGAAAGTTAACATGTGATATGTGTAGCCTATTTTAGTGCTGAAAATTTAACCGATAGTTACGTTCAAAAAGGATCCTTCATTTCTCACGTAAGTACTATACGTTTTATGTATTGTTTCAGTGTGCTTAGTGTTTCGCTCACCAACAGTAGTGTGGTGTTAGGCGCGATCCCTCAGTTATATACTTTTCATCTGTGTGTTCGTTAGTAGGGAATAATCATGAGTTTCCGAGAGACATTGCGGAAAATAAAAAGGAAATTTATTCCGAACATATGGTACGAAACTAATCATGAGCACCCCTTTTGTATCGACGAATTTGGTAATGTTTACTGCACAAAAACCTCTTGCAATCAGATTTGGAAGAGAGGAACTCGCGAACCTCAATGGGAAGATGGAAATATGATAAGAAAAACAAAAGATTTATTGATACTTGGGCGGAAAGCGGTTCCCCCATCGAGGCACAATCTCCAGCACCCCGTGCGGTGGCTGAGATAGAGGCAGAAGGTTCCGAACCTACTCCGATAGCCGCCTCGAGTCCGGCTGACGATGCCCAGCCTTCGAATTCTGCTACGGCAGTAAAGAAAGAAAAGCCTGCCCCTGCTCCCCGAAAGTTTCTCGTGTTTACAGACGATGAGGATGCTGAAAGTCTCAGTGGAGACGAAGAATTAGAATCATTGTTTAAAGAGGAGGTCGCGACTCAACAGATTGCTCGGGATTTCGATGCCGAGTCTCATTCAATGCAATATTCTGGCGATGCCGGTTTTGAGGGTGCAAAGCTAAAAGAAACAAATAAAGCACTAGCTCAACTAATGGAGGATGGTCAAAGTAACGCACCTCTGTTCGAAAATGCGGAAACGATGATAGAAAATTGGGAAACGATGGAACCGAGTAGAAGCGCGAAGGAGGCCGACACACCGGTTTCAGCCGGCCCGGCCATGACGGCCGACCCTCCCGTCCACATGTTTAGTAATACTTCCCGACTCCCTAGTATGGAATGGGACCCCAAGTATGACTTTCAGTCTACAACGTTTACTGGTATACATGACCCAAACCCTTCATCGGATACGGAGTCGCTGCTGAATGAAGCAATTCCTCGAAAAGTGACACAGAAAATAACTCCTCCATCCAGAATTGCGACGCAAGACTTAACTAATTTAACCACAATTCTAGAACGAATTGAAGAGAAGGTAAAGGGAATGGAACCAAAAACATATGTTACACGGTCAATACAAACCGACTATGTAGCAGGCAGTTCCCCGATAGCCGACGATCATAGAGGCGTTGATAGAGGTCTTGAGTTAGCATTACGAGGCTTGGATACTAATGTTGAAAAATCTGAACCACAAGTGCGTCCGCCTGTCGTCCAAGCGGTTGGAGAGGAACAATTACCAGAGTTGGTATCGGTAAGTGCACAGACTATTCCGGTATGGATTTTAAAACGATATTTGGATAGTGATGTTACGGAAGAATCACATACATTCAATGGTACGGTGAACGCGGCTCCTAATGCTACTTTGCCCGACCAGGAGAGCCCTCAATACTCTACCTGGACATTTGCACATTCAGCAGATGTGAAACTACCTGCAGACAATATGCAAACGATGCAGGGTAAAGTGGATACCCAATGGCCCGGAGGAACTTCGATCGTCGGCGCGTCTTTGTATCCTGATGTACATATTAAGCCACCACGGGCTTCCGACATCGGTCCTTTATCAGGCGGCCCCGCAGAATCTCAAGTTATACCTCACCTGAATGAAAATACGATGGTCGTAGGGACCATCCTTGCAAATCAGGCAATCAGACCGAATATTATTGAATTACCAGTGAATAACGAAACTTCTAATCCAAAAGTAGAAAGTAATAATCAACCACGAATTGCACATAAAGAGAATACCTTCTCTAACCCGCCAGTTACGCAGGATGAATCTCGACAAACATCACGAAAAGAAGGCCACCCATCCCGAGTCCTCCACCGCATCCAGATTCGCCTATCTTTTCGGAAACTGAATCTGACGGAGATTTTCCGCGTGTTTGCCCCGAACTGAAGCTAGCAAAATTTAGTGGTTCACCCTTGGAGAGCGCGGATCGGTTCCTAGAAGAATATTCTATTGTAGCCCGCATATATGGCTGGGATGACGAATGTAAAGTACGTTATGTAATCGCATATCTGAGCGGACCCGTACTTGACTGGTATTCGTTAGAAATAGAACCGTTAGAATCTATCAGTTACGACGAGTTTCAAAGACTTTTAAAGGACGCATTTCCATCTTTTGAGTACAAGGCGCGTTTAGAACAAAGTATAAATATGAGACAACAAGTAATTGGAGAATGCAGTCAAGCGTTTATTTACTGGTTAATTAGAGATTTCCGTAGACTTGGAAGAACACCGACGGATCTCGAAGTAAACTATAGAATTTTAGCTGGTCTGCGTCCGTATTTGTTATTTCGGTTATTACAAAGCGTGGACGAAAAAACAACTAGTTGGAGAGACTGGATACCTCTTTTGGAGAAATTCGAAAAAGCTGAAACTCTCAGTCAATTGCGAGAACGTGGTTTCTGGATGTCCCCTAGAACTAAGGGAGAGAAAGTAGGACCCGTCTCCCAGATGGATGACGGGATTGAGCAAGAAATATACATGGAAGGAACAGTTCAGGGCCATGTCCTAACCGAGGGAAAAATTAAACCCTATTCGAACCTAGAACGAAACGAGTATGGATTGGGTTTTGGGTACGGTGTGTTACCTACCGTTCAGATACGAATAGGGAATCAAACAGGCATCGCCTTACTAGACAGTGGAGCACAGGTATCTATTTTGAAACCATCCTTTTTACCGAAAAACTTCCCAAAGCACGCTTATTTCAAAGGATACGTCACAGTACGAGGTGTTGGTCCACAGTTGTCCGATAAGCTACCGGTAATACGAGTGTTATTCTACTTAAAAGACCGACCAGGACCAGCAATACGCAGGTTCGTTAACATGGCTTTGTTAGATACTAAGTCCCCGTATGATGTGATCCTGGGAGCAGACTTTTTGAATTTATATGCGCGTTCTCTGCAGAAAGATCATATTGAAACCATAGATAAAAATGGAAATATTCTGAGCAGGGTGTATGTTGAACCTCCGCCAGCTAGTGAGATTCCACCTGGAAAACGAGTGGATCTGTCTCATATGGTGTGGGATCCTCGGAATAAACGTAGGAGGAAAATGCAACATTCCCACAAACGATGCCCCGAATCCGAGGAGTACAACCCGACGCGAACACAGCAACGACGAAAGAGTACAAGGGTATTCCGAAATACTGCTTTTGTAAAACAAGACCCACGGACTAATGAAGAAAACTCCAGAGTAACTGCGCCCATGAATCATAATGAAGCTGTGGTTGGGTTAGTGCCCAGCACCAGTCAACAATCGTACGCGGTGAAAAACTCGAAGCAAAGACGTAAGCCACGATCACGACGATGTGAAGCCACGACACCTAGCCGGAGTACTCAATATGAATTTCAAACACAAGTTTCGCACACTCAATCTGACACGCTAACCCAGGGTTCAGACCAACAAGGTGCTGCTAAGTCGACGGAGGAACGGACAGACGTCCAGATTGGCGAGCAGAATCAACCGCCCAATCAAGTCGAAGTGAATCCAGAATTCTCGCCGTCCCCAGCTACTCCCACTCGATTATCAAACGATACAACAAAAGCCGAAACGTCTGATGCGGAACACACGGAGAAAGTAGTCGAACCATCGTGCAGTAGCGTCAAGCTTGCAGAAAGTGATTACCTTGCAATTCCCAGTACGAGTCAGCAATCTGTGACTGAGATTTCTCTCACAGGAGAAGAGAACGTACAAGAGAGAGATTTGTATACGGTGACAGAGCCCCATGTCTCTCAGACAAAATTATATGAGGACACATCATGGGAAGAAAGTGAATCGAGTGAAGATGAGGAAGTAATGTATGATATTTTTGCACCACGGACTTTGCGTATTCCACCCCGATCTTGGCGGAATGTGATATTTACGACGCCCAAACGCAACACTTATGTGTGGGAGTTCACTACTTCTCCAGAGTTACTATCAGGCTCTCGAAAATTCTCGGCACGACCGATTGTTTATAACGATAATGGAGGAATTACAATAACATTGTTCAACAACGCGGATCAGGCCGAAATATTAAAAAGAGGTTTGTGGCTTGGAACACTTTCACATCGCCCCGATTTGGAACAGGGAACCGTAAGTTCATCCCCACAACCGCAATGTCTGTTGGATATGTTCTTTCGCGTTGCGACTTCTGGTAGAAATACCGAGAAAATAAATGGGCAATCGCGTAAAGGGACTAAAACTAAAACTCCGCCAGAGGACCTAGACTCCAGCGATGAGGAAGTCACAGCAGTGGCCAAACCGCTAGGACCACCAGTCAATGAGGACAATGATAGTGACATCTCATCAGGATCGGAGATAGTAGTGGAGTCGGATATTGATCCGGAAGGGTACGATGACGATTGGACCACAGAAAGTGAATCCGAAATTGATTACACCGAATATGAAAAAGAAGGTGTGGAACTACGGATAAGAGACGGAAAACCGCGGAATGTGTCCGAAAGGCTCAGGTATTAGTCAATAAAAGGCAAAATTCATGTGACCTTGGAAGGGGCGCTAGGCGCCAGCATAAGAGAGAGACCCCCTAAGTTACCACCAGAACTAGTTAATATGTATATACAATAAATGCAATCGAGATAGACGGAAACAGTAAGAAGGGAAAAAAGTGGAAGAATGATTCCAGTGCTCTTATCAAGGGAGAATAAAAAGGTTGGGAGACAGGACAACACGGAGTGTTCAGTTTAGCATGTGAGTTAAGGTAGAAGGATAAATAGGGCAATGACATTAAAACTAGAGTGAGAAATCACAATGGGTTACCGAAAGAGGGGAGCATGAACCGAAAATGCCGGCATGTGGAAGGAAGGATATGATTATCTTAATAACAATAATAATTAACGGTATACCGACTAACACCACAAGACACAATAAAAAGACACATCCCTCTTTTTCTGAGAACAGCGCACTGTACAATTTAACACAAGTATACCCCGATGAAAGAGGTTATGATATGTAAAGAAGAGATTCGTACTACCCCTCTTATCTTAATGTTAGAAAGATGGACGAAGAGATATAAATCGAACTTAGAAATATTCTTGAACTTCTGTAATGATCTATGGAACGGCCCGTACTACTCTAAATTTCACTAATTGCAATACTCAATGATTGGAATAGGCGAACAAGACTCCTTCGGTGTGCGGTGCGAGACATAGTACAAGAGATTGACAATGTAAGAAAGCTGTTATAAAGAGAAGAGTAATTCCCCATGGTTGCATGTGAGACGGGGTAGAATCCACTGTGTTAAATAATTTATACTTAAATAACATTTCTTGGGCTGGCCAGCCACTAAAATAATATTATGCGTTAAATAATTAAAATAGAATGCAAGCAGTGGAGATGCTTAATCTCTTGGTATGTGCTCGCAAGCAATCCTTAAATTCATTTTGTTTACATGGGAAGTGACTCTGCTCTCAGACGGAAATAGTCGAAGAGTTTCAAAGCATACGTCACCTAAAACAAAATGGCTTCCATCCGCTCAACCACAAGATAAACCTTTTTTTCTTCTTTTTCTTTTTGCCCCGACGATAAATAAAGTTCACCTCATAACGTGTTAATGACGTAACACTAGCTCCCAAGAACATATGATAGTATGATTAAGATATTGTTCAACGGAAGTAGGGAATGTCACAATGAAAGGAATTGTAGGTTCGTTGCCGTAAGAGGAAGTCTGGGTGTTTTTCTGTAGAATATTCCATCCAAATCGTATAATACTATTAAAAGCCACCTGCACGCGACATTGGAATAATGTGGAAGAGCGTACACTGCAGTGCGATTATACGGCAAATGGGATAAAATAGTGTGGGAACATGTAACCCTGCGAAGTATTCCGAACTCGTTTTCTTTTCCTAGTGTGCAATACAGAAATTCGTATTCGATACGAATTAACGTGCCATATGGTATGATCCAATGGCGACTACTAAACATGAATTACTTATAATATTCATTCCCGTGTAGCGCCCAGCCGCAGAATTCCTACTCGGATCGAATGGTGGGATGATGCCTTAGTCTGGCATAAAAGGAAGCGAAAGGCTTATGAAATAATGTCCTACTCTAATTACAAGTTCTTAGAAATCCATCCCCGTACATGAAGGTGATTTTCTTGAAGAACGGAGAAAATGATGAGATGATACCGTAAATTCGAGAAAAATATTTGACAGTAAGCACACTGCCGAAGACAATCATAAACCGTACTCTACGGAATTAATTTGACAGTTGATAATTTGATTAATAATTTGATAGTTGAATAAAATTTATAGTATTAATAATGTACTATAGATGAATGTAATTAATTATCTATTGTAGTTAATACTTATAAGGTAATATAATTTAATATAGTAAGGATAACAGAATGTAAATCCATATACATCTTATTTTGTAATAATGTATATAAATATACTGATCCGTATGGGCAGGAAAGGAAAAGGTAGTTATCCTCAGATGGACAGACGGACACTTATAGCATCGGAAGAGTAGAAGTCCGCTGGTCTTAAGCGGTGAAATGTTCATGTATGCTAGTTCCAAGTTATGTAATATTACAATGTCACATGCAATCCGCTATGAGACTACAAACCCAGCGGAAGTGATAACGTAATCTTGCTCTTGCTAACCCAGATTAGAACTTCCGTAAATAGCAGTCATAGACCTTGTAATATTTCTTCAGTAGGTAAGATCGGTTGCTCTTCTAGTAAATCGTGACGTAGCTAGGGAGAACTAGTACAGGAAATAAAGGTCCAAAGACCCATTTGTCAGCGGTTACGGGCATCCACTAATACACTTTGTGACCTATATTGTTCCCTTGCGTATAAAATACATGGGCTTAGGGAGTGAAAGAGAAAACACGAAGGTACGGGACACCGCACTAAATTTCTATATTACGAATGTCCTAAACTATGTGAACCGTCGCCATTACTGAAGTATATGGTCAGGCGATACAAACAAAATAATTTACATCTGGAAATTTCGAATGTCAGAAAGCCATCCCTGAAGAATAAACTACTCCTTACCGATTTTATTAGAAATGGTCCGAAAACCGAAGGAGAAAGACTAAAACAACTCAGAATCTTGAGAACGTCTGTTATATCACTGAACACAGACCGGAAACCACATATCCGTTTATTCATAGAATCTTTCCTGGTGCACGTTTTAAGCCTCTAAATAACTTAACATTGTAAAACACTAGTTAACAAATATCACAGAATAAAATTATTTTTGTCTCGTTAGAACGAGCGACTTTGAGATGGAAATATACAGCCGAGTCCTCTTTAGGCTAAATAACTAAATGTGTTTAAGATATATATATCAGTGCAATACCCTTAATTAAAACATAGAACTTTATATTGAAACAGTACCACACAGTGGCGGATCTGGCACGAAAGCAAGAGGCCTAGCCTCTCCTTCCAATTTATTGGCTGACCGAAATAATTGACGCCTACATTTATATATATTCGGAAGTTTATAATAAGCAGTGGTTCCTCATAAATATTCTCCTTTCAGAAATATTCTGTTAGTTCTAATCTCCGGCAATTAATATCTTCCATAATGGTGCGATTGTAGGTAATATGTTGGTATATCATGTCTATGTTTGTGCTGAGAATTTCTTTCTAGATGCATCCTAACCATGTCCAAGCAGCAAAAGTCCACCGGAGAAAATATGGAAGAAAGGGTTACAACCTATGATGGAGAAAGAAGACCAAGAAGGCAAACAGAAAGAGTATTGAGCAGAAGCAGTAAACACGAAGTATAATAAAACGTTCTTCAAAGTATTTGTATATTCAAGAATAGCACAATTAGTTATCATACAAACAAATATAGAATCATAGCCAGTAGTATATATCCATAATTGTGCAAGAGGTGAGAACTAGACACGTCTTATATCAGGTACATATAATGTAGACCATGTCTCATTCCATATAGACAGTGGAAAAAATTATGTACAATTTCTAAATTAGGTTAATCACAATAATAATAATAATAATAATAATAATAATAATAATAATAATAATAATAATAATAATAATAATAATAATAGGATCCCGAATGAAAACTCTATTAGCAAGAGAAAACGTTGTCTTGTTCTAAGACGAGCGTGTCTCGTCTCGTCTCAGGCACAGCATGACCTGAATATAAACCATCAATAGTGAAATAAAAAAAAGACAACCTGTAATATGGTAATTTGATCTTGTTAGATATTTTTTTGTAAAGAATGCTAAAATGTAGTGAATGAAATTCAGTATCCATAGTAATAATAATAATAATTGAATTTGATTTTAACCCCTGGATGGCAAGTAAGGGCAGATAACTGTAATATAAACCATCTCAACGGTGGAATTAATCATTGTTTCATTCAGTTCACTTGACATTTTCTTCATTTTTATTTATCTAGATTTTGAAACGCAATCCATGCGAAAGGCCATCAGAAGAAATGAACCCGTGTTGATTTTTTTTATTTTACCATAGTCAAGAGATTTTAGTTTGGAGTAACTGAGGCAAGAACTGATTTTTTTTTTCAAAAAATTGTTAAATAGTGTAATAGGATCCAGTATAATCTTTTTTGTCTCCCACAGAGATGAGAGGCGAGCGTTGTCCACCCATGCATCCCAGACAACCTGTTAAGGATGATCAAAACGCAACTGGCAAACCATTCTTGGATCCCAAGGCACGTGAGTAGGATGCTACGATTTGGACATCCAGAATTAAATGAAGAAAATCCTAGAAGGCTACGTGTCTCATTCCTCGTCTTCTATGCTCTGGGTCGATACGACGGAACAGAGGTTAACACATCCCCATCTGAAAGACAATACCTTCTTTAAAATCCACTAATTAGCCTTCCACTAATCAGCTGGAAGACAGTTATCGCCTTATCATCTACAGGTACCAGACGTAAACAGGAGAAAAGTCAGTACATCCACTCTGAACCAAACAAAAGGAAACAACCTAAGAAAGATGTACAATCACGCTCGTACACATCCACGTTTCCTTCCTCTAGTATCTATACTTCTGATGTAAGCTAACATGGTCTACGGACCAGTATTTCGTTATAATACCAGAGGCACAGTTATGCCTCCCATCTGTTTTTTGGGGCTGAATCCCGTATAACTTTAAAAGCCCCTATCAGTGAAGCTGAATTTCATATAACCTTAAAGGCAGTATACGCCACCCCACACTGATTTACAGAATGTCACCTATCCAAATTCAAAGGAAAAGACAGGCCATCAAATCGAAGCAAGCAAGCTGAGGGAAAGATCACATCCCTAAGCACACACGGCCGTCTTTAGCATCTATACTTCCAATTTAAGCCAACCTGGTCTACTAACCGGATAGGCCAGCTTCTTTAAATTACTAGAGGCACAGTCACGCCTCCCAACTGTTTTTGGGGCTAAATCTCTCATAACTTAAAAAAGCCCCTACTGAAGACTATAACCCCATGGAAACGTTATATTATGAACCTGGAATTGGTCTGAACTGGAAATGCCCAAAGTGAATTTGACACCTCGCTCACAAGGAAGCCGAGCAAGAAGTATGTTGCCAAGATGCCCAAAGGATAATGGTGAAGACCCTGAGAGGAACTCTGCAGTGATCCAATGGTGGAATTGCCCATGAAATCACAAGAAAATAAATAACTACTAGTGAGTGCGATCATTATCATAGCCGAACTCTTGCCTACGTGAAACTTGGTGCGGAACTACAAAGTGAAAGATCTGTATGGATAAGTAATAGTGTCAGGTATCAAGTAATAACTGTTCTAATGCAATGATTTGTGATTAACATAATGAAAAACATAATAGTAAGTGTGTGAACTGATCATGTTCAAAGTGAAACAAAAGAAATATTCATTCTATACGAACAACTGGAAACACGGAGAAGATTTGTAACGAAGGAAATAGTAAAAGAATGATATACGAAATATAAAAATTATTAAAGAAATCACAAATAGGACAGTGTAATATGAATGAAGCATGAATATTAAAGTGTATTAAGGTATACATTAGGTTGATTGTAGACATAATCTGATGAAGTCGCTGTACTACTATAACAAAATTAATATAACAAAGTGGGCTAAAGTAATATGGAAATGTTCACAAACGTAGGAGTTTCACACAGAGGTCATGAGCTTCCTACGAATGCTTAATGAGTCTTGAAGAGTGTTAATGAGTTTCTACTGAGAATAAGTAATCACAATGAGTTCAAATAGAGTAATAGTAGATCTAGTATCCTAAGTAATAGTACTGGGAGTAAGTCATCAAAATCATAGTTAATTTTAAGGAAAATACTCTCGATACAGGAAACTAAGTGAACAAAAATTAACCCTCTCTCCTCTCATAAACTTATTTGTCCAAACGATAACACTAACTCCATCAGTATACCTTGGGCGAGGACGCCCAATATACTGAAGGTCAAATAGTGACCTTCAGTTCCAATGGGTGGAGGAGGATGTTACGATACAAGTTTTGGGCCTTATACTGTCAGGATACGGCCCTGTCTAAATTCGTAAACGGGCACCAAACACACGTACCACGGATAAGTGAAGTTGAGGGAACTACAAACGATAAACATTAACATAGAATGTTGACGGAAATTGTAGTCGAGTTAGCACCGGAAGCGCGGACAGATAAGAAATTCACTTTTTTTTTAAGTTTAAGCAATGCTTATATGCAAAGGAAATAATAATTAAGAATTAAAATGTTAAACATGATAATGAGTCGATAATGTGGATAGACTGTATGTTCACCTTAAAATCTCAGTGACACCAGGATAGAAAAACAGCGTTTTTCTGCTGGGTTGGAACATGAATGAGAGGTGTCCTGGTTCGACTCCCAATCGAGCTCGGTACACATTAAAATGTTATGTAATAAAACAATAGGAGGACGAAGTATGACACTGAGTTGTACTTGGTTGGCTGAACGCAACAGGAATCTTGGCCGACTGTACGCATGATCATACCTAATGTGTGAAAGTTCTATCCTAGATTCGAAGTAAGTCACTGGCGAAGCCGTAAAGGGCCGTAAACTTGCTTTGAATCGGTCGGAACCTGGATTCCTGGATTTTGCGTTAGGAGTGTAATGAATGTAATACAGGAGATAAATAGAGGATGAGTCAGGTAAAGAGAGATTTGTATGTGAGTGATGGCAAGCAGAATTAACGGCGATCTCTGATGTTTAACTGAGATAGGGAGGAAAAATGCTGTTGTGAACGATAATTGCACGACATGGAGGATATTCCCTCTCATTAAAATTACTTTAATACATTCATTTACTTTAATAATTGTTGGTCTCTTCAACAAATTACTTCTGTTTTCTCATATAAAACTTTGTGTTGATGAAAAATTTGGATTTTGCAGAAATTCATAAACAGATGCGATTTCCGGTATTCAAACAAATACGGAAATAATATCTTCTCTCTCTATTGTTGTGTCTTCTTCCATCTCACTCTAAAGAGGCGGGTCCAAAGTTACAGAAATCCCATCCCTCCTTTTGTGGGCCGACCCAAGGTTATGTTTACCTTACTTCCCGAGTATATAAACGCGAGTTTGGAGCCCCGCGGGGGCCGACAGGAGTTTTTTCCCGCAGTGTTTATCTGGAATCGCTACACGTGTAGACTCCACGCGGTGAGTATGTAATCAAAAAACATGTGAAAATAACAAAAACTCGCGTGCGGTGGTAAAATCAGTAAGGTAGTCGACATACACTCATGTTTGCCAACTTAGGAACAAGCCCGAGAGTAAGCAACCTCCTCCTCCGTCACAAAAACGGGAGTTCTAAGGTGAATTTTGTCCAAGTTAGGAATTTTTAACAGTTAAGTGATTTTAAAAGCGAACAGTTTTAACAGTTAAGTGATTTTAGTCTCTGTTTGCCCGTGGCAGACCAAAGAAATCTAATTTTTTTTCCCCTATTATTTTGGCCACGTTGGTCGGCTGTGTCAGCAAGCATAAATTGAACTTAGCCGAGTTGTGTCTCGTAGAAAGTCTATGCACTGTAGACTCAAACTGTATTAGGCAGAAATAGTCTGAATAATTGCTGTAATGTGTTTTAATTAGATTTCTCGAAACTTAAGAATTTAAGAATAATTTTAACAACTTTATAAATTTTCATTCTGTTGTAATGAGATAGTCTCGGAACGAGCTGAAACGTACTCGTCCCTTGTTGACAGCTTGAATTAGAACTATTAGCACCAATATTATTAATAACGCCCGATGAGCGTGTAATTTTCCCGTTGTTCCGAGCAAATTTGGTTCATTTGTAGGTTTACTTCAATTTTTCCAACTTTCTTACAAACTCAAGTTGTGCGCGACTAGCAGACATCAATGGAAAAGCTAACAGCTGGTTCTGTGATTATTTCTAGTGTTTCACGAAACTCATGACCACTCATATACTCATGAAATTAGCCAGCAGGAGTCTAGAAATTTAAAAATCGAGGTATCACTCTCGGCTCTAGCCGAGTGGTATGTTGTTAATACATTTTTGTATTTTTTTTCTTTTTCAATTTCTTTAATAAAGCTATTTAATTGAGGGAATGAATTTAATTTCCAGAGAATTTCTTAGGAAATTACGTGTAGTAAGGAGGTCAATTTATTTCCTATGTTGGAAGATATGCTGTATGAAGGTGCAATCCTCAAATACCAGTGTTTCGATCGCCCACCTCTCGTAGGCGCCAAGTTTAGTGATTAACTTTAATGCTCTACCATTTCTGGGTCTCGATGGTATATGATGGACGCCGGGCCCAGTAAAGAATCCGATGCACTTCGGGTGCGATTCGACCGCTTGAGTTCAACCAAGCTTTCGGCTGAAATCGAGATGTACCTGGAGTGTCTTGACCCAGGTCTTATTGAAGCTACGCCATGTGTCACCTCATCACATTATTATTTTTTTTCTTATTGTTACGGGCCTCCGTAACACAGAAGCAAAATCATATCATATTTTTACTACTACAACTGTAATAATAATATTGAATTTACTTACTTCTTTAATTTAATAAAGAAAGACTTATTAAATATTTGACTTTATTGAATTGAAAGAAGTTCTGGCATTTTTAAATACTATGCAATTCTGTAATTCCATGATAGTAAAAAATACAAAATATGCATTTCATATATATTTAGTGACATAATTTATCATAAAACTATTTACTAAGAAATGGAATAAAAACAAATAAACCATTTTTAGATAACAAAAGAATACAAGCTACTTATTGACGATGATAATATTTCCACAAGAGAAGAAAAATAATGTTAACTACATTACAATTTAAAGAAAAAGTTTCTAACTCAGTTCTTAACACAGTTTCCATGCCTGTTTTAAAATACTTTTTAATTTTCACTGTATGTATTGCTTCATTTTCATATGAAACTGTCATTGAACATTATTATTCTTTCATTGTAGTTATTACTTCTTTTTCCATTCGGAACTTCATCGAATATTATGATTTACGTATTGTACATTATTTGATAAAAAATGTACTCATATTGATGACGACGACGACATTAACCTGATGAACCATTGCTAAAATTCATAATGTGCAGTGATGTTGACAATAGTTACGACGTGTCTTTTTTTTACGGGAATGGAAAAAGAAAAAGACATAATTTTACGATTATTCTGTCTATAATAATGAACAAATGAGTCAATGATGATATTTATACAAAACAAGTTTCCTGTGCTAACAATGAAGAAAAAGAAGATATCACAGACATATATAAATACCTGTTATAATAGAGGAAACGGAGATAATTTCTTTCCAGTATAAATGAAAATGATAGTAAAACCATTTTGGGATTTTCCTTTAACCCTGAAGCACAGAAATACCTTGATCCACTCTTAATTTAAATTTAGTTCGTTGTTGACCTCGCGCCATAGCTTGTTGAGCCAGGCGGCGTATCAAGCGCAATTGCTTCTGATGATCTTGTACTTTGGTAAATTGATAGTGACTATCCAATTGGTTTGGAAATCTTGCTTTCTGGCCGAAATCGTAAAGAGAATATCTTCGTAAAGAGAATATCTTCTAATAGGAGAGCTAGAAATATTGTATGCGTAGGCGCATAGCCGTACATACTCGGCCCAGCGCCTCGGCTGTTTTGACGTATATTTTTCCGGAAAATTGGTAATAACTGAGTTGAATTGTTTGCATAAGCCGTTTGTAGAGTTCGGTTCGTACATGTTTTATGTTGAATGGATCGTTAAATTAAATTTGAGCGGGAATTTGAAGCTTGAAAGAGTTTTTGGCGGGCCGTGTCGAGTAACTAGCTCATCTAAAATGGCTCTTGCTACGCTGCGTGTCTTCGTGTTTCTTAAGGGTACTAATACCGTGAAATGACAAGGTATTCGACCATGACTAAGATATATTGGTATCCGGAACTTGGTCCAAAAATATCTAAACTCCATCTATTAAATAGTTCATCTTGCTGTATAACAGTATCAGCAGGCTCCAAGTCAAAATGTTCTGACACAGGTTCAGATGGCTCATATTTTACTGGAAAATAAATCGCTTCCGGACTGACAGGTTTATGCGAAGAGAGTAAGTTGTAGTTCTTTTTA
Source organism: Thermobia domestica (assembly GCF_964235325.1). Classification (NCBI taxonomy): domain Eukaryota; kingdom Metazoa; phylum Arthropoda; class Insecta; order Zygentoma; family Lepismatidae; genus Thermobia; species Thermobia domestica. Next base: position 76,075,243 of record NC_137457.1, on the reverse strand, counting down.
CCATCTTAGATTTTATGAGTTTCAGTGTTTGTAATTTCAGTTTCGGTTTTTTTTTATATTAACTAGGTTCGAGTCTATGTTTGAGTAACGCCTGGCGTCGATTCTAACTCAACAGTAGCCCTAGGGTCAACCTGACCGCTATAATTAGCTCCTCTATTTCTAACTCCTCTTATAAATTTCTTTCATTTCTCAAATCCCCAGCATTCATTCCAGTTGATGTTTCGTCTATTTGGCAGTCAAGCATTAAGGTTCTAGGCAAGGGAACAGGAAATCCCCCCCCCGCTGGTCCTGTGGGGCTAAAAGCCGGTTACGGGTTTGTTTCGCAACCAGGTGCAGGCGGTTCCTGCACATCCGAAGTCGGAGTGGATGAATCTAAGTACAAAGTTCTATCCCACGTTTAAAAATATTTCGGAGCATGAGTAGACTACCAGCGGCCGAATTCCAGATTAGCGTAACCTGTTGCTTTAACTTTATTACAGAATAGCCAGTACACATTGTCATATTTATTCCACATATAATGATGTTTCGCATTCCCGGAAGTGGGAAAATGCGACTTTCCTAGATCTCGCCAGCCTTGCTTTAACTTCTCAACAAAACTCACAGTTATTTCTTTTTAAAATCGTCCTTGCTATCTGTAGAAGGCTCTCAATATAACAGCGATATGATGCAAAATACTTCCCGCAATAAGTGCATACTGAGAGCAACAAGAATTTACTTCACGAAGGGTCACTTCCGCGGGAACTTACGGATATGTAGATTAAATAAGCATGTATGAAATTTAGAAAAAAAGTTATATTTCCTACTTCCTGCCTCTCTGTGATCTATGCGTTTGTAAAACTAGTGTGAAGTTTATTGCCGTCTTCCTATCTACTTGAGATAGGGAAAATAAGAATGACCATACTTCATTTAATGTTTACTTCCTTGAATAGGATTTCGCACTGAACGAAGAAAAATAATTCCTGTGTCGTACTTAGTTCTATGCTCTTTAGGTTGGTAGGAATATAGGTATTTAGTGAAGAGATTACCGTGAACCAGAATGGGTCCCCTTTATCGCTGTGACACGACTGGGATAGGTCGCTGCTCAAGGAAAAGGTAAAGGTAAGGGAATAAAGAATATAGAATAAGATTAAATACAAAACCTGATTACTACTGACAACTAATTCGCTCTAGCAGTTCGCTTCTTTGCATAGGAATTAAGCAAGAAACGAAGGAAAGTACCTTTTTGTGTTCGTACTTAGCTCTATGCTCTTTAGGTTGCTACGAATGTAGGTATGTGTTAGTGAGATTACCGTGAACAGAGCGGGTCCCCTTTATCGCTGTGACACGACTGGGATAAGTCGCTGGACAAGGAAAAGGTACAGGTTTAGGAATAAAGAATATAGAATAAGATTAGACACAAAAACTGATTACTACTGACAATTAATTCTCTCTAGCAGCTCGCTTCTTTGGATAGGAATAAGCACGAAACAAACGAAAGTACCTTTTTGTGTTCGTACTTAGCACTATGCTCTTTAGGATGGTACGAATGTAGGTATGTGTTGGTCAGATAACAATGAACCAGAGAGGGTCCCCTTTATCCCTGCGACACGATTGGATAGGTCGCCGCTCAAGAAAAAGGTGAAGGTTAGGGAATAAAGAACATACAGGAAGATAGAACACAAAAACTTATTACAATTGTAAGCACTTGGTGTCTTTCGCTACAGAGACAGGATATCTGACTTTGACGCAACACAAGAGTAACAGAGGTTCCGATCGAGTCATGGACGAATCGTGGGTGTCTCTTATGAAGCTCAAAGTGTCTAACCCGGCGGTACTCCTATTCCCAAAACAATTAAGAAATAAAATTCAAAAACTGCTTAGAGATTAATATCCTAATCTCATATTTATATACGTTGAGCACTATTCCTTATTATACGATACTGTTCACTACTACATAGCATGCATGCTTCGGTACTAAAGAGAAACTTGGTGTAGGAATACAAAACACCAAAAGGAGAAACAAATTGTTACACTTACACACAAAAAGAGAGGGAAAACTTAATAAAAAAATGAATCAGTAATTCTTATTCAGAATGCCATAGGGCCACACCGACGCACAAGCCTGAGAGTAGAACAATGATACGTGGTGCCTCCACCAACTGTTACGACTCTTGGGGGCTAGTTGTAGAAATCACCGTTCATAACGGCCGACCCTCCAGAAACTGTTATGGCATATGAGGTGATTACAGGGTTAGAGGTTAGCGGGGGCCGTCGATTGAAAACAGGTGGCCAAATACTAACATCTCGGGGGCTCCACCATAAATAAAACGTGTGATAGAAACCACACATTGTGCGTAAGTGACAAAGCGTGAGCACACACTATCCTCATGGATTCACTGGTATGAAGTAGGCTGAAAGAGAAAACGCATCGAAGATGTAGCTCAGTTAATTCGATCTACCCAGGATCTTGAATCTACCCAGGATCTATTCTACTTTAGGCGAAGTTGAATAAAGAGAAAGATTTCAAAATAGCAGAGTTTGTTACAATGATGGGATAGTATAGAGAACGAGTACAAGCGAGAAGACAAAATGAAATAAATACTAAATTCTTACCAAGGTCACAATTACTTAATTGAGCCATATTCAAGTCTAGTATTGTCTCTTGGCTATTCCAAACGACTAAGTTCTCATATACTTCCTCGATTCCCTTATTCTCTTAACTTCTGTTGAAAGTCGCGGAAGAGAAGAAAAAATCATAAAAATGAGAAGAGAACGAAGAAACAAGTAAAGTCACGCTAAAGCCATTCAAGTTATTCCGAAGGGGCATAGAAGTCTGCTTGACCCAGGCTAAGTGCAGGGCGAGGCCGGTCACCAATCCTAAGTTCGAAAACTACATCTTACAGGAAAACTCAGCTCAGTCGCTAAGTCCACACATACCTGACTGGTATCGGAGACTACCAGAGCACGTCTGATCGTCTTGGAAGTCGAAGAAGAAATGAAGACCGGAACTTATCAAGGCCATTTCCGACTCCTTATAAGATCCATGGTCGATCTTGAAGAGAAAACGGTGGAAGTAGGTGGAGTGGAAAGCCAGAAAAGAGAAAGGAAGGAGGGAGGTGGGGGTATGCTTCGAGCAATCTACACTAGCGCCATGTTTCAACATGGTGGGTAAACGTCTAATCAAACCGGCTTTATTTGATACAGAAATGCTTCGCGAACGATATTTTTGATATTACGCATTTTTTATTTCTTTTTTCTTTTTTATTTGTTTTCTAATTGTTTTCTTCATTTCCTTCTTTGTAGCCTTTGTGTTACACAAGGTACAGACTATTTATCTTAATTATTTTATGCATAATTTCCTCAGCCCTGAAGGCCCTTCTGTCTTCTTCAACCGGCCGATGGCCTATGCAACGAGACTAACAGAAATAAATAACTTGTTTCCTGATACAGTAATCCCCAACGTCCTCCGTCTAATCAATGCCTCCGCGTTCCCCACAAGGAGCGCGGAGATCACAATCCAGGAATCGAAAGCCCTCCATCAGGTTTTTGCGCCTTATGCAACAATATGGTTAGTACTTACCGTGGTTGGTGTTCGTGAGATATTTCGTTACTTGGATATAAATTTAATCACATGCGCAGATTACGAATTTTTAGTACGCAATCTTTTCGAAAATAAGAGAGATTCATAAGAAGCTGTGTCTGTCATGGCAGGCATCTTGGTTCACATTTTCACTTCATGCTTTAAGTTCTATAACAAATTAAATAATTTGTACTGCTCATTTCATTATATACTTTGTGGGGTGAGGTTACATTTTAACATCCGTTTTAGCATAATGATCATATAATACAAGTAACTAAAGCTAATCTTGTAACACGGTAGGGTTCGGTTCTCATGTTCGGGGTATTAACTTTGGATATAAACAGTGCACTCAGTGGTTAGAACAATCAAATATTCCACCCTCCGTATAATAGTGGTTAGAAATCGTGGGAGAGTCCAAATTAGGTCACAATTGAAAATGGATTCGAACCAAGGTAGCACTCGCGAGTACCCACCATCTTTGATACGCCCAATTCATATCAGCAGATTGTGTATAAATACCGGTACTTAATTCTAACCGTTTCTGTAGTGATTCGTGTGAGAAACTTGGATATAACAATTGTAAACAAAACAAGTGCATTAATAAAATTTTACTCAAACAAAATTATTGTACACTTCACATATACTTACGTGCACGTTTTATCAATATAATTTTAATAGACCTGTTTCGATATCTTTTAGCAAATTTTATTGTATTTCAAAAATTAAAAAAATAAAATGGAACCAGGGGATAATTTAAAATGACATGATATTATTATTCCGAGCTTATGTTTAGCTTGGGAGTACGTCACCGCTTAGAACAAGTTGATTCCTAAAGCACTTCACTTCACTGTACTTTAATTGTGGGGGGTTAAGGAGAAATTTGGTGTTATTACATTAGATGGGAATCTAATTCCAGCTTCTTATTTAGACAAAGAATTGAAGGCTCATCCTAGGCTTGCTTGGATATTCCATAATGAAATTTATGGTGAAATCAATATACATTCGATAAACTCATCATACGTCGTGTGGTGTTGTTCTTTCTGGTTACTTAGAACTTCTTGTGATGAATATTGATCTTATCAAATGCAAAGATTAAATTTTTGTATCAAACATAAACGAAGAGAACACGCTTTCGTGGCGTGCATTCATATCACTTCAGCAAATTTGCATAAATATAACACTTATTCACTTATCTTCGCTTAACCATTTATATTTCGAAGCTATGTCCACTTTCTAGAACTCGTTTATAGTCTTGAATTCGTGGTACAACGAAAGATGACAATTTTTATTTTAGATTTCATGTCGTTAAATTTCCATTGCAGTTAATCGAGCCCATGACGCGTACCAGAATGTCTTCCTTCCCGCCTACCATGCACAATGCTCATATTCTTACGCCGATTCATAACAATGAGCGACATTGAAAAATTGACAGAAAACATTTATTTGCAAACAATATACACACTGACAGGTTTTATAGTTATTTGCCATTTAAAATAATGCAGTTGAAATATCAAAACGATAAAAATAAACGTCGATGACATTTGCTCTTAACGAACTAGTTTTTGAGGAATTACTCCCACTTCTGATCACATAATGCAAGTCACCACTGAGAAACGTTGCCAACACGTTGAAACAGACAGGATCATTATGTAAGGTTTGCGTCAACGTATAGTGTATAGAGCCTTATTCCATTTCAGATTGGACTAACTCGGGAATTTAAAATGGAATGGGAGCGAGGGAGGACACAAGCTTACAAGCATAAAGTCTGATCAACTGTACATCGTGTTGCGAATTCAATCTTAGTTATTAAAATGTCATTTTCTTATTTGATTCAAGATTTTAGCACCTCATTTAACACTATGATTATATAAGACCCGGAACTATAAGTTAACATGGAATGCGAAACATATTGATGTCATTTTAGAGTTCTGAATTTGTTGAAAATTGTTGCTTTAAGGTATAGAACTGTATTTGGAGGTTCTTTTTTTTTTTTAGCACCGAGGTTAATTAAGAAATTAGACATAAAATTCAATGTTTGAGTGTTAATCATGCTACATCGCTTGGTTCCTTGTTCTGGACTAGATTTTACGAACATTTGACCAACATAGACGTATGAAACATTGGATTAGAACCTAAATGAGGTTCCGAAACACATTCAGTTCGTTTGAAAATTCAAATTAGTTATTGAAAATCGTTACTTAAGGTGAATGACTATTTTTGGAGTTTTTTTTACACCAAGATTATATAAGAACACGGATATATAACTCATTTTTGTTCGTTTATAATGTTGTATATTATATGATGTTAAATATTTGAAGTACATTAGACTGAATTCAGAAAGAAATTATTTGTTAATTACCGATTCTTTAATGTACGGCCTCATTTGGAGTTTTAGTACCTTTTGAGTAAAGATTGGATGAATCAAATATTTACAATTTATTATTTCAATATTTGATTGCTCTACATCGATGGTAAATGAATCATGGACGCACAGCTCTTAATCGAAATCCTATTAGTTTTCTACACTGTAACAACTTTTTTTCATGATAGCAGATAAAAAGAGAAAACGGATGCTTGTAACTTCATTTGAAAATTCAAATTATCTGTGGACGTCATTTTTCCTTTCATCTAATAGGATAATTTGGAATTGAACTTCTTTTTCCAGCATACAGGCTAGTTGAGAAGTGGATCTATTTTAAATTTAAACCACTACTATGGACTTCAGTGGAGCGATTGTGTAAGTAATTTTATTTAAATTTAATATAGAATTAATCCAAATTCTATTTTAAAATTAAATAGGATTTGCAACTTTTATGCGTGACTTAAGTAAAACTTTGTTGATGCAGGAGAGCTTTCGGGTTCGTATACACACAAACTATGGGCATCTATGTTGTCATCCCGTATTCTTCATACTTTATAAATAACTTTCTTCATAGTTATTCAAGGATTTCGTTATACAAACAAGCAAGATGTATTGGCATCAGGCAAATAATGAGCTAAAGTATCATAACGGAGGCAAACGAAAACGAATATAACAACAAATTCTTATTTAACTATGTATTATTAGGAAATAAACGCTAATTTATATTATTATTATTATTATTATTATTATTATTATTATTATTATTATTATTATTATTATTATTATTTCATTTTTTTTTTAAATTTTAATTGTTCTATTTATGGGGAATAGCTGCGCTCTGTCTTGTGATTTTTTTTAAAACCATTCTAGAACCAAATAATATTAGTGCAATTATTTGGTAGATATTCTAATTGACAATGAATCCTTTAAGACCTTATCCAGTTTTTAAGTTTGGACTCGAAACAATTTTTGTAACAGTAAAAGCTGATAAAATTTTTGTAACAGTTAAATAAAAAAACGATAAGGAGCTAATTGGCTGGCTTCAGTGAATAATCTACTAATTCGGGAAAAAATAAATTGTACAGAAGAGCAGTTTAAAGATAAATTTTACAGCAGTTACCTGGTTAATTTTGACATAACTGGTTATGCAAAATGTCCTCAATTTCATGAATTCGCCGTAGCCGCTTCTACACAATGCTCCATTCGGATACACTTCCTGCTGATGTTTGGGGAGTGATGCTATCATATGTCGCTTTTCAGAAGTGTTGCTAGCAGAAGACGCACGCTATACAACGAACCGCAGTAAGTGGTGTATCATGTAGGGAAATTAAGATGTAATTTTCCTTCGTTTTCATTGAAAGCTGCGATATTTGTTGTTATTCTTGTTTAGAAGTATCAAATGTAATATTAAAATTAAATTATCAAAGTTGTGGTTCGATGTCAACTCTTAAAAGTATTTTTAAATCCATTGTAACCATACGGTTACAATGTGAAAGTCGGAGAAAATGTAAACATGATTCACAGAACTGAAAGATATAAAACGTGTTCATCTTTACTAATTGTTGAGAGCTCATGCGTATTGTTATTGAACTTATGTACTTACCCAATTATTAGTAATTCTGAGAGAGATTTTTTCTTATATATAGCTGATTACTTGTAGTTTTCTAACATAATTATTGCATTTATCTGTATATACATGTGAGCAGATGAGGCATAGAGCACGGTTTTCCTGTCTGCACAAAGCGTCCTTTCCCTTTGTTGTCCCTTCCAGATAAACAATACATGCAGAATTTCAAACCAATAGCTCAATATTTAGAGGTTGAGTAATCGACTTAAAATTTAACAAAATTAGGGCTTTATTGTTGCTGTATAGACAATGCGATACATTCTGGTTTTGACATTTGTTCTCTGTAGGAGATGTTGTTCATTCAATGATCAATAAAGGCTGGTATATTATTCTCTTTGATACATCATTGCATTTTGTTTTTATCATGCAACAGAAACAATGTAAACTTTAAAAATTTTAAACAATATTCAGCGCAATGACGAATTTGTCGCCATCTACGTTACAAGTTGACCAAGAAGTAACTTTGTTTCGTCTCAATTGATAACACTAGTTAACAAAGATTTTGTTACATAAAAGGAAATACCTGTTCTTAAAGGAACTTTTTGCGCTGAATTCGAATATGCACTCGGTTTTTCTCCATCACGTACGATTTTCCCGTAACAGAGGGATTTTCCCTTTTCGTTTATTTTACACCCCAAGATCTTGTCCCCTTGCATATACTAACATAGAAATTATACCTAAGTATACTTTGATTCATATTTAACAAACCCTACAAGTTTCGTAATATTCGCTTTATTCTTTCTAGAGAAATAAATATGTTTGTATGTATACTGTGTGTACTGTTTATTGCACCTTATAGTAATGCTTTCAGATCTCTTAAGTTGAGGTAAAACGTTTTGCTTTATTACCACAAACACATATATAAAATATAATACAATATAATTTACAAGTGTGACAATTTACAATAAACAATAATACAAATGTACCAAAAGGTCATGAAAAGACAATCAAAACTATCACAATATATGAAACTTCCATTGGGTTACAAAAACGTACACTACTTCCTTCTTTTGTAAGAAATTTTGCATCCTCTAATAAGACCCCAACAATAGTCCCCCATCATTGAAGGATGTCATCGTCCCTGGTACCTTTTCTCCATTGCCATTATATCTTGGTGGAATCTTTCCCCCTGTTCGTTGCTGAGAGCACCTAGGTTAGCAGGAAAGAAGCTGAGGTGGGAGTGCAAAAAGTGGATTTTTAAAGACGTCCTACAACCCAACTCTTTGTATTTCTGTATCATGTCCTGTACGATTTCTATGTAACTCTCAGCTTTGTTATTGCCCAGAAAGTTGCGCACAACACACTTAAATGCTGTCCATGCAGCTAGCTCAGCACTATTTAACTTGCTGTCAAAGCTATCATCAAGCATTAATTTCCTAATTTGGGGACCAATAAACACTCCCGCTGAAATCTTAGCATCACTCAGGTTAGGGAACTTATCTCGCAAATACTTGAAACCTTCACCAGATGTGTCCATGGCTTTCACAAAGTTTTTCGTAAGTCCTAACTTGATATGAAGTGGCGGTAGTAATATCTTATTAGGATCTACCAAAGGAGCGTATTTGATGTTGCATTCTCCAGGTACGTAATTCACTCTAGGTTCCCATTCCTTCACTTCATAATGTTTGTCATCAGCTCGGCTATCCCATAAACATAAAAAACATTGGTACTTCGTGTAACCGCACTGCAGTCCTAATAAAATACCAACTACCTTGAGATCACAACATATTTGCCAACAATGGTCCTTGTAATTTATAAGATTTAGCAAAGTTGACATGATGTCATAGGATTCCTTAATCTTCACTGAATGCGCAAGTAGTATAGAAGGTTTTTTTATTTCCATTATGTAAAAGGGCAGCTTTAAGGTTGACCTTTGATGCATCGATAAATAACCTCCATTCTTCTGGAACGTAAGGAATTCCTAGCTCCGCCATCAACCCATTTATATCCGTACATACGCACACATTATCTTGCATTGAGAAATAGCTTGAAAATTGAACATGCCTTTTCCTGTACACTGATATATTCGTTTCTGCATCCAATAAGTTCCACTGCTGGAGCCTTGGTCCCAGAAGTTCCGCCTCTTGTTTTGTCAGGTGCAAATCACGGACTAGGTCATTAAGTTCACATTGCCGGATGAAATGTGGCTCGCGAACACAGTCAGGGATGAACGTTGGATCCTTGGATGTACATGTTGATTTCGATGGTTCATCAAGGTCATGATCATCATCAGAGTCTTTTGGCCATACCTCTTCCCAGTTGGTAGGGGGCTCGGGAAGTGGAAGTTCATCCCCGTGCGGAATAGGTCTAATTGCGGATTTAACGTTGGGATAACTTATTGTGTATTTGCTTTTTTTAGAATGTCCTTTAACTACTGTGAGACAAAAATAACAATCATTCAGATGGTTGGTGGGTTCTCTCCACACCATTGGTACAGCAAATTTCATGAACCTCCGTTTCCCTTTGGCCCATGCAAGTAAAGTGACGTAGCACGACGCACAAATTATGTTGGGTGCCCAAGTTTTGTCCTGATCTCCCACACGACATCCGAAATATATATAATATGCTAGTTTCACCGATGGCGTATTGGATCTACACTGTCCTTTAACTACAAACTGGCCACACACACAACAAAAACTATTTGGTGAGTCAACACACGAACGCCATCCTCTTGACGCCATTGTACTGATCACAAACTAAACTTCTGGTATTAGTTGGGTATAATGCCGTTAAGATCAAACATGAAAGCGCTCTTAGCAGCAAAGACAACTTTGAAAGTTAAGTAGTGTTAAACCACACGTCAATATAAAATTGTACAAAACTCCCTCACCAGGTGTAAAGAACACAAGAAAGAAAGAAATGCGTGGGGGGAGGGGGAAACGATACAGTAGTGGAAAATTCAGAATGCATTAGTTCATTGTTGTCAACAATGAGTCTGTATTCCATTCTTTCTTTCTTTTGCATTCTGTTACATTTGATAACAAATATTGATAACCATTTCATGAACAAAACGAAAAAAGTTGGAGAATTGTATATATATGTATTAATATATACATATACTGTACGTTTAAAAAAATATACGTTGGAAGTACATTCTATTTTTATACACGTTTCTAATTTACAGAGAGCAATTCAAGTGTGTTGTTGACTATTGTAAATATTTATTTTTATGTCTGTGTTTGTAGTAATAAAGCAAATCGTTTTTACCCCAACTCAGGAGATCTGAAAGCATTACTATCAGGTGCAATAAACAGTGCACACAGTATACATACAAATATGTTTATTTCTCTAGAAAGAACAAAACGATTTTTACGAACCTTTTAGGGTTTATTAAATATAAATCAAGGTATACTTAGGTATAATTTCTATTTTACTATATGTAAGGGGACAGGAGCTAGTTGAATAAAATATCTGAAAAGGGAAATTTTTTAGGGAATTTCCCGAAAATCCCTCTGTTACGGGAAAACTGTACGTGATGGAGAGAAACCGAGTGCATATTGGAATTCAGCGCAAAATTTTCCTTTATGATCAGGTGATTTTTCTCATGTAACAAACAAAAAGTTTAAATTTGTTAACTAGTGTAATCGTCTCTCAGTCACACTTTATTTGTTTTCCGGAGACTCGCATTTAGTTTGTTTAACGATTATAATTCAAGAACACTGCAGTCAGTGAGACATTTGATGGCAGTAAGCTGATAATACCGAATTGTAGCAGATGATTGTTTCCGTTTGCTTATCAGAACAGAATCTAGAAGTGTGGTGGTGCAGTGTTGGCTTGGTTATGGCGGGATTAATAATTTAAGATAAAGTCGATATATACTTCGTTACTGTCATGGCAGAAGCCACTAAAATAAGACTAGACATTATTTGCTAGGAACAGTTAAGGAAACTCTGACCAGAAGTAAGTTATCTTCGAATGGTAATGGTATTTTTCATCATTATCTAACGTTTGAAAAAGGCAATCTATGGTAGTGCTAGAGATGTTATACGAGAAACTGTAAATTTTTGGAAAAAGCCTCTTATTCTATTTCGTGAGGAAGATCATGCAACTGCGAAAGTCAAAAAATCGAGGGACAAATGGGCTAATTTAAAGAAAAGCAAGGACCCAAAATCTATCAAACAGACAAAGAACGAAGCTAGGGGGAAGAGGAACGACGTGGTTGTATGGTATCAGTGGACAGAACTCTTGATCAAAAGAAAGCCATAACTGCATGAATTGACGGAGGAAGGTACTAGTGCTAATAGTGATACTAACGCAGTTACGTTGTTTGTTTCGAGTGATAGTGACAGTAGCAGTAATTTGGAGTACAGTGAAACGTACTCTGATGACTAATAGAAACCCACGCAGCAGCATACCCTGCAGAAGTCCTCAGACACAAAACGAAACCAGAAAACTTCACAGAACGTTGTTACTCACAAACTTCCTTCTATATTATAGTAGCAACCTTTATTAAAGTAGGTTTGGGCAAGAATCTCGACAAAGTTATCCTCAGATTTTCATCCATCAAACGAGCTTGAATAAGATACCATCATAAAGAGCAAGTTCCAAGCTACAAGCGCCCTCGTTCTCCATTGGGATAGAAACACTCTACTAGGTGTAACAGGAAAAGAAACTATCCATCGTCTACCTGTAATAGCATCTGGCATGGGAGAAACTCAATTCATCGGAGTCCCAAAATTGAAATTTAGAACTTTACAAACGCAAGGCGATGCCGTGCTGGGTGCATTGAGGTAACGGAATATTATTGTCCATGTAAATGCAATGTGTTTCGATACAACTACGAGCAATACTGGTCACTACAGCGACGCTTGTGTCATAATAGATCAGGAAAGCCTTTTGTGTTTTGTTTGTCATCACTACACACTGAAGATAGTTTTGGCTGCAGTTTTTAATGAATATCTTCAGGGAGGTGTTTCTTCCGGTTCACAGATAGCAATATTCAAGCGTTTTAATGAATCACTGAACCCCTTGGATCGCACACACTATGATTCAGTAGAAAGAAAAGGACTAGGAACAGAAATAGTACCTATTTCAAGTTGTGGCGGAACACAGGAAGGAATATCCATACTGTTCAAAGAACAGCTACCCACATAAAACTTAATATGTGAAAGTGAAATGTAAAATAGGTTAAAGAAATAAACTTTACAAAGTTTTATTAATGTACATATAATCAATAACGTGTTTTTACATACAATAACAATATATATGTATATGTGTAACAATGTGTATATACCAATAGTATTCAAAATTTCAATCGGCTTTCGCAACAATCAAAAATTGTAAAAAAATAAAATTTAAACAGCGTCTCTCTTTTCCGTCGCATAATAAATATTAGGGGCGCAGCAAGTGAAATTCAGAAAAAAATATTTGTTTCTAATTTTTGGACCACTCTTCGTATATATATAGAGCGTGGTCATGCAACAATGACGGAAAATTTGGGTGGTGAATCTACGGCTAAAAACAAGCAAAAATATGTAATATGAATATTGGCTGAATGCGGCTTCGTTTGGACGCTAAGTGCATCTGAAATGTCACCTTCCGAAGCGGCAATTTGCAATATCGCAAGAACGGAGAGAAATGCGAATGTCGGGTCAAAAGATATTAAAGGAAACCCCATTTGAAGAGTTTAATTATGCATAAGTGATGACGAAGCAGTGGCGGCGTCCGGGGACACAAAGCAACTGAATGAAACGCGGAGAAAAGTGCACAGTTTACACTGACAAACTGTAGAGGGGGATGTTATATGGAACAAACAGCATTGAAGTGTTCGTGTTTTGCAAAAATCCCAGACAACCGAGTAGAATTTTTTCCACTCATACAACACTACGTTCAACTAAACATTCTTTTTCATGCAAATTAGAACATCTATGTTGTCAGTGCATTACACATGCTGTTATGAGCACGTTCTTTCACAAGAAAATTTTATCAAGGATTTCTTGTAGTTCAAAGTAGTTTACTAACTTTAGTCACATTAATGAATTTTCAGAATAGTTTTTACAAGAATCATTTATACACGACTTTTTGGCATTTCTTTCTTTCACTATTCTTAAAAAAACTAGCAACCCTGTCAAGTTCGTATGCACTTCTTGTCAGAAAGTAGCTTCCACATTTATTTCAAGAAATTGCCTCAGTCTTAGCATTCTTCAAAATCTCCAATACAAAGTGCATTCCACTCATGTGATTTAGATTGTTTTTGTTTACATTTTCGCAAAACTGACCACACGACGAGGTTCATTCACTTTCTACAATCACTTTCACTTTCATTTTCGTTTCAGACTTGGGAAATAAACTTTTGGTCAAGGCAAATCATAGTACATAACTAAAACTTCAAGATGTTGCATCATCACTTATCAGTGATTCTTCCTTTGGCTACAGTAATTCTGGCTAGTTTAAGGGTTCTCTTGTGGTATTGCATTCGTGTACGAAAGTGTTGATGTAATCACAAATATAACAGACTTAACTCACTACTCAACTCCACCGTCCCGCATGCAGTGGCGTATTCTGCCTCCGTCAGAGGAACACGACTCCCAGTAGCTCGATCACAGCAAACAATTCAACCTCAGTGTACTTTCACTTCTAAAAGGGAAATGTCATCTTCTATAATAGCGACAAATAATGACACTAATTCGTCATAATTTCCATTAATGTATAACGTTCTTACAAACTCCAATTATTTTAATGATATTGATTAATTGGCGTCCTTACAGAATATAGCCTATATTTTGTACAATCTGTTCTACGCACGCTACTTAACATAATAAGAAACACTTGTATATATATGTTATTGTTGATGGTACATATATCTACGTATTTTAGGGTTTCTTTATTATTTAGTGCTTTATTTACTCTTATATGTTATATTCGTGTTCCCGACTATGTCTCTTGTCACTTTATGTTAAATCATTCATACTCCCCAATCCCCTTAGTACTTCCGACACTCTAGCTTAATTTTAACGTATCACATTGTTTATGTTACAATATAATTGACTGGAATTGTTTCTGATGAAAAAAAGTATTCAGATGGGACAACATGCACTTTGACAAGAAAGGGGAATCTAGATGTCACTGAAAGAATACAGAAACCTACTTTGCTGTATTACTTCCGGATTGCATTCTATAAAGTAATGCTCATAGTGACGATGAAATGACCCATCAATGAAAGACTTTCAACTCAAAATAGATGTGGTTCAAGACTTTCAATTTCATTTGGTGTTTATACGTAAGTTCATTCTTTGGTTTATTTCTTTCTTGTTCCAAAAAACTATGATATTGAGATACGGATCCTCTAGTTTTATAACAATTACAATACAAAGAAACGAGTATACAGAAAACATGCCAAATCATTTAAACACTTGATATTAACGTCTTTTTTTCTTTCTTGTCATCATGTGATTCTAGAATGCAAGATTACACGTGTTTTAATATTTGAATTTTGTAAGGCCCCATTCTTCCAATAGAGAAACCAAACACACACATAGATGAAAGTGCAAGTACTTTTAGCAATTATGAAAAACCATCTTTGTTTACTAACTACATCTTACAGGGTGAATAACCACCAAACGTTCACTTCATCTTTCTTTTGACACTTCGCAAATTCACAGGCGAAAAACTCAACATTTTTTTAATTTCATCATTACGCAATTGAGACCTAACTTTCGTACATACAGGTGAAATACTAGTGCATCTAAAAGTTTTCAGTGCATGTTACTACATACAGTGAATCTCATCCATTCGGACATTCCTCCTGCATGTCACCCACCAGGGAATATGAAAATACAATGAAATACCACTCATTACACAGAGTTGGTCCGAAGGTTAAAAGCTTGGAGGAGGAATGTGATGAATCTTCATCATCACCACGTGCATTACCAGGACAATATTAAAAAAATAATAAATTCATTTTGATTTAAAAAATTGCAAAATGGAAAACATCATTTTTTTAACAGGTTATTCTTGTGTATGTAGTCCAGATAGAAAGAGAAATCAGGATCCAGCATACTCTTTTAACTCTCAGTAGCTAAATCTGAAATAGAAATCCGCTTGCTACAAAGTAGAGTTCCGCAAACGGCAACTATATAAACAAAGAGAATGTGGGTCAAGAGGTCTCACTTCTAATATTCATATTGTGAGTGGAGTTGCTGTGTGACGAAGCCCTAATCTTCAAGATTATTTGGAAGCTGAATTTACCATTTTGACCAACCGTCCGCAGCAAGAGGCTTTTAGACAACATACATTAATTTCCACTTGTGATACTTCAAGACGGCTCCATGCACTAAGTCTGGTGTGCTATACAACTACTATCATTCGAGAGGTCCTGGGTTCGTTTATGGATCTTAGCCACTCTGCCAGTAGCAGTTTGGGCCAGCAAGACAATGAGGAGTTGACATCGTTTCATAACAGAGGACAAAGGAGGAGAAGCTTGTGAAGAAATCTTCTAATCTCTCGAAAAACAGATATTTCCACCGAGCCCCTAGGTCAAAGCACAGCGCTCATTCAATGATTTTATCCAACATAAAGTTCACTTTTTTGCGGACATGATTTGAACGCGGATGGGGCCTCATGCATCACAGGTGAACGTTCTATCATTGAGCATCCGTGCCCCCCTGGAACGAAAGATTAAACTATATTACTCGTGCAATGATTGTTTGACACCCCATGAACACCCCGTTTTCCTATACGTGTGAAATATAAGTGTAAATATATCTAAGTGTATATCTTTCTGTCTATCTCTGTGTATGTCTGTATGTATGTGGTCTTGGGAATCAGAGAAGTGAACCGAAAGGATAAAAAATAATATAAAATGTACGAAATCAGTAAATATCATCTAAGGGGTTGAAGTGAAGGCCCCCCCAGGGGTGTCCAAGAAACATTTTCGTTGTCGAACGGTGTGCCAACCGTTGTCTATTTGTAGACATCAATGACAAAGCCACTATCAAAATGCCAACGGCAAATTCGATAATCCAACAACCATCGATGACAACAAGCGAAAACAAAAGAGTGGTTCAACGTAGCACACTGTTGTCTATTGTTTGATTGGCCCATTGTACACAATCTACTGTTGGCCCAATGTTGCAATTTAAAATGTTTGATATCTTCCAATACCATACCCAACTTGATAAGGGATCCTACATGAAAGACAAAATGGAACATAAAGGTTTTTCATTTGATACGGCGCTAATAAAATAAAGAGTTTGTTTATGGTCTTTCTTCGTTCTTTTCGAGCTTCAAATTTCTCTGTGACTTCATTAAAATCTGAAATGCTACTCGTCAAGTTTTTCTGAATAGAAAGCATCGCTACTGCAAATATTTTCCGCTTTATTTTCTTTAAGGTACAGAAACACCTCTCTCTTCCGATGCGTGACAGGTAAAATTAGCAATTTGAAATGCCTGTAACTTTTGTGAATCCCAAAGTAAAGTCCGGGTAGGAAAATTTTTGTCCACGAGCTTTCACGTCGAAAATGGCCTGAATGACTAATAATTTCAACAATATATATATATTTTGAAGCTGTATGAAAGTTCAGTTTCGTAGAACGCATCTTCTTCTGTCTTCTTCTCTTCCTCATTATGTCTCTCCTATTACTTGGGAGAACGTTAGATTTAGCAAGTCTTCTTCTTCTTGGAGACATATTGCCAGAATAAAAAAAACACAGTTTAAAACTATCAAGAGGACACTTCTAGCCACCATCCTTCGTAGAAAGGCCAATTGATTTGGAAACATCTTGCGAAAAAATGTCTTCTTCACACAGCCATAGAAGGAAAGATGGAAATGAAGCGAGGAACAGGAAGAAGGAGAACACAGTTGATCGTTGATTTCAAAGATAGGAGAAAATATTGGAAGTTAAAATAGGAAGTTGAAGGTCGACAAAAGTGGAAGAAACATTTCCAGTCCCAAATCTAAAATTTAAAAAAATCCTCATTAGTCCCAGGACCTACCGAAAGGCAGAAAACTTAATAATAATAATAATAATAATAATAATAATAATAATAATAATAATAATAATAATAATAATAATAATAATAATAATAATAATAGAGACATGATGCTCACATAAATAATTTTTATAACATTGGTCAGATAATGTTTTTAACGTGAATCTCGCTACGGACTTGTTCTTTTCATAAGTGAGAAAATTTCTTCACTGTGATACGAACTACCGAACATAGAAATAATGTACCATTCATTTTTTTAGTTTTTAGTTACTCCTATTGTTTTTTAGTTACTCCTATTTTTTAGTTTGTAAAATTCTGGTAAACCCTCTTCATGGAATTTTTGTTTCGAGTTATATCGGGCTGAATTTATGTTAATTCCATGTGGAAACGAGTTGCTCATTCCTTAATGTCAGTTCAGAAAGAAGCAGAATACAGGGAGAGCTAATCTTTGATATCGCGGAATCTTTCTTTAAATTCATTTTTCAAATGCTGAAGCTTCTTGGTATGCATCCTGTACAAAGTAAGTGCCTTGTACTTGCTCCATACTTAACACAAATTGGTAAATGTATCAATCCTTCGTTTTGTAACAGTTTCTCCCAAAGCTGCAACATGTGTTCTAACGTTTTTATTTACGTAATGTTTGCAGCAATTATGTTTTTTTTTCTTAAAGTTTCAAATTAAAATGTGACAAATATTTCCTAACACTGTTATGAAAGAAACATATTGTAACCACAAAGAATCTGTCTGTAAGTTTGTGCTTTGTTCTTTGATTTGAAGAAAATTGCTAATTTCATCTCTCAAGTTTCAGGAACTTTTCAGACCCGTGGAGCACAGGATATCCAGCACATTTATGCAAAATCTTTCAAGAAAACATCAAATTGTCGCTGGTTTAAGCCATATGAAGTTAATTTAAGAACATTGTCTATGTGAACTATCTTTGAACGTATCACAGAGTGACCCAAAGTAGGTATACAGACCTGCATTGATCAAGTACGACATTTTAATTTATTAAGATAATGACTTTATATGTTTCGGTCTATTCCGAGTTTAGGCATAAGTGAAACGGAATTAAGAGAAAATAATGAAGAAACTAAGTCAATATTTTGTATGTATGGATTGCAATAAGTAAATGAAATTCCCATGAGCTGATCAGTACGGGGCTGTATACCTACTTTTGGGGCACTATATATACGAGTACTTCTTTGTTGTTTTCTGGAGGTGAACCGAGGGTCACAAACAAATGATTCAAGGGCCACATGCAACTCACAAGTTTGAAATACTTGTTCTACAGTTACGGACTAATTATGTTACCGGAAAAATGGCAGGTCATTTGTATTTGAAGTTTCATTGCGTTATTTTCAAATCACAAGTGTATTCTCAATTTTGAACTTCAAAGGACCAATGCTTTTCAGACAACTGATATAGATCTAACAAAATTTAGTTTTTATTAAGTAAG
Source organism: Thermobia domestica (assembly GCF_964235325.1). Lineage (NCBI taxonomy): Eukaryota > Metazoa > Arthropoda > Insecta > Zygentoma > Lepismatidae > Thermobia > Thermobia domestica. The sequence goes on along the minus strand of NC_137457.1, from coordinate 76,056,309 downwards.
GAATATTTTAAGAAGATATTAGTAGAAAAAATTATTAACATTCCAGTTCATTTCAAAGGAGAAAGAAAAATAAATCCTCTATAAGTAATGGACAAAAAAGAAGATGACACACAACACGCAACATTATCCAACATTTCTCAAAATGGTTTAAATTTCCATTATATGGACTGAAGGTGAAGATTTTGAAGACTTTGAGGCTCAGTATGAACCAGTTATATACAGATTTGATGCCACAAAGAAAAAACTATGTAGCGTACGTAAAATCGTAGGTTACATGCGTAAATCTTAGGGATAGGCGCGAGTCGAGTCAAATGTAATTTTCTCGAGTTGAGTTTTGAGTCGAGTCACAGTTTTCAGGTCGAGTTTCGAGTAAAGTCGAGTTTGATAAATGGTTCGCTCGTTCAGCTCATTTTAACTCGTTTTGGAATCATAGCCTTATTAGACTGAAAAGGAAAGTCATGAGAAATATAAGCAATAATGTGACATACTTTTAGTGTTTCTCACGACTTTTCTCATTAAATCCGTGTTGATAGAGAGAAAGGCAGAAGGAAAACCAGGAAGAGGACGACCAAGCATAGAATATCTAGATTATCAGTTACGAAGATTTATCTTAGACTTGAGAAATGGTTATTCTTCCTTCCTTTTTCATTATTATTTGGCCATGAAACAAACGTCTGAGACATATACAAGCCCTCTACGCAAAATTTTCAATCGACCAGTGAAAACATCTTTCTAAAGCCTGTAGTTTCCAAGATCTCATTGTCGAAAGGATTGGCCACAAACATATAAAGGTCCTCAACATATAGTTTCAAAGAACTCGAAAGGTGGAAGCACAATTCACATGCATTGATTTTAGAGTAGACTTATTAAATTACTAAGGCTTTAAGCACTAATTTTATATCATAAACGTTATGAAAAAGATATAGTTAAGTAATTTAGACTATTTAAAGTACAAATGTTTAAAATGTTTCTCTCTGTTAAACGTTGAACTATTATTGTCAACGAAACGAGAAACTTCTCGGCACGAGAAGAGACAAGTCTCGAATCGAGAAGTACATTTTCAAACACTAGTTCACCCAAGATTTAGATCTGAAATACTGTTTTAATGTTACATGTGTCATGTATAAAGAATATAAATTGATACAAATAATTGTACGAACGCGATGAATAACATTTATCAAGGTGCTGAAACCTCAAAATACTATTACTTGAGGAAACTAGTATTGCCAACGAATCGAGAAACTTTTCGGTACGAAAAGAGATAAGTCGCAAATCCACAAGTACATCTTTCAAATTCGAAATGAAACAGAAACAACCGAGACTCATAGACAATACTAGTTCACTGAAGGTTAATCCTCAGACACTGTTTTAATGTTGCATGTGGCATATACAAAACTTTAAATTGATATAGTAATTGCACGAACATGATGTATTTTCAAATTCAAGACAATACAGAAACATCCGAGATTTATGAGCAATACTAATTCACACACATCCGAGACTTATGAGCAATACTAGTTCACCCAAGTTTTTGATGAGTAAGATGTCCACTTTAGACAAAATTTTCAGAAAAGTCGGAATATTAAGGAATTGTGGTGATCTGATCTAGAACACACCTTTTCATTACAGTAAACAAAGAACAGGAATTAACATGAATTGTACCTCAAATGTTGTGTACGGGTTCGGGTTCAATCACAGTTCCCGGGAAGTGAACTTTGTGGTGTACAAACAACGTGTGTGCGTGGGTAGCGTTTATGTTTTTATTCCATAGATTTTTTTCTTAACTTCGTATTCAAAGATCCACAAGATAGGTTATTTCTTATTTAAACTCTTCTTTCAACATTCCTAATTCATCTTTGTTTTTAAATCACGCTCACATTTTATGTTTTATCGAATAACTACAGAGATATAAAAGTAGAAACAAAATGTACAAATGAAGGGGCATTGAAAGATTTGTTATGAAGATCTAAAGCTGAAACCTCAAAATACTATTACTAGGGTAAACTAGTATTGTCAACGAAACGAGAGAAACTTCTCGATACAAAAAAGAGGCAAGTCTCAATTCGATAAGTACATTTTCAAATTCGAGATGATACAAAAACATTCGGGAATCGTAAGTAACACTGGTTCACTCAAGTTTAGATCCCAAACACTGTTTTAATGTTACATGAGGTATATATATATATATATAAAAACTTTAAATTGATAAAGTAGTTATACGAACACGAAGCATTTTCAAATTCAAGATGATATAGGAACATCCGACACTTGTGAACAATACCAGTTCATCCAAGTTTTAGATCTCAATCACTGTTTAATGTTACATGAATCATGTATAAATTGATAAAAGTAATTGTACGAACACGACGAATAACATTGATTAAGGTTCTTTGAAATCTTTGAGTTTTACGTCCCACAGGTATGCCTGCTTCACAAACCAGAGGAAAACCACGTACACGGTTTTTGTCCATCACAAAGTTCACTTGGCGTGAACAGGATTTTTAACCTGGGTCCTTTCACGTACACGAGTTTGTCCACCACAAAGGTTCTATCCATGGAGCATCGTTATCAGCCCAATCTTTTAATCCACCAGCACAATAGAAGCAATTAGTTTGGTCTCTTTTGTTCGTGTAAAAAATCCAACATCACTTAATATATCAGGACATTAGTTTTCCGAATGTATCTCTTGCTACTTGTTGAAAGCAATACATATTCGCGTCCAAACACTTAGTGCACGTACTTTCTGTGTAGGAAACTTTAATTCGACTCTTGACGGATTCCAAGTTAATTTGTAGATTCATGTTTCGTATAGCCTCGAGATATTCTGACTCTTATAGGACAGAATGAAGTTTAATTGCATTATTTACCTGAGCATAGTGATTAGCATTGTATTATATATTCCGTAGCTAGTTATTTAGTTACTATTACTGCTAGTATATGTAGGGCTTTATTTCTTGCTCTTTAACATTACGGAAAGAAATCATTTTATAAGTATAGTACTTATATAGTTTAATAGTAGTGGATTTGATTATTTCAGTGCTTATTTAAATGATATTTTCGTAACGTAGATAGTATTAGTATTGAAATTAATTATTTCATTGTTTTTCGTGGATGTACGTACCTATATTATAGGAAACCTGAGTTCGACTCTTGATGATAGATAATGTAGTTCGAATTCCACGTTAGGCTGTAGATTTACGTCTTATATAATCAAACCTAGTCCTTCTAGACTAAGTTTTTCAAAGAATTGATAACGATACGGAAAGAAATCATTTTATAAGTATAGTACTTATATAGTTTAATAGTGGTGGTTTTGATTATTATTTCAGTGCTTATTTAATTGATATTTTCGTAACGTAGATAGTATTAGTATTAGAATTAATTATTTCATTGTATTTCGTGGATATACGTACCTATATTATAGGAAACCTGAGCTCGACTCTCGACGATAGATAATGTAGTTCGAATTCCACGTTAGGCTGTAGATTTACGTCTTATATAATCAAATCTAGTCCTTCTAGACTAAGTTTTTCAAAGCATTGATAAGGAATGTTGAATTTAATCATCTCTAATGTGGTACCTAATTGCTATAGATAGTGATTATATAAATTTTTATACATATTATCATTTGAATTGCGCTTTTCTTGTTTGTTTCAAAATAGAATTTCAAGTGAAGTTCCTCTTACATAACTATTCAGTTCATTTCCCTAAACTACAAACGGATGGAATTCCAGCTACTTTGTTTACAAAATCTAAGTATTACCAAGGGAATTATGAAGTCTTATGTTCCTTTAGAGTTAGAAGGACATTTATATTTTTATCCGTAGTGTCATCACTTATCAAAACTTGTTGATCATTAAGTGATGCAACTTATTTTCGCATTAAAGGTACATCTGAATAATTTGAGATTTGTGGAATTTTTCAAAGTTTGGGTTGTCAGATACAGCTACAGAATCGATTAGCCTGATATAAGTGTAGGTACATCTTTAATACTGTAATTCAAATTGTTGACCTGCTGTCAAAATGTGCAAAGCTATGTAAAAATTCATCATGTATTATATCACAGAATACTACATTGCTAGATCTATCCACTTTCTCAGATTTGTTCAAACAACGTAACACAAGACTATTGTAATTCGTCATCTGAATTACCTTTTCTTGTTTGTCTTTAAAAGCAATACATCTTCGCGGATAAAATCATTTAGCGCACATACAACCATGAAAAATATTCTTCAGTTGAGAAAATTTCTACTTGGAATAGTTATAATTTGATAATTACTACCGACTTCACAAATTATCAAATTATAACTATTCCAAAGATAACGTGAAAACAGATTAATCCATTTGTTCACGAATTAATGCGAAAAGGAAAATTTGTCAACTGTAGAATACTTTCTTTTTCGTGTGTACAGGAAGATTATATGAATATACGTAATAATAATGCTACTGTATCTCCAACAAATATAGATCAAAACTTATTGGCCATTACGTGATGCAACCTTTTTTCACTAGTGTGATTCAAATTGCGGACCAGATGTCGACATGTGCAGAGTTATATAAAAATGAATCATGTATTATATCGCAGAATATTACATTGCTACTCCTTCTGTATATAGGATAGGTCAGTGTTTCTTTAGATATATGCTATCTTTTGTTGTTCAGCATTACGTCAGAACATCACGTTAACACTTCTCACTTTTGTTGATGAATGTCTTGGTTTAATATTTATCTTCACACGTATGTAGTTCATTCATTTAAAAAAAGTAAACTTCCGATGTTTAAAGATGATGATGATGAACGTGTACAATAGATTTCAATATTTTAATGGAGTTATTCGATTCATTTTTAATGTTAGACTTTCGGTTTGAAAGTAATTAATTTTCTAAGAAACGATTACATGTTACTCTTGTGCAGATCACATCTTTGCAAATACTATCTAATGTAACCCACTAACATTTTGAATCAGGTCCTGTTGGGACAAAATTTTCTAAAAGGGAGCAAGGACATGTCCATTTTGGTTGCTAATCATGGGCCCATGTTCGCCAAATATTAGTAATTTTAAGCATTACCTCATTAGCCATACTGTCTACTGTCTCCTTGGTATTATCACAATGGAAAGTTCGCTGACAGTATTCGTAACCTTTTGTAAAAGAGTGATGAGTAATCAAAATTTAATTTTTTAACGGTCATGATGGATCAATGGTTGAGTCTCAATGGTAGATTGGCAACAACAAGTCCCAAAATGTAGGGAGAGGGGGAGTAGAATTTAGGAGAGACCCAATTCAATCATATTTTAGTTCATTTGTAGCCTACCGTGAAAATTTTAGGGGGTGAGGCGCTCGTCATCCCTATGGATAAGGGCCTGGGTAGACTGATTACTTCTGGTGCTTGGGGTTCCTGCCTCAATCCGAGTTCATGTTAATAGGGCATTGTGGTAAACAAAAAAAAACTGTGAGCATTAGTTCTCCTGTTTACTTCTACTTTGTTCATTCCTGTATTTTTTATTTTTATGTTTGTTATTTTTCTAAAATAATAAATAACCTATCTTGTGGATATTTGAATAAGAAGAAAAAAATTAATGGAATAGAAACATAAACGTTACCCATGCACACACGATGTTCGTACATCGCAAAGTTCATTTGACGGGAGCTGTGATTGAACCCCTAGTCCTTACAGAACAGTTGACGTACAATTCATGTTCATTCCTGTTGTTCGTTCGTTTGCTGTGATGAAAAGACCTACAGCTTATTGTGAAATTCATTCTTTCATCGCACCGTGATCAAATAAGAATCTTTTAATTCTATACGATGCTAATATTAGTATACATATTATTTGTAAATAACTAGACACTTCAACAAAATAACTTTCAGTACAGGAAACAAAACACCGGTGGATGGAGACTCCTGTGAACTATAGTGATAACTTTAACATCTTTTCGAGAACAGTACTCTTGGATATTATTGTTTTGTACATAGGAAAGGTTGGTGTTTATTTTGCTTACGATTACATGAGCTTGAGAATGATACGTTTCCCTCGCCCTTTCATTGCTTGTCTTCAACACAGGATAACAATAAATTCGAAACTAGGCACTGCAGAGTATCGCAGTGAGAACATCCATAATAAATAACAATTTCCTGTAACAACTTTAAGCACGATGTGCCTTCAGTGCGAACGGTACCGGGTTCGATTCCCTGTGGTGGCACTTGGTCGAAAATGTAACACTCTTTTTAGGCCAGTCACCTTGAATGAGGATTTTTTGGGTCTTCCTCATACATACCATGCAAACGCCTAGGGGGTGGTACCTAACTTTTCACAAAATTAAGATTTCCTGATCGAAGTGATTCTACTTAAGGAACGTCTGAGACGATTTTTCGTTTCTTCTACTTTTATAAAAAGTGTAAAAATTGCAAACAAATGTACAAGACCAAATCCAAACCTAATAGCTCTCTCTCTCTTTCTCTCTCTCTCTTCAATTAGATTTTTATTGGTGACATCAATTTTATTTGATATCATACCAATAGAAGTGTACAAAGTGATTTACCACTGAGTCTCCTTATATAAAAGTTAAAGGAGATATCCCTCGTGAATAAGCGGTTAGCGCAAGTTCCTTTAGCGTAGGAGACCCAGGGTTCGATTTCGTCTGAGAACTTCTGTGATTTGAATTCAACGTTAATTAACAATAGTAGACCTACGTCTCATATAGCATCGCTGTTGTATAGGACGTTAAAACACAAATCAACACAATCGTATCATAAGTTATGGGATGTATTTTTTCAATGATGAGCATGAATAGTAAAGTACGATGATTATGTAAACGTAATAAGCATTTCATTAATTAATTAATTTAAATCTTTTAGTTTTCAAATTCAAGAAAAGCGTATACTTAAATTAGATACTACTAATAATGTCTTCAAATACGATTTTTCATACAACGTAAAATATTACTGAACTAATGAATGATACGTATTCAGAAATGTATAAAATATATCACTTTCACTAAAATCACTACACTGAAAACAATTTTTTTCTTTTCATAATAATGAATTCAAATACGATTTTTTTCATACAACGTAAAATATTACTGAACTAACAAATGACACATTTTTCAGAATTGTATAAAATATATCACTTTTAATAGGGCTGCAGTATTTAGGGTTCATGAAGAGGAGCGCTAGTTTGAAAAAAAAAAGTAAATGAAATAGGCTATTTCAGTTTAACGTCCCAGGATTATGCCCTTTAGCCTAAGGAAGACAAATGATTAAGGCAAGTAAATGATGACGGAAGAATTAGTGGAATGAGAAAGTGAAAGAAACGGAGTACTCCAAGAAAGCCCACGGACATGATACTGTCCACTATAAACTTACTTGGATGGAGATCGAATCAGGGATCCCACGCTTGCCAGTTTTGTCTTGAGAGGGTCCCTAACAACATATATTGTTTTCGTTTTTGTTTGTAAGTGTACCTCATAGTAAAAAAAGGCAAATGTCTCGTGGCGGACATATCTTTGACCAGGTAATGGTGAGTGGTTTGAAACAAATGCAGAGTATGAGAATTAAGTCTGTCATATGTGTAGTTTCGTGTGGAGAAGAAACAAACTTGTGAAGCAGAGGCTTAAGAACAACTCATGTTATTAATATAAACTTTGCCAAAGATTATTAAATTATATCATCATCATGAAAGAAATACGAGAGATTTTTGAAATGAAGAAAAATAACAACTTTGCAAACGGAGGCAAAGAAACCTAAAGTAACCAGACTAAGAACAAATCATTTACACTGTAATAATCGCGACTCACGAGGAAGGTCCATAAACCGTGAGAGTTGAATTTTGATGAAAATTTGTGACAAGATTCACTTCGAGTTACTAACTAACGTAGTGATAGTCACTCGATGCGCAAATGCTTCGTTGAGCTGCTACACCGACGCCATCTTGAAATCCAGTAGGCAATGTCCAAGAATACCCTTTTGGCACAAACATGAAAAAGCTTTTCATAGATATGACTTCAGAATTGTAAACCAAGGTAGAGCATCTATATGTGGGAGTACTTCAAGTGCATGATCGCCATCTTGAAAGGCGCGATATTGAATCGCCGTCAAATATGACAAATGGCAAGGGGTCATATGGGGTATCAAATAGCACTGGAATTTACTGCTGAATCCATTTCCGCAGCCAAAGTTTACAGAGTTAAGAGGTGTCTTACCCACAGGAATATATAAAAACTTGCGAGTTAGACTTATGTTATGAAACACGTTCGTGCGAGCACTTGCAGGATTTAAACTAATACAGTATAATAGCTACTACAGCAATCAAATCTTGAGACTAGTAAGAGAAATCGTCAATTAAATTGAAATGTCTGTAGTGAAAAATGGAATAGCAGCATGCTACAAGTTATACCTATTTCAAAATGTCACGGAATAGTCTGCTGGTCGATGAAACACATGCCTAATAGTGCTGACGAGCAAAGAATACCAAAGGGATTGTTCGGATCTATGTTATTAAATGATATAAACTGGTGCATATTATTTGAACGACCAAAATTATTCAGATTCCGGTATAATCCATAGGTTGACGTCTCTTTTAGCGTAGCAGGTACAAGTGTGGGACGTTGAACTGTATCAAACCAAAGATCTACTGTATTTTAGGCAATTTTACATGGTCCATTATAATGTATTAAGTTTTCTTCTCCAATCTTGACATCTTACGCAAAGACCATAATTGTTGCAGAATATTGCATTCCTTTCCAATACTCATATTTGACAATAATTTAATGTATTTATTGCCAGTTTATCTAAATACAATCGATTTATTGCTGCCGCACTGAACAATGAAGTGGATTTAAATTATCAGTTCACAGCCAATTCTTAGAAGAAGATACGCCTGGAAACTTAGAATTCACTTTTCTTGTGTCTGTTCAGCTATTAGTGATAAGAGAATACATACACACCTGCTAAAAATAGATGGCAATAAATATTACAAGATTCAATACCAAGTTGCAATCAATAAAACAAACCTCTTTCTTGCTTTTTCCTACAATATTAAATAATTAAATATTTGTATCTTTTCACCTTTAACGATAAAACACTTGCTTATAATAAGGGCAAGACTAGTTTTCATATCAAAAATGTGATAAATAACTGATTGTAGCAGGTGTTCACTTGTTCGGTGTACAAGTTATACATCAGAATGTTCATAAAGAAAATGCATTATGTTGTGTATCGTAAATTTTGTGCGCCAGTCCTAAATGAAATGCTTGCGTATGCATGGCAGAAATGTGGGTACGTAACAGGAGCAATAGTTGATTCATTTACAAATGTTCTGGAGACTAGTAAAAAATAGTGTCTGTGGTCATGAAGATTGTGACGAAAGTGCATTTGTTAAGTGTTTGCACTCCTCCATGATGCTGTGTATTAATCACTTCGTTTTGGATCTCCATCATCACAACTGAAGAGCAAAAGGTTAGTAGGTTAATATTTGCTTATGTGCACCAGTTTATATTATTTTTTTAATAATTTTTCTATTAATTTTCTAATAACTTCAAGACATATTATTGTAAAGTCATATGTGCCGTTGCACCTAACTTATATTACAGCATTTAAATGCTACTCATAATCGCAACACACATACTCATATATATAGCGCACTTTGAAATAGATATAATTTGTTACAGTGCTGCTATTCCATTTTTCACTACAGACGTTTCAATTTAATTGACGATTTCTCTTACTAGTCTAAAGATTTGATTGCTATAGTAGTTATTATACTGCATTAATTAAAATCCTACAAGTGCTCGCACGAACGTGTTTCATAACACAAGTCTAACTTGACATTTTTTATATACTCCTGTGGGTAAGAGACCTCTTAACTCTGAAGTGAAAACAGGTATGTAAACTTTGGTTACGGAAAGTGATTCAGGAGTAAATTCCAGTGCTAATTGATACCCCACATGACCACCTTGCTATTTATCATATTTGACGGCGATTCAATATGGCGCCTTTTAAGATGGCGATCATGCACTGGAAGTACTCTCACATATAGATGCTCTACCTTGGTTTACAATACTGAAGTCATATCTTTGAAAAGCTTTTTCATTTTTGTGCCAAAAGGGTATTCTTGGACATTGCCTACTGGATTTCAAGATGGGGTCGGTGTATCAGCTCAACGAAGCATTTGCGCATCGAGTGACTATCACTACGTTACCTACTAACTCGAAGTGAATCTTGTCACAAATTTTCATCAAAATTCAACTCTCAGGGTTTATGGATCTTCCTCGTCAGCGGGCAAGCCACTTAACCAGTAATCTGGAGGTTCTTAGGTTGAATCCACGTCGGGCATTTTCTTTCATTTACATGAGTAATTTTGATGATGATTGATCAGCAATGGCACACGTTTTATTACATTCACATATTTGAATACTCGAATGTTTCAGTACTTGAAACATCAAATCTTCAGGAATAATAGTAATAAAGATAATAGTTATCTCGTAGAAGATTAAAAATTAGAAACTTATTATCGCTCAGTTCATACCATTACAAGCAGAAACGTGATATTAGGCAAAAAATATTTTGGTTTAGTTTAATGTTGACCATGAGAAGAGGAATTTCTCATCTCGATTCTAAAATAAACCAAACAAAATGGGGGATGAGACTTAACATTTTACATTCGAGACGGGACTAGGCTAACTCAAATTATCGTCTCGCTTTGGAGATGACTATCGAGACGAGGCGAAAAGTATCGTAAATATTTCTCGTCTTATCTCGATTCTCGAAATAGTGTATGCCATTCTTTAAGTAACAATTGCTCTGTAGATTGATTCTTACACTTTTTTTATTACTTTGTATTTCAGAGCTCACCGAATTATGACCTGTGTATATATTGTTGTAGCAAAGCTTTTATAATTACAACAGCATATTCTACAAGTTAGATTATTATTAGTTTAAACTTTTAATACCGTTGTTAATATCATTATTATTATTATTATTATTATTATTATTATTATTATTATTATTATTACTGAAGCGTTGTTAATTTAATAGTTCACCTTGTTCCACCCAGGTCCCTCCTAGTGGGAATTGTGCTGAACAAACACCGTGTGTCCAGGTTTTCTCCGGGTTTCGCTTCCTCTCACTTTCTTCATTCCAAAATTTCATTCATTCTCATCATCGACGTCTTCTGTAGCTTAGTCGGCGTAACGATTACTTAAAAACAAATTTTCTTAGGGCTCTTAGGAGTTCAGTATTGCTTCTTTCTACATGAAATTTGCCTGGAAACTTTCCGTTTAACATTAGGTAGTTGTAGGTACGTATGCAGATTGTATGTTCTGATGATCCTGACACTTCTCTCCAATCCCGACTATTTTGTAAATTTTGCCTAAGGCTAGGGGCGGTTTTACATATTTTAATACAATGTGTCCTCATATGAAATTTGTCTACTATATGGTTATTATTAGTATTATTATCATTATTATTATTATTACTACTGAATATTTGAGACCTCAATATTACGTCCTATTGCAATGAAAACAAGCATACTGAAGTTAAGGAAAATGAAAAGAAAATTTTTGGACCGTCTATAAGAATGAGTTGCCTTATAAGAGATACTTTCGAAGGAAAAGATGAGGAAAAAGAAGATGTGAGCTACTGGTCAATATGAAAATCGAACCTTCAGAAACACGCATTAGGTTGGAAACCACTGTTTTAATAAGTATTAACATACACCATATTGTAGGGTTGTTAATGAAATATTTATTTGTAAAATATAAACAAAACGCCATTTCTCATCATCACCATCTCTATTAGCATAGCCGACATAACTGTGGGACGTAAAACGTAAAGATTTCCCATTAGCCTAATCGTCATAAGAGTGGGACCTAAAACTCAGATTTCATTTCATTGTTTCTCTCTCGCTCGATCTTAGCTTGGCGGTTGAGGATGTCGGTGGTTCATTGGTAGAGCGTTCACCTCTGGTGTATGGGTCACAGGTTCAAAATCCTGTTCCCATCAAGTGAACTTTATGGTGGACAAACAGCGTATACATGGAAGGTTGCAGGTAAAAATCCTGTTCCAATCAAATGAACATTGTGGTGGACAAACACCGTGTACGTGAATTTACGTGAACGTGATCATGAGTTCGATTTCCGGAGGGGAGAGCATTGAAATTTAAATAATGTGAACTCTTAGTGAAAAAGGACATTTTTCTGGGGCGTTAAACTGAAAGATTTCATCTTCAAGAGCGTTGTAATGTCGTTATTAATCAGCCATGTTGAGATCAGTTGCATGAGAAATGCACACCAAACTGAACTAGATGATCATTATTAGTTGGTATTCCTTATGAATCACATAAGGATATAGACTGGAGTATACAAAGAGGTGCTCAGCAAAATACGATATTTCACAAACACACGAACAAAAAAATAAATCCCAACCTCCTCACCTCTACCCTGCTACATTTAATACCCTTATTCAGTTTCACATCTGAAACAAATTTTCACTTCCTTATTCACACACATTCTTCGATAGGTGTATCAAAATAGCATCTTTAGTAAATCTTATCTATTAAAAAACTTATTTCACATTACACATAACTCAGCGTTTTTGAATTCAGATTACACTATCTCTGTCGCACGTGAGTATGTTCGTATGTGAAGACGACAACAAACATACATGTAATCTCAAATGCTGTATACGTTTGAAAAAATCATGCCATGCGATATTCACCTTAGCAACTAATGTCTATTCGATCAAAGAACAGTCTGCCAACAAATCCTATTCCCATGAACACATACAACTGAATTCGTGAAATACCAATACCCAGCATGATTACGTAGGAATAGCAATCACAAATGACAGAGAAGGACATCGGCCTTTTTGGTTGTCGTTCAGAGAAGCAAGAAATCTCTCAGCGTTTAAGACATTAAATTAATTCGTTCCTTTCCGTGCAGTATTGGTCTTGCGTTCGATTCCGATGAGAGACCTTTCAAAATGAAAGCATATTTAGGGGGTCAGGTTCGATTCTCGGTGGGGAAGCATTGAATATTTTAAGACATTAAGTTAATTCGTTCCTTTCTGCCGTGAAAACGATGTGCTATATACGTGAAATTTTATTTTTTTCCAAGGACTAGTTCAACTCTAAAATCATGAAGTACCAAAGTCGATCCCAGCTCCCTACCAAAGTAGATTTTTTTACAAACAAGGTTAGTTTTCTGCTTCACTTTCACTCCTAAAATATAATAATAATAATAATAATAATAATAATAATAATAATAATAATAATAATAATAATAATAATAATAATAATAATAATAATAATAATAATGTGATGATGTATTTTTAAATTTATTTTTATGTTTTTTATTTATGTTTTAATACCACTTTGATCCGGGTTCGATTCACGATGATAGTGAGAGAGAAAGGGAGCATTGAACACTTGAAAGCATTATAGTGCTTCGAAATGAAGGGCTTCGAACAGTGTATATCATATGCTACGCTAATATCAATACTTCTTTTTTTATGCAAGGATTAATTCAACTCTAAATCGTAAAGTACTGGTCTTGCATTCGATTCCGATGAGAGAGCTTTCAAAATGAAAGCATATTTAGTGTTCAAGTTCGATTCTCGATGAGAAAGCATTGAATATTTTAAGACATTAAGTATGCTCTTCGGTTTCCCAGGAGGAACGAGTCGTGGAAAGACGAAGACCAATCTAATTGGAGTGCTTCGATCACTAAATATCAAAGGATTGTTGCTAAAGGTCTACCCTATGCTATGCAAAATAGCTATTCAATACATAACGAAAAGACGAAAATCAATCAATTAGTTGGGAAGCTTCGATCGTGATAACTGATAGGACTCTCACCAACATCCGATAGCCCTCCAAGATTATGAGCATCCAAGACTATGAGCATAGCAACACCCGGTCCCACAACAAACATTTTCCCACGCTTTCCTGTGGTAGCCCTAAAAGACTATGAACATAACGACTAAAGGCTTGTCGAAACTTGGCTCCGAATTCTAGGAAGATTTTCCCACCCCGACCTAAGTACATTATTCCTACTATTACTACGACGACATGTATAAACGAAAAAAATAATCAACAAATAACGCTAAACTACAAACGTGATACACAACACAATACGTATACACAATACTAATATAGTCATTTAGAGATGTATCCAGCAAGTTATTCTAGGAGACATGAATGTTTTACGGGATGCAGGCTTGTCACAAACAAAAAAGTAACCAAAAGTATCTTTCAAGATTTTGAAAGCATTAATAACAGATAGATACATACATATTGCAGAAATATTTGCGTACATATTATTATTATTACTAGTAGTATAGTAATATTAGTAGTAGTAGTAGCAGTAGCATATTTTAGCACCCTCGTGGCTAAGCGGTTAGCGTACGCGCCTTTGGCGTGGGAGACCCGGGTTCGATTCCCGGCGGGAGCTCATGTGGTTTGGATTCCACGTTAATCAGTCGGTCCACGTCTCATATAGCCTCGCTGCTGAACGAGACGTTAAACCCAAAATCAAGTGAAATCAGTAGTATATTTCAAATATGCTACTTTTTTGAGACGAATACGTAAAGTTAGAAACACAGGATATGTCACGTGAGCAGTGTTGTAAAAAACGTTTTTTTCTGTGAAGATTTTTTCAATAAAAACACCGTTCTTTTTTATGTTTTTTTAATGTATTTCTTTTCTTGTGGCAACTATTATTTATTGTTTTATGTTGCAAATTATTGAAATAGTCAACACAACTTGAGTCGAACCCCTCGTAATTTACAAATCGTTTGTTTCTTTGTACCTACATACTAGCAAAATTGTGTGATAATTCCTTTCGGACCAAGATCATTTTTAGCGTTTTCCTACATTTTCAGTTAGTAACTTATTGCTCAAAAACTGATTGATATGGTTAAGACCTTGTTCTTTTACAAAATGGATGTGGCTATTTTTTATGTAAATTACATTACAGTCTTGCCAACGAGTGGGAAATTACTGATTGAAATGTAGGGGTAAAAATTTACAAAAATTCCCTAACCGAAATTCAAAACTATTTGTATCTAGCACCACTGCTGCCATATGGGTTGAAGTCACCTAAAATAATTCTTTGGTGTGTTGACAAGGTACAGTGAAATCGTGAAGTCGGTGGCATCCATTCAAAGAGGGAAACAAAAAACTCTCTTTCATCATACACATGAAATTTTGACACTTTTTACGCCTCAGAAACACAAATCAACAGATATGCCAGGACTACAGCTTCTGTAATTATCCTATTGAAAGTTTTTATCACGAGTTCTGTAGGCCAAAGAGGAAGCTTTCAAGTAATGGTACGTTTATTTAAATGTAGAGAGCAAGAGATAGATAATAGCAGGATAGGTGAAATTTTCCGAAATTTTCACTTAAAATCGGGAATTAATTGTTTTGGCTGGAAGCAGTGCCATCTGACTGACAAAAACTATCTGAAAATAAACCTTCGTACCCCAGGAATATATCCTACAAGTATCATGGCGATATCTAACAAAGTGGGCCTGAAATTACAAAGAATTCTCATTCTACCTCAGAAATTCATCTTTATCTTGCAATTTACAGAACATAGTTTATTATAAACCTCAACTGTATTTTCTCTAATTACTCGAGTGAAACTTTTTTATGGTGCGCTGTGTAGGCTAGCGATGAGGCGTTTCGACACTGGTAAGTTTGTTCGAATGTAGCCAACAAGAGGGAAATAATAGAGACAAAAAAGGAATTTTTAAAAAATTCCTCATACAATCTAGAATTAAAATTGTCTGTGGCTGGCAACACTGCTATCAGACACACACACAAAAAATAAGCTTTGTTATCCATCCTACATATACTACAATTAACGTTATGGTATTTAATAAAGTAAGCATGTAATTTAAAAATATCTCATTCTACCTAAAAAAATCACGGTTATCTTTCCACATAAAAAACAAGGTCTACTGTAAACCTCAAGTCAACTCCCCTAATTATCCTATTAAACCTTTGTATGGTGCGTTTTGTAGGGCAAAGACGAGACTTTCAGATACTGATACGTTTGTTCCGATGTAGATAACAAGAGGGAAATAAGAGAGACAAATAATTTTCCCAAAATTGCCCCCTAAAATCTGGAATTAAATTTTTCTTGCTGGAAGCACTGCTACCAGACAGACGTAAGCTATCTTAAATTAAACATTGGTACACCACTAATATATCCTACAAGTATCATGCCGATATTTAAGTAACAAGGCTTCTAATTGCCCAAAATATATTAAGGTAAACAGAAAAGTAGGGGAGAACTGAAAAATCCAGGATTAGAACGTAAATACGAATTTTCCGTGCGCCCCCTGATTACCCCATTGTAACAATCTGTATGTGCGTTTGTTCAGTAAGGAAAAACGTTCGACTGGCGTAAGTTGACTTGTTCCCGGACGTATAGATACGGATTTATAAACAAAATTTCGATTTTTTGTCGAAATTTATGGAAACTTTAATTTACCTAATTGACAACACTACACGCAGGCTCGTCTAATTGATGTAAACATTTAGGTATCTATCCGAGGTATCTACCTGGCAAGTCTTAGGGAGGTCTTTCTACAATGAAGGAAGCTACAGCAAAAAAAGTAAAGGAAAATTCGAAAATTCTCAAATTTTTGACTGGGCTGACATTTGGGAAGGAAATTCGACCCCGAGAAGAAAAAAGAAATTAATATGATAAACTGTTGTCCAACCATTTTGACAAAAATAATACCACGATACCTTAATTAGTGTCCGCAGAGGAGCGGATTAAATAAAGTGACAAACCCGTGTGTGCCACTTTGGCCACCTGGGGTCGAAAGGGTTTCGAGTGTACATTTGATTACATTTTTTTGACTACTAACCCGTGTTGTTGTAGTAGGTATAGTCTCAACTAATAATAATATCATTGTTGTAAACAATAACTTTATAAGGAACATTTTCTCTCCTTTTAACATCTTAGTTCCAATATTGTTGTTGAGAAATGCAGGGTGTTTCAAAATGAATATTGGTGTTTTAAGTTTTTGTAGTACTTATTAATGTTACGTACAATTATAAACAATACATCAAGTAATAGATCAACTCAAACAGTCTTTGCTATAAGTGTTCTATGTGAGCTTCATTTGTCATAGGGCACACATTGAGTCGATAGGCGAGAAAGGCCCATAAATTTTCCGCCATATGGCACAAAACACATTCAATATATTGGAATTTCGTTCCAGCTGTACCATCTCCTGAGGATTTGCTGACCGACAGATGCGAACATTATGAGTATTCACATTAACTCTTAGATGAAATGTCAATTTATCACTGAAGACGACACAATCTAGAAAATCTTCATTTTTATGCAGCAATATTTCATTTGCGAAATTGGTACGTAAACCGTAGTTTCTAGGCTTGAGACCTTTAGCAACTGCAAACGAAAAGAACATAGTTGCAAGCGTCTCCTTAATATTCTTCACACAGAAGGTTGGACTGTAACTACAGATTCAGTCTTCATTAAAACACAAACAACTTTTTGCCCTCTAATCTCCATCTTTGCTACTAGCCCTTTCTAATTGCAGACAGAGAGAGCAATGCATGTCCATGCGTGCGTACAAAACTGTTTGAGTTACTCTTTTATTTGATAATTTTATAACTGTAAGTTAATTGTAATATATACTACAAAGTTTCAAAACCCTAATATTCGTTCTGAAACACCCTGCATTACTTCAAATTGCTTAATCCTATATTCATGTCTTGTATATACATATCGTTAGGGTCAGACCTAGGCAATTTGTTGCCCTGTGCAATGGCATAATTTGCCGCCTCCCCGTTTCTTCAGAAGGAACAAATCTTAAAAGTCACGATTATAAGTACGCTACTCTAGCATGAACAACGAACGGGAGGGTAAGTGCAGTTGCACTCAGAAAGGCTTAAATACTTACTAAAAGTACATCTCTTTGTGATTGCTTTTTCTTTAAATATTAATCTGTAATGTTAGTGAAAGACAAAGGAGACTACCCTGCAAAGAAAAGATGATAATCCTTTTTTATAGAATTCAATATAAATGTATCAGTTCGCAATTCCAGTGCAACTAGCTCTTTTATCTTTATTTCGAGATTTTTCTTCTACATCTGTTAACATATTTTTTTTTTAAAAAAAAACAAACTTGTTTCTATCTTCAATGATAAGGAACTTGTTTGCGACAAAAACAAGAATAGTTGTCATATCAAAATTGTGATAACTAACTAAATGGGACAGATATTCGCTATTATTCGAGAATTGAGTTCTTGCATTTGACAACAATCAAGCAATTTGTGTTTTGATTTATTTGAACATTTGCTTTAGCACTCTCCATGTGACAAACTAATGCGACCTAAACATAATTTATGAATGTAGTATTCAAATATTAGATCAGCTTAGTAAATGTAACTACCATCATCTTGAAGTCTGTTTCAAACAACAAATATTTAATTTAAATAATATACTTATGACAGATTTTGCCGAACACTCCAAATTTGCCGCTCCATGCAAATGCACGTGTTGCATATATGGTAGAGCCGGCTGTGCATATCATATATATCTAGTCGACAAATTACACAGGCCTACAGAAAAAAAAATCTTGGTGCCTAAAATTTTAGAGCTGATTTTAACTATGTGTGGGGCGCTGAATCCAATAATGTAAGCAGTTTTTTTCTATCAGCTCTACTTTGGTAGGTACAGGCTACTGCACCAGTAGTGTTATTTACGTTATTTACGTATACAAAATAAGCAAAAGAAATACAAATATTCTCGTAATAACAAGTTTGAATATGATCTTATAAACTCTGCAACTCAAATAAATCCTACTGTGCTCTATAGAGATTTATATTTGGAAGAACGGCGCTCTTTTCTCATTAGTGCTGCTATCTGTCGGTACTAAACGGAAACTAGTCATATAGTAGTTCCAGGAACGTCCACTAGATTGCATTGGTATTCTACTTGGCTAGTGGATCGTAGTTGTTGTCTTGCAGGTGGAGTGACATGTTGGAACATGTGAGTTTTGTTCTGAAATCATAACTTGTATCGCGTATACTAAGGCTTTATATTTAACATCCGTGTTAGTGGCCTGAACATAAAATGAGTTCAAGTCGAAGAAGTTGTGTTAACCATCCTGATGTGTTTTGCTACATATGTGGTGAGTACACATTTAAAGACAATAGAAAACATATCAGTGACTTTGTAAAAAAAAGCATATCATGCATATTTTGGTGTACGCCTAGGGGACCAAGATAAAACGTGGGCTCCACATATTGTGTGTAAAATGTGTACAGAACACTTGCGACAGTGGACAACTGGAAAAAGAAAAAGTCTTAAGTTTGGTGTTCCAATGGTTTGGAGGGAACCCACAAACCATGTTGATTACTGTTATTTCTGCGTGGTAAATGTTACGGGTATGAATAGAAATAACCGGAACAAGTGGATATATCCTGATCTGCCTTCAGCAAGACGTTCAGTTGTTCATTCCGATGAAATACCAATCCCAACGTTTCACCACTTGCCAGAGCTTTGTGAGACTGAAAACGAACGTAGTGAACATTCTTGCGACATGGATGATGGAAGTGACAGTGATTATGAGGGAATGTCAACAATTCCTCAACAGTTTAATCAAGATGAGCTAAATGATCTAGTTAGGGACCTTAATCTTTCAAAAGAATCGTCTGAATTACTTGCTTCCAGATTGAAGGAGAAAAACGTACTAGAACAAGGAACTAAAATCACATTCTACCGAACAAGGGAAAAGGAGTTTTTACCATTTTTCACTGAAGACACAAATCTCGTATTCTGTCACGATGTTAGAGGTCTCCTAGAACACATGGGTCTTCCAGAATACAATCCAGATGATTGGCGCCTGTTTATTGATAGCTCCAAGCGAAGTTTAAAATGCGTCCTTCTACACAATGGCAATAAATATGGCTCAATTCCAATCGCTCATTCAACACGACTGAAAGAAGAATATGAAGCAATTGCTTTGGTTATGGAAAAAATTAAATATCAGGACCATCAGTGGGTGATTTGTGTGGATTTAAAGATGGTGAACTTTTTTCTTGGACAGCAAAGTGGCTACACAAAATATCCTTGTTTTCTATGTCTGTGGGATAGCAGAGACAAAGCAAACCATTGGTCAAAAAAAAGAGTGGCCGCAGAGAGACGACATGGTTGTTGGTAAGAAAAATATTATTAACATGCCTATTGTTGAGTGTGACAAAATCATTTTGCCACCTCTACATCTCAAGCTCGGTTTGATGAAGCAGTTTGTAAAGGCGCTAAATAAGGACGGGCCGTGCTTTGCTTACATGGGAAACAAGCTACCTCAGATCAGCACAGAAAAATTAAAAGCTGGAATATTTGATGGTCCCCAAATAAGACAACTCATGAAAGATCCGGCTTTCGTGGAGTCCATGAATGAGACTGAACGTAGAGCTTGGACCTCATTTGTAGAATTTATCAAGAATTTCCTTGGCAATAATAAAGCTGATAACTATGTTGAGCTAGTGAACCAGATGCTTAATGCATTCCAAAAACTTGGATGTAATATGAGTATCAAAATTCATTGCCTGCACAGCCATTTGGACCGTTTCCCAGACAGCGTAGGCAGTCTGAGTGAAGAACAAGGTGAAAGATTTCACCAAGATATTAAAACAATGGAGGACCGCTACCAAGGAAGATGGGATGCCCATATGATGGCAGATTACTACTGGAACCTAAAAAGAGACTGTGCAAAGAAACATTCAAGGATGTCACGAAAACGAAGCTTCCGAAGTGTTGAATAGATCGTTTTGAACAAATTATTTGATTTTTTATTCATAAAAACTATTATAAAATGTAGTTACAGAGTTATTATGTACTTGATGTTTGTGTTTATATGGTTTTCATTATTTTCAAAGTGTTCCAAATAACAGATTTAAATGTCATAGTTTTCTTTTCACTTACAGTAAAACAGCACCTATGCAATTTTCAACGTTGTAGCAGGTCAGTCTTGCAATTCCTATATCTCAAAAACTAAAGCTCTTAGGGGAAAACTAACGCCATATTTGGATTCAGCGTCCCAATTCTACTTCAAATCAGCTAAGAAACACCCGGCACCAAAACCACTGTAAGCCAGTGTTATTTATATACGATATTTAGAAAAATACTAGTAGGGAAATTAGTATTAGCTTTTACCTTTAGACAAGTTATTTGAATTTTATACTGTTCGCGACATTATTTTTATACCTATTAAAGACGTGCTTTCACGAAAAACACAATTTAATTTCTACTTCTATTTCTAAGTTAATATTGATGAAAACTGCTGAAACCCGAATTGTTAGTAGGTATGCTATTCATATAAGTTGTAAAATATTTGTAAGGCATTATTATCTAGCCTTCAATTTATGTTGCATTTTACGGTAATTACACCTACATAAAAATATTTCATACTTAAATAGACGTAAGATGCATTACAAATGACTATTTAAAAGAAGCGAAATTTAGAAAAACACGAGAGGCAATGTATCTTTTTAAAAATGTACATTTCTGAAAAAATACGAACGTTTTTTTTATTTACAACACTATACGTGAGGCACATGATGACTTAACACTCAAAATAAACTTCTTTCTCCCAAATTGGGTTTTAGTCTGTTTTATGTTTATTAAACTTGTTACATCAAATTTATTTTTAATAGAATTACAGCAAATTAAAAATGTTTATAATAGAATGTAAAAAAAATAGAACTTCACATCAACATGCTAAAACAATTAATACAACCTAATTAATCATCCACTTTGTACTCTCTGCTTAACTAGATTAACCCAGTCCTAAATATAGAACAGTTTTCTGCTCAAATTTCATATTGGGAAATTTTAATATTATAAAACAAATTGCATATTATAATTAAATAATTAAATTGTATATTATAATTATATTTTGCTAAGATAACGCTGAAATAGAAAGTATTTTGGACAGCGTTATACAGCAGCCGTTATACGCAATATGGAAACATGCATAATCAGGAATAAGCACCATTTGTTGTTTCCAAAGAGAAAAAAATGTTTTCGCACGTGGGATATCTCTCTGTTGGTATATGCAGGGGGCGCGGTGGCTCAGTGGTAGAGCGTTCACTTGCGGTTCGATCCCAGCTCGTGTGGTGTGGACTTTGTGGTGGACAAAAACCTTGCTCGTGGGTATTCTCGGGGTTCTCCCGTTTCCTCCCACTATCTTCATTCCCCCATTTCATTCATCAATCATCATCACCGTCTCCTTTAGCCTAAAGGCATAATCGTGGGACGTAAAACTTAAAAATTTCATTTTCATTTTTCTGTTTCTGCATCAGTATGTTTATTTATAAAAATACCGCCCATTTACTTGATTCACAACGCTGTCTAATTATAAAAAAAATTAAAACGCAAAATACATGAATGTGGTAACTTAAATGTAGAGTAACGAACGTTTGTGACCGTAGTGTTTATCAAAGATTCT
This sequence comes from Thermobia domestica, assembly GCF_964235325.1. Classification (NCBI taxonomy): domain Eukaryota; kingdom Metazoa; phylum Arthropoda; class Insecta; order Zygentoma; family Lepismatidae; genus Thermobia; species Thermobia domestica. The sequence continues at coordinate 76,033,817 of NC_137457.1, read as the reverse complement.
CTGGATTTTTTTTGTTTCCCTTCAAACAGTGTGAAACGGTTTCATAGTTACACTGGTTTTTCTTCATAATTACTTCCTTTATAGTCTAACACATGATTTGCTGAATTTTCACACTCATTTCCACACTGACACAATTGCGTGCAAGGCACTTTGCTGTTTTTGCAATGGCATGCACTGCATCCAGTATTACAGACACAGTGAACATTCAACAAAATTGCGTCCGGCACCGGTGGCTGCAAACACAGAATTGGCTGGAATTTAAACGGTGTTGTTCTTCTCTTCATCCATAGTTTGTTGGGGGTTGGAACTTCGGGATGGGAAAGGTGACCGTTTCTCCACACAAGGCACACATAATGGGCTCTCCAGATGTGAGTTTTTAAACTTGCGCATGTTGCTGGAAGTCGTTCCCCTTCGGCATTTTTGCATGACAAGAGTTGCCATCGCAAATATGAGAGGTCGCTACTGGAGTCAGTGTCTGTTGAGTACATACCACAAGTAAATCGCTCTAAATTACTGCATGTTTCCTCGGTTGGTAGGTTCACAGATTGTCCTAAAGAGGCAAAGGACTCTAATAATTTTTGTCGCTATTTTGATAGATTTTAAATGCTGTTATTGTTTATCTTACAGCAATTTTTCCAGGAACATCGGTGCCAGTGAATGCATGGAAGAATAATAGTCCTCTACACATATCAGTTCCGAGATCTGAATAGAGAGAATTATGCGTCTTCCCTGGAGATCACCGACAAAGGTGACTAGCGGGCCAATGTTTTCAATGTAATGTAACAGAAGCAGTGCTACGTATGTATCTGGTGATATATTGTCTAGTGAGCGTCAGGGTATTTTCTTAGAGCATGGATTGAATGGAGAATAATGAGTGTATCCGCTTCTTCACGACTGTGTTTTTCAGCTCGTCTTCCAGCCTGATGCTGCTTCTACACAATGGTGACCTGCTTCTGTGAACACATATTTCGGAAGTAGTCGATGGTCTCTTTCGCTAAGAATGCTGTTAAATGCCGTTTTGTGCTGGAATGTAGAAAAAATAGCTCATAGGTACATTAGTGATGTATTGTGTGTATGTCACTTCGCTTAGCTCGGATTTTTTTCTAGGAATTTTCTATGTAGTTATCGAATACAATGCGAATTTCGTCTGATGATCGTGAGAACCACTTTCCTTTCCTTTTTACAAATTTGGTTCACCGCAGGTTTTCACCTTCGGGATCTTCTTCATTCTTTGTACAGACCGCGGCATAAAATTTGTTACAAAAATTCTAATTCCAAATTAATAACAAACTCTTACCCAGTTTTCTTATGCATTCCCGCAATACATGTATCAATCGATTAGTTGCTTCTAGTATTTATTCCAACTCCTCCCAGTCCTCCACCTCTCCTTGTCTAAAACAGTATGTGTGACGTACTACACTTTTTCCATTCAGCTGAAAAAGAAACAGGAATCAAGTTTACAACGTTATACCTTTAAAACAGTCTTTCCCATTCGTTTGTTCTGAAATATTTTTAAGAGCCTAAATTAAAGGAAAGTCACACAATCTTCGCAGAGCTTCATAAATATCTTTAGTTTTATTCTTTTCTTTCTTTAAAGTGTGCAAGCTAGTGAGATGCTCCCTAAGAAATCTATGGAAATTGCCAAGAGCTCCAAAATATCTACGGACAGAAACGAGTTTTATTCAATGATTCATTTAATTTCTCTTCAGTAAGTGCAAGCAAATGTTTCAAGAGCGTCATTTGGGCAGGACAAGAGGATGTAATTCCCCCTGTCTTGAGCTTCATAAATACGTATTTTTTATCAAATGTATAGTAATACACTAACAAAAAGTGAAAATCTTATATCGCCGGAGAAACTCTTCCTTCCCCCCCCCCCCGAATAAAGTCTAAAAGACACTGGTTTTAACAACAAACCTATAGAGTTACTATAGCACTTTGCTAAAGATCTTACATTTGGTTTCAAGAGTCGAAGGTTTGATCTCAAGCAATATGACTTCCTGGGTGACATTGAGAGAGAGAGAGAGAGAGAGAGGGATTAAAGTATGGAGACAGAGAGGGATGAATTGTATACACAGATTTAGAATTGGGGAAAAAATGATCGGACAGCATTCGTATTATGACGAAAATTCTGATTTTGTGAAAGATAAGAAGGGAAGATTCCAAACTGCGAGGATCACATTAGGCAGTTGTCGAATTAATGTGGAGAACTCTTTTTAGAGCATCAGATGATTACAAAAGGAGAGAAAGATCTTCAGAACTGAGGAATAAAGATTTTTAAAAATCCGGTTTCGGCGACGGGTTTCGAACCACGAACCTTGTGGTAATCGAACGATGACTTTATCCATTCTGCTACGGAGGATTCTATTACTCGTTCACATACGTTTCCCTTAGCTGCGTTGAAAGCTACTTTAAGGGGATATTCCAAAAGTTGACTCGGTAGATGCGCCGTTCAGTTAGGACGTAAACTCTTGTAACATAGTTACAATGTTCAAAATGAACTTCCTCTTCTTCAGGAAAATTTTTAAAGCTTTAAAATTTGTTACTATTGTTTTAATTAAGTTACATTTGATAGAACCATCTGATAAAGTAGTGCCAAGCCCTGTGCGCCTTTGTCTGTTAGGTGAATGGCTAATGTAGTTACTCCTACGTGGATGGTCCGAGCTTCCAATCAAGACCATTCTTATTGATTATTTGATTTGAGCTACGCTCATACTGTATATTCCACAAGTTCAAGTTTGCAGTAATGTAGTCACAGCTTGTTTAATTCGAAATAATTATCCAATATTATATTTGTTACTAAATTTACATAGCACTCCTAACTTGATTGTAACCCTGCATAAATGCAAAATTGTTTTAAAAGTATATTTTACTTTCAAGTATTATTGATTTTTTAAAAATTGTCCTTCACATTTATTTTATAATTATTTCTATTTCTAAATTATAACATATTTTCTATTTATATTGTATTCTATGTTACACGTTTATTATTTACATTTTTAGTCTTACCTTTGAAGAGGAGCTTTTGACAATTCAGAGCAGCAGGGACATACACAGGATGCAGGCCTTTGCAATCCAGAGCTTTTGCCCCCACGAAATCACTACTTTTTTGTTTGTATATATATATAATTTTATAGGCGGTGATAGCAGAGGTGGATCCAGGGGAGTGTGTTTCGGGTGATCGCATCCCCCAGAATAGGGAACTTTTTATACTTTTTATTTTAAAAATAAAAGATATCCTAAGTATTTTTCATCTTTTTATTATAAACGTAAATTAAAACCTAAAGAAGAAAGGCCTTATTTTCTTAAGAAAGTTAATTATACAGAAGAGATCTTTCTTATTTTCTAATTTTTTTCTTTTCTTTTCTTTCTATCTTTCTTTTTTATTTTCTTTTTTGCAATCCGCTCTTACCTTGATTTGATTTCGAGCGACCGCCCCTCCCAAACAATCATCCTGGATCCGCCCCTGGATGATAGACATTTTAGTAAAATATGCCCTCAATCGCTGAAATAAATTCCTGTCAAGCTTTCGATCGCTGAAATAAATTTCTGTCTACGGCCTTGCCAAACAGTGACGATTTTAGGGAGTGATCAGTTAGTAATGCCTCCCTGGAGCAACGACACTTCCCCATAAGTCATATCTCCGATAATTCAGAATGTGATTTGTGCATTATCACTTTTCACTCTCAGTGTCTTGAAACGCACCAAAAAGGAACTGTTCTGAAGTATTTACTGGTTCTCCCTATGACCCCATTTCAATATGGCCAACCTTGGACATATATAGATCTGAAATATCACCTTATATGTCAGTGATCCCGAAAACTATGCATTCGAAACAAATATAGGATATTTTCGATTCTTTATTCCTGCCACTCTCCCATTGTCAACTCGAAGCCAACCAAGGCTTATTTTGGACTTACGCAGCATCCACAGTGTCACTTTTCATCTTTGCATATGAATTCAACACTAATTTTGTTCGTATTTGACTACTTTTACGTGCCACCTTCACCTCTTGGTAGGGATTTTTTCAGTATCTCGCCCCCACAACTATTGAGAAATTTCAACCTACTAAGTATAATTATAAATTATCATCTGAAACACAACGGTACGGGTGATCTTTTTCGCACAGGAATTCGTTAACTACTGTTTTAATATCAATGTATTGGCTTTTTTTTTGCTGTCCATGTTGAAGATTGCCAAAGGGCTAAACTTCATCTGCACTATTGTGCAATAAATATAGGTTTTAGTGGTGTAATTTACTGAATACTCGCTTAGATGTTGCTCTCGTCACAGAAAAAGTGATATACAGTTATAAAAGAAAAATGAAATGAAATATCTAATTTTTACGTTCCACGATTATGCCGACTATGCTAATGGAGAGAGTAATGGAGAGTAATAAATGAATTTGTTTAATGAAAAAAGTGGGAGGAAACGGGAGAAATCTGAGGACACTCATGCACACGGTGTTTTTCCATAATAAAGGTGTTTTTCCTTAATAATCCACCATAGGTAAAATTATAAAAGAATAGGCGTCTAAACAAATACGGAACACTACTATCAATGAGAGTTATATAAGATTAGATTTTTAGTTATTTCATTCTAAGTTAAAATTTCAATCAATCTTCTTCTTCATTAATGTTCGAAAACTTAAAGTTGTTGCTGCAAGGACGTGATAAATCTTTCCAGTAAACTTCGCAGTCCCTTCTACAGCTTCTTTTTCATGTAAGGCTAAATTAGTCTCATTTTAGACATCGGGGAAAAATAGTGGAATTACGAATTTTCAATGGGCCCCGTTTTACTCTGTGCTCCCTCAACGCACTGCCGTTAGTTACGTCACTGTTCAGGCTGCATGATGCAGCTTCTGCTTTTAAGAATACTCTCTAAGGCAGTATGAGTTTTTTTTAACTGCTGTGTGAATTAAGTTGTATTTGCTAGAAGTGTCGGTTAAAGGAAACTAAAGATCATACACTCAAACACAAATAATCTATTTCGAAACTCTAATGGAAAACGAAGCGAATCGTCCTAAACATGTTACACTTTTGAAGAGAAAAAGAGCAAAGCAGTAGTTGCACCTACGCTTAATGGTGTTTCTTGGATACAAATTTATAACTTACAAAAGTCATGTTCACGTCATGGTTTGATAGATGAAGGGTTAGTAAAAGGAATTCTTACGCTGGTGGTCGTGGGTTCGAATCTCTGCTCTTCTTGTTACTTTTTTCTCTTAGCTATACTTAGTTTCTGCATTGCAAACCTCGAAGTTTGGTTTGGATTATTTATGAAAGCAGGTAGAGAATTAATTGTAGTCGAAATTAGTTTCAAATACGAGATTATAATTGCATATTTTGTCTTTAACTTATTACGTATCAATTTTTATATCAAATTTTCCAGTCTTTATTTAATTCATCTTCCGGTGTAATACAATGAACATTTGCAGAGCGGCGTCAGTCGGACGAAAGTACTATATTCCATTGTTACTCTAATATACCTAGATATTTGTTCATATATTTATTATTTGTTTACTAAGTAAAAACTTATGGCGGTCAACATTATGTGTCATATAATAGACCGTACGAAGGCAGACATAGCAGAAGGCGTATTGCAAATATCCCTGGTGATAAAAAGGAGGGGTCTGCTTCACTAGATTCGAACCACTGTTACGTGTGGTTTTGGTTTACATACCAAGCATAATACCACTCGGCCACCAAGTCTCGCACGTTAAACTCTTTGTTAATGCAGAACATACTGAGACACTTACATTCACTGGTGTTGCGTAATGAATTTCATAAAATTGTGTAAATAAGTGGGTAGCATTGAATGTGGGTCGAATGATGGTGTTGTGGGCGAGCATTTATTAATAGTGTGTATAGTCCCCTTGGGACTCGATTACAGCTGCCATACGCAGTGGCATTGAATCCATCAGGCGAGGGATATAGCGTTGGGTGAAACAGATCGACCACGCATCTTCAACACGCTCCCAAAGATCATTAGATGTTCATGCAGGATTGTTCGACCTGGTTTCCCGCAATGTTCTTGCAACAGAGGCCCACATATTTTCAATAGGGTTCAGATCTGCTCCATGAGGAACCCAGTCAACTATTTCGACATCAGGTTGCCTCTGCAACCATGTCTGAACCACATTTGAATTATGTATCGAGCTATTGCTATGTTGCATATATAATATGCCGTCACCTATATGAGCTTTTATTTCCGGAAGCGTTTCATCCAGATGTTCCACATACTTGCGGGCGTTTAGGCGACCAGGAATCCTGTAGATTCCTCCGAAATTTGCAGCCTTGCATATCCATGCCAAACAGTGGACACTTACATGTCCCATTCGACCAGAAAGGGAAACGTATTCAGAGGCATACCTTTTTCCAGGGGGGCGGTAAACACGCTTCGGCCAGAAGTTTGCACTGAAAATATTTTTTCGTCTGTGAAAAAGACCTCGTTCCACACACGTGCAATATTTAACTGTGCAAACTCCAGACGGTCAAACATGTGGTCTTCTGTTAGTCGCTCCTTAACATTGCCCTGTATGATCTCAAACCAAAGGATTTGAGTCTACGACGGACAGTCGTAACGTCGCCTGAGAAATTGGTTTCCTCTAGTAACTGTCGGGCAGATATGAGAGGGTGCTCACGGCATTGGGCAATTACACTCTGGTCTTCTTCGGCAGAGGAAACTCTTTGTCGCCCACTTCCTCTTTTACGAATTACATCTCCTGTTTCCTCATATCTCCTCCACCACCACCGTGCTGTAGCACGGTTAACGCCATATCTCGCGCCTGCCTAGCTATAGTTCATGCCCGCATGCTCAATTAAAGCAATCACGCTGCTTTTAACAGAAGCTTCGTAGTGAGCCATTTTCACACCAGAAGCAAAATGATAGCTTTGCTTAGGTATTTGAACGGAGCGTGCTTCATGTGACGTCACGTAACCAGGCGGAGTTTCCTCTCATTGCTGCACACCATATCGTACGCCCTCTGCTGGGTGTTTCGTGAAGGAAAAAGAGCTTTTAAGCAGTTCATGACAACCGCTTCGAAAACAAATGTAAAGTATGAGAATTAAATTTGTCATATCTGTAGTTTGGTGTAGAAGCAAAACAAAATTGGAAACCAAAGGTTTAAGAACAACTCAGATTATTAATATAAAACAAGTCAAAGATTATTAACTTGTATTATCATACAAGAAATGCGAGAATTTCAAACAAAGAAAAATAACTTAGAAATTTGCAACTGAAGACAAAAAAAAACTAACTTAAACACACTAAAGGGTGTGAATAGGGGGATTAATGGGGATGTCAGCAATGAGGCTATATGTCCCCGTCTCGATTAACGCAAGGGATGGATTTTACCGTTTCACTTTGACGGAATAACGTAGAGGATGGAGAGGAGGGGGAAGATACATAACAGCTATAAATATAAAAATAAAAGTGACAATGTTCGGTGGTGAATAACTCTTGAACTACCCGATCGTTCTCCATCACATTTTGAACATAGATGAAATTCGAACCTGGGAAGCTTTTTGTTATTTCATTTTGATATTAGAACTTGCGGAAGAGGAGGGTAAATATATGAAAATGAATAAAACTTAAGAACTCTTGAACAATCCGACTGATCCCAATCAATCAAACATTCAATATAGATAAGGTTCGGACCTTTGATGTTTTCATTTTTTACCTTGGCGGCACAATGTAGAGGAGTGCAAGGGGGGACTATGTAAAAAATAAAAATAAAAATGCTGTCTTGGTGACTTCATCCCGCTTAAACCACCGAACTGATCTTAATCAAATTATCAACATAGATGCGGTTCCGACCTGGGGTGGTTTTTGTCATATCCCTTTGATTTTAGAACGTAGGGAAGGAGGAGGGGAGGGGAGATATCTATAAAAATGAATAAAACTTAACAACGTTTGAACCACCTGACCGATCTCGATCTAATTTTCAACATAGACGACGTTCGGGCCTATAAACGTTTGTTTTAATATTTTCACTTTGACGGTAGAACATTGGAGAGGATAAGAGAAGGGGAGATAACTATATAAAAAAATATAACGACTCTTGAACCATCCAACATATTTCGATCACATTTTCAACGTACATGACATTCGGGCCTGTGATAATTTTTGTCATACCGTGCCCCAACATGGAGAGGGGAGAGGGATACATAAAATCATCGAAAATGACCAATGTCAAAGAGTGCTTTAGTAATATTAAAACCGTAAGATGTTACTATTTTTCTTTAATTTAGCCCAGCGAAATCGGGGTGCGACTTAGATTCGATGACGTTAAGTTCGAGTAGTTATTGAGAAATACTTAAAGATTTTAACGTGTTATTGAATTACTTTGCTAATAATAATAATAATAATAATAATAATAATAATAATAATAATAATAATAATATTAATAATAATAACTATTATTATTATTATTATTATTATTATTATTATTATTATTATTATTATTATTATTATTATTATTATTATTATTATTATTATTGAAGATTTGTTCATTCAAATATTGAAAGTTCAAACTATTCAAAAACCTCAAAACAATTAAACGTGTGTCATCGCCGACTAATGATCACCAAAAATTCTAAATTTAAACAAAATATTCACACATGGTTCCGACTTGAGAACCTCCAGATTATTAGGTAGAGCCTTGAGCACAGATCCACGCTCTATATGCGCTAAATGGTATGTTTTAGTATGTTTACATTAGATTTCCTTGCCTCTAGTTACAAAATTCTAAGTTAGTATTATTCGTTCTTTCAAAATTTCTTTCGAATTTTTTAAATCATATAAGTCAATAATCTTTGACATAGTTTATATTAATAACGTGGTTGTTCTTAAACCTTTCGTTCACTATTTGGCTTCTTCTCCACACCAAACTACAGATATGATACGTTTAATTCTCATACTTGTCATTTGGTTTCAAAGCAGTCACCATTATCTGGTAAAGCAATTTTGTTTGTCACGATTCATGTGTTTTGTAACAAAACACGTCAAGAAATGAGTTAAATGAAGGCTGCAAGAGTTTATATCAAAGGTGAATATTGTGAGCTATTGACAAGCATGTAATAACGTCTCGTATTAGAAAATAATGTTAGCTACTTTTAATTCACTAACTGGTATTAGATTTAATTCAAGCTTAGAGAATTTTAATGAACAAGCTCAGTGTAGCTTAAAGAAAAAAAACGTAAGAAGAACGGACGAGATTCGAACCCTGGACCACCAGTAAAAAAATCCTGTTCACTAACCCCTCACCTAACAAGCCACCAACTTCTATAAGTTTTAAATTTGCAAGCAAATGATACCATTATACGTTTGTGCAATCAATGTTTTGCTGTTTTCCTCATCAAGAACGTAACATGTTTACGACAATTAGTTTCGTTTTCCATTAGAGCTTCTAGAGAGATGATTTGTGTTTGAGTATAGGATCTTTTGTTTCCTTTAACCGACAGTTCAAGCAAATACAACTCAATTGAAACAGCTGTAAAAAAATTGTGCTGTTTAAGAAAGTATTCCTAAAAGGGAGAAACTCCATCGTGCACCCTGAACAGTGACGGGATTGCGTTGAGCGAGGCCAACAGCAAAATGGGGTCCATTAAAAATTCGTAACTCCACTTTGAAGGGTTTTAATTAATTTCACACTTTTTCCTCAATGTCTAAAATGTAACTACTTAGCCTTACATGAAAAGGAAGTTGTGAAGGAGCTATAGACTGTGAAGTCTACCGAAAAGATTTATCACGCCCTTGCAGCAACTATTTGCAGCAACTATTTCCAGCAAAAGCGAATAAGTAAATCAGACCTAAGTTTTCAGAAACGCTAAAAAACCTTCCCGAGGCGTATTTGTATTTGTTTCAACACGTGTATAACTGTAGCAAAAGAACTGACAATCTCTAAGACAAGAAGAAGAATCTTGTATTGTAGCATTACAATTTTTGAGAAAAGCTTAAAAGTGGAAAAAAATATTTTTATGTACTGATTCCCTTTTTCCAATCAGTGGTTCAATTATGAGCCTATATTTTTGAGGTGTTAAAAATAATAATAAGAAGAAAATTTATTAACTGGTAGGTTACGCTGGACTCTTAATTGTGTATATGGAATAATGGAACGCGGAGTTATACAGAGGATTTTGGATTTCTGTTGGCGATCAATTAATCTTTACCCTAGTATGGAATACTGGTTGGTCCGGATTTCGAACAGTAATGAAGATCAAGATTGACTGAAATTTCATCTTAGAATGAAATAAATAAAAATCTAATCTTATACAACTCTCATTGATAGTAGTGTTCCGTATTTGTTTGGACGCCTATTCTTTTATATCTTTACCTATGGTGCATGGAGTTGTTGGTTAGATCCCAGCTCGCGCTGAATGAACTTTATTGTGGACAAACACCGTATGCATGAGTGTCCTCGGGTTTCTCCCGTTTCCTCCCACTTTTTTCATTAAACAATTTCATTTATTTCTCACCATTACTCTCTCCATTAGCATAGTTGGCATAATCGTGGGATCTATAAAAAATAGATATTTCATTTCATTTTTCTTTCATAACCGTATATCACTTTTTCTGTGACGAGAGCAACATCTAAGCGAGTATACAGTAAATTAAACCCTAAAACCTATATTCATTGCACAATAGTGCAAGTTTAGCTCTTTGGCAAACTTCAGCATGGACAGCAAAAAAGCCAATACATTGATGTTGAAACAGTAGTTAACGAATTCCTCTGCGAAAAAGATCATCCGTACTGTTGTGTTTCAGACATTATTTATAATTATACTTAGTAGGTTGTAATTTCTCCATAGTTGGGGGGCGAAATACTGAAAAATCCCTACTAAGAGAAGAAGGTGACATGTAAAACTAGTCAAATACGAACGAAATTAGTGTCGAATTCATATGCAAAGATGAAAAGTGACACTGTGGATGCTGCGTAAGTCCAAAATAAGCCTTGGTTTTCTTCGAGTTGACAATGTAAGATTGACAGGAATAAATAATCGAAAATATAATATATTTGTACGAATGGATAGTCTTCGGGATCACTGACATATAAGGTGATATTTCAGATGTGTATATGTCCAAGGTTGGCCAAATTGAAATGGGGTCATAGGGAGAAAAAGTAAATACTTCAGAACAGTTCCTTTTTGGTGCGTTTCAAGACACTGAGAGTGAAAAGTGATAATGCACAAATCACATTCTGAAGTTTGTTTATTGTTCTATTTGTTAATTGATCTATCTGTTGATCTATTTGTTAATTATAACATATTTTTTATTTATATTGTATTCTATGTTACAGTTTATTATGTATATTTTATGTCTTACCATTAAAGAGGAGCTTTTGACAATTCAGAGCAGCAGGGACATACACATGATGCAGGCCTTTGCAATCAAGAGCTTTTGCCCCCAAGAAATCACTACTTTTTTTGTAAATTGTATCTAATTTTAGAGATGATGATAGCAGGGGCGGATTCAGGGGAGTGCGTTCGGGCGATCACATCCCCCAGAATGGTGAACTCATTATACTTTTTATTTTAAAAATAAAACAGATCCTAAGTATTTTTCATCTTTGTATTATAAAGTTAAATTAAAACCTAAAGTAGATAGGCCTTATTTTCTTAAGAAAGCTAATTCTGCTGAAGAGCTACTTCTCCTTTTCTATTTTTTTTCTTCTCTTCTCTTTTCTTTCTTTCTTTCTTTCTTTTCTTTTGCAATCTGCTTTTACCTTGATTCGACTTCAAATGACCGCCCCTCCCAAACAATCATCCTGGATCCACCCCTGGATGATAGACATTTAAGTAAAATATGCCTTCAATCGCTGAAATAAATTCCTGTCAAGCTTTCCATCGCTTAAATAAATTTCTGTCTACGGCCCTGCAAAACAGTGACGATTTTAGGGAGTGATCAGTTAGTAATGCCTCCCTGGAGCAACGACACTTCCCCAGAAGTCATATCTCCGGAATTTTATTTTTGTGAAACGAGTTTCCTAACTATATTAGAATTGTCTGGATTTTCATGGCCAGTGTTGCCAACTTTGGAACTATTTTTTTTCAACTCTAGGGACGTCGGTTTCTTGCATGATTGGTGCTTCTTGTTTTGTTCATTTAATTCTAATATGCACAGCTCGTGATCAAATGTGGGGCATTATGGCCAACTTCGTCTTTTCCGTATTTTTCGTACTTCTGTTTTTTCTATTCTCTTTTGTTAGATTGTACCACTGATTATATACGTCGTATCTTACGTTCTACATGACAGATTGACACTGAATATTACACTCACTGCATATAGTGCTCTTTGCAAAACATGTACTTTTCATTGTAGTTGGCAACACTGTTAACCCCACTGGTGGCCTTCATTTGTTCCCTATTGTGGCAAGACTCTTTCTATACATCACTTGTCAGCATTGTATTTTGCCGTGCCCTCCTTTTTTGCGGAATTTGCACTTTTCCCCCCTTGTCCAACCTTGCTGTTTCCAGAAATTTCACCCCTTAAATTTCTTGAACCTATTGCTATGGGCAGCTAATTTTTTTGGGAATGAACATCTCTGTTACAGCTCTTTCAATTGGCATAGGTCACATCTTTCACTGCAACTATCATTTTCGGAAGGTTCCCTTGTGAGCCACTGCTTGTGGCGAAAAGTGCAAGAACTAGGTTTGGCAGAGCGTTCATCTCCGGTGCTTGGGGTCCCTGGTTGGATCCGTGTGGACTTTGTGTTGGACAAACACCGTGCTCGTGGTTTGTCTCGAGGGTCTCACGTTTCCTCCCACTTTCTTCATTCCACCATTTCATTCATTTTTCATCTTCATCGTCTCCTTTAACATAACCGGCAATAGCGTGGATCGTAAAACTACGCATGAGCAGTGAGTAATTTAATTTTTTGTAACCTCCCTTTAACGAGTAGCTACTATTTAAGGACAAGTTTTCATTTTCTTTTGGCGTCCGTTATTATTAGTTTAATGTATAATCTATGCCTATTTGAGATTCCTAATTATCGTGATACGAGCCATTAAATCGTCACGGGCAGGACATTTACACTACATTTTTGATACTTTAAAGTGGTATATTTCTAAAAGTATGACATAAATTCTGCTAATTGTATGATATATGAGCAGTGCAGACTTAGGAGTATATGTAGCTGATGTTTTCAGATTTTTTTTTTTCTGTTTAGAGTACAAAATATTAATTCGCAAACGTCTGTCACATTTGGGGACAAAAAAGAGAAGTGACGTTCGACACACCAAGTGAGTGTTACAAAACTGTGAATTCTTAGCTCAAAATGTTCTTATTTAAACGGAAATGTATAAATGATAAAATTTTCCAACGAACTTTACATAAGAGAAATTTGTCAAATATTTATATTAATAAAATAACTAATCTTTACTGTGTCATGGGCAGGACTCATGGTTGTCACGGGCTGGACATCGTGTGAATCAACACATAAAATCTCAGTAAGAATTATGTCAAAGTTGAAAGAAAATCGAAAATAAGTCAATTTCTGCTGTTTTGTAATACACAAATAATTATATTTACTTTACTTGAGGCTCGCTTTTATCACATAAAAACAATAATGTGTAGTACACTTATTTCTCACCAGATACTCTTTAGGAAATGTTTTACTTGCCCATTAGACCTATGTTGTAAGGAAATTCGTAAAAAAAAAGCACTGTGTCTAACAGTGTATTAAAAAATGCTGGTATCCAGTGATATTCCGTGCCGTGCCGTGGATAATCAGCGCCCGGGGCAAGAGTATACAACGGCATCCGCATAAATATGAGGCCAGCAGACCAGCCGCAAAGAGTCACCATGGTTGGAGCGACGCGTAAGAAAATTTTCAAAAATAAACCCTGCTTTTTCTTGATTTTGAGCGATTTTTAATACTTTTTTCCTTCCATTATATATATATATTCCTCCTGAATTTTGCGCCCCCTTACTTTGACGCCCGGGGCCCTCGCTCCTTCCGCCAATGACACGGCACTGCTGGGATCACAGAGATAAATTTACCGAAATGCACGTAAGACACATCTTCACCATTCTTAAAAGTTTTACTGCAATCGTTTATGGTCTTAATACAAATTTCTTTGGCTTTTTCGTCCTTTTCGATTGGGCTTTGCGCTATAGTTGCACGCCTGTCTGCTTTTTTCGTCTGTTCACTAGAGAAAAATTCCATCAACAAAAATGTTCCTTGTGTTATATTTTCAACAGCCGGCCTAACACAAGCCTTGTTAACATGCAAACCTAAGTCGATTCCGAAAGCCATAAAGCTATCCTGAGGGACATCATTTTCAGAATCTGAATAAAAGTCTGATAGAAACTTAAAGATTTTACACGAATGCAGCTCTGATTTAAAAGTTCGACGAATGATCAAATTTTCGCTGTCAGATTGCAGGAAAAAAGTGTTTGGGTTGGAGACATTCAATTGACAGAGCACTTTCCCGCGTCTTAATTAAAGCGTCTTTTTTTTCAATTTCTGCTGATAATAGTAGTAAAAGAGAGATATTTTGAAACGAAGAGCTTAAAGCTTGCTACGAAATCACCAGCACATTCTACAGTTACTTTCATTTGTTTCACAAAGTTCCATACTAGCCTTTTTGTACGTACTCCAATCCCATCCACTGCTCCCTTTAAACGAGCAAAAAAGTGACGCTAATGATAATATTTATATAACACTTATTTTAAGTTAAAACATCATACTGACACTAATAGACAATTATCTATTTAGGTAAATAATAATTTACTGCTTTTTTTTAACATATTATCACATAGCTTTGCTCACTGTATTATTGTGTATAAGTAAATAATGTTTATGCTTAGAAAACAATATTTTATTACACATGGAATCATTTTCTACTATGAATAACGAATGTACACAAACTTTCGCACCAGTGGCATGCCCACTGACACGGACAGGACAAGTTTTCAAATTCAAATAAATCGAAATATATTATTAGCATTAGTCCAAAATTTGGTAAATGTGAAGCACACGTGCAAATTGTTACTTCTACTAAGTATGAACCACATTCTCAAATTTGGTAATTCAGTACAATAACTCTTGGTAGTTTTCTGTCACGGGCAGGACATTCAAGTTGACGCGTTTATATCTTTAATGATATTATAAACATTTTTTATCCTGTAAACACTTTTTCAACTGCAACTTGTAGCAAAAGGAAGCATCTTGAATAGCTCGAAGCCACTTCAGCCAAACATGCACAATATACCGTAAAATGTTGCCG